>NC_143512.1:50151948-50472662 GCF_031878675.1 Megascapheus bottae | reverse complement strand
GGATCCTCAATTGGCAGAAGGAAGAGCAGCCATCCATTCAGAGCAGAAAAGAAAAAACTGGATGACTTGGCTAGTTCCTGTCTCCTGCATTTGAGGCAGTCCTGGAGTTGATTGATCATGTCCCTAACTACTCCTGACTGAGTAATATCTGGCAGCTGGGTAGAGGAGAGCAGCGTGGACTGTTTAAGAATAATCAGTCAGAAGTAGGAGATGGATTGAAGTGGTTAAAGGGCAGGTAGGAGGCCTTGGATTACACATCTCTGGACTATAGAGTGTGGCACAAGAAGGTGCCAAGGCAAACTATCCTGAATCCAAGACTCACTATGAATAGAAATAGCAGGTAACACAGGGCAAGAATGTAAGTTCCTGTCCAGTTAGAAGAAAGACATGTATGAGCATTCCATAGGCATGCTGATGAACTATTTTCTTTTGACCTCCCAACTCCAGTTAGCTTTGAAAGGGTAAGCACACCGTGACTCCATTTAGGATCTGACACCATCCCCTCTTATCTGCAGTTTCTTCCAAGTGTCACTGGATGACTTACCCCACACCACTATCCCTTGTCTCCAGGATTAGCTTTGTCCTGGGAGTGTCTAGAAGGTCTCTTCTTCTTGCTAGGATGACGTATCATTTGGTGTTTAAACTCATTGCTGGGATGGCGGGTCCCAGTTGACTGGGTCTCACATTGGAAGGGGCCAATAGCCCCTTTGTATTTCCAACTCATGCAACAAGTGGATCAATAGAAATAGTTTTTAAGCAGGCTTACCCGGAACTTATTAAGAGTAAAAGTTAAGTTTGAACAATAAATACTTCTGTGGGTGTGTAAATATGTCAGAGGATCAGATCTGTAAATAACAAAACTCAATAGTGGTCATAATGGGAGTTTTGAAACAGCAATTGATTAAGCAATCTAGTTAATTTTTAACTAAATATGGCACTTTAGGATACTAATTAAGACTGAAACCATTGTCAGCTGCGTATCCAAGGTTGGGAAACAGACATATTGTTAGACAGCAAAAATAATTCAAGTTAGAAAGTATTCATCTGAAGGACCTTGACATAAACTAACACTTAAGCATACTTTGGTTTTCTAGGGCTGGAAGTTTGGCCTAGTGGTAGAGTGCTCACCTAGCATGAATGAAGCAAGACTTTCCTGACTGGTTGAAAAGTCCCTATTATCTATTAAGACACATAGATGGTGGTGATGACAAGATAGCATTACTTACACCCAGTATCTATATTTCACCCTGAAACACCAGCAAAACATTAGTGATCTTACAAGTGGGCCCAGTTACACACCTGCTGTCTCTCTTGCATCCACCCTTCTCTTCTGCCACGTGAACCACTCATTGGAACTCTTCAATGCAGGTTTCCTCAACGTTTCTGACTGCTTATGAGTAAGTTTAAGATCAAGGGGTAGGAGTGGAAAGAAATTTTTTCAGACTGTGGCAGCATTTCTATAGATACTTCCTCCCACCTATGACACCATCAACTTCAGTAGGAGTTACCTCTCCAAGCTTCCATTCCAGGATCAAACAAGGGTAAAGCTGATCACTTCCCATTTGCTTCTACAAAATCAGAAATGATTCCTGAAGTGATCAACTTCTGGTATAAGTCTATCTTTTTTGGGGGGGGCAGTCGTGGGGCTTGAACTCAGGGCCTGAGCACTGGCCTTGGGCTTTTCTCAAGAACAGAACTCTACCACTTGAGCCACTTCCAGCTTTTTTCTGTGTATATGGTACCGAGGAATCAAACCCAGGCCTTTGTGAATGCTCAGCAAGCACTCTGCCAGTAGGCCTAACTCCCAGCCCCAAGTCTGTCTTTTTAATTGCTCTTCCAGCACCTACCTCTTCCTGTTTGCTTACATAGGCCATTCAAAACAAGTATGACCAATGTCTTTTCTTAAATTTAAGTTTAAAATATCTAGAGTAGTAGCCAGATGCTGGTGACTCACACCTATAATCCTAGCTACTCAGGAGGCTCTGAGGATCACAGCTCAAAGCCAGCTCAGGCAGGAAAGTCCAAAAATCCATGAGACTCATCTCCAATTAACACACACACACACACACACACACACACACACACACACACACACACACACACACACACACACACACACACACACTGAGGTATGGTTCAGGTACAGGGCAAGCCTGGGGCAGAAAAGCTTAGGGACAGTGCCTAGGCTCTAAATTCAAACCCCAGGACTGAGCCTTCCTCCACAAAAAAAGTTAATAATATCTAAAGCAGTTGATTTTCCCAAATGCAGCCTGACTGGTACACAAAGGAACATAGCACAGCAACTGCCATATAATCATTGGGCAAACATTGAAATAATTAAAAACATAAAGACTTGCCAACATTCTATGTTGAGATCCAAAAGCATAATTTACTCTCCCTCTGACCTACCATAAGATCTTTGTGTAAAGTAAGGTAGCTGTATGAAAATTGTCTCCAATCACAAAATGCATCCAAATATCAAGAAGTTGAAGAGCTTTTTAAAAAAAAATGATGCATGCACCAATTTAATGTGATTTCTAAAGCAGGAATGATAAAAAAAAGTACTGACCTACCTCATAGAGCTGGTTGGAACAACTAATTATCTCTCATAAAAACACTTCAACCTCCTAAAGTACCTCATAAAAGTTTATTATGAGTAGTAACACTAATAGTTAAACGTATAATGATGGGCAGCGAATGTGGGCTCACTCCACAAGCTGAGGGTGTTTTAAATTCTCTTTATGATCTCACTGTTGTTTAGCAGTTCATATGTTGAAAGCTCTTCACAGCTGTAAATTAGTTAATCCCCATGACACTCACTCCTGAGAGATAGGTCAGTATTATTTTCTATTACTATGGCAACAAATCCTATGTAAATGCCCAATGATAGAAGTTGGAGATGAGAAACAGGAAAGGTTAAGTGACTTGTTCAAGACCACACATCAAGTAGGTGGCAGGGTCGACTTTAAAATGCAGGCAAGCTGACCCCAAAGGGCACTAGAGCTCACCTGCCAAACATTGAAGGAATCATTGACATTCATTTGCTTCGAAACTCACTGAAACAGAAAATGTAAGTATGCTTTGTATCTGGGAGCAAAATCAGAACAATTGCAATTTGCAAGCACATAATTAAATGACCAAATTTTGTTTGTTCATAGATAAGAGACAGTAGCAGATAAGCATAAATTTTGAAGACATTTGGTTTGAATTTATACCCCAACCAGCTTGTGAAGCTTACTTTGTCAACTTAGGTTAGCTACTTTACTTCTCTGAACCTGTTTTAGATCCTAAGTGGTAAAATAAAGCCAATAATATGATTGCTTCATGTGGCTTCTGTAAGGATTTAATACGAAGCACTTGAAGTAGAACCAAGTAGATAGTAAGCATTTAGTAAGTGCCAACCATTATTAGAAGGATCCTATTACACAGGAAATATTGCTTTCCAACAGTTTCATACCAAGGGCATAGATGTTTAAGACTCAATGCTTGCTTTTCAGTATAATAGGTTTGTGAAATATATAACTTGTCAAACAATAGAAGAGTAACTCGTGATGTTGCACAGTAGATTTGAAGCAATTCTACATGTTCTCAAAGCAAAAAATGTGCTTGCTTATTCTCGGTCAACCTCGGTCAACTCTCTCTCACTTGGCTGTGGGTTTCTGCTTCTGTTTAATTTCATTTAAACTGATGTATAAAGGAAGAACACAAGAATCATTAGGAGTATTAGTTTCATGGGTATTCAAAAGAAAGCAGGGCCATTTTGGACTGAAGTATTTTTAAAACAGGTAGTACTAAAATTTAGTCTTAAAAGATAAGCCAACTCTGGTGGTTCATGCCTATAATCCCAGTACTTGAGAGGCTAAAGCAAGAAAATAGGGAATTCCAGGCTAGCTTGAGCTAAACAATGTGACCTTCTCTTTAAAAAAAAAAGTATGATTTTGAAACTCCACGATAGAGCCAGATGCTGGTGGGGGCTCGTGTCTATAATTCTTCTCAGAAAACTGAGATCTGACGATTTGAGCTGGAAGGTTATGTCTCCAATTAACCACCAGAAAAATCAGAAATGGTACTGTGGCTCAAAGCAGTAAAGCACTAGCCTTGAGCATAGGAGCTCAGGGACAGCACATATGTCCTAACTTCAAGCCTCATGCTCAAAAAACAAAAACAAAAACAAAAAAAAAACCCCAACAAACTTTTAATCAAGGAAGGAAGGCATATATGGAAGAGCTTGCCACTGACACAGCTCTAACTGTATATGATTCTGTCTGAACAAAATCATCTAGATACGTATGTATAAGTATGCATTCATGTAGCGTGCATAAGCTCAGTGCCTATTGCATATCAATAGGTTGGAGTCAAACAGAGCCATTTAAAGCTGGCACCAAAAGAAAAATAGAAAATGTTAAATTTAAAAAGGGACTAAGAATATTTCTTATGTTATGATTAAAAATACATAACATGAAATAACCAACTTAATCATTTTTAGGTTACCTCTAAGTAGTTGTACAATATGTACAAAGTAGTTTTAGTTCAACATACCAGCTCGTGAATACAATGCATCTTTTTAAAATAATTTTTGTCTTTAAGTAGTTGTGCAAAGGAGTTGCCAGTCACCAAAGCAGTTTATGAATATAGTGCATTTTGATCACCCCATCAACATTCTCACCCATTCCTTCCAACCTATTCCTTCCCTCACTTACCTTAATTTTAGGTTATATATTTAATTTTTGTCATTTCACAGTGCAGTTTCTGTGTACAGTGCATCTTGATCTGTGTCATCACTTCAACAACTTCACCCACCTTGGGTCCACCCTTTCCCTTACATTTCTCAATTCTGTGGTATATATGATAAATTCTTGCCTGGGTTCCCCCTTTCTTCCTCCATCTACCTCTCTCCCCTTAGCCCTACTCTCCAGCATAATGCATCTTGATCAATATTACCCCTTCCGTTATTCTTCCTCATCGGTCCCGACCTCACCCAACTCCCTCAAGTTATCTGGTTCCATTCTCACATACGGGCACTGAATGTTTTGACTAATTTTTCCATTTTTCCTCTCTCTTTGTCTGCTACTCTCCCCAACCTCCTTAATCATTTTCAGTGAGCAGCTCAACAGTGGTGTTTATCCACGTTGTTGTAAAGCAAAGATACCCAGAAACGTTTCATTTTTGCAGAACTGGAAATCTGACATTAAATAATCATTTTTTGCACCTTTCCCCTTGGCATCTTTTTTTGTTTTGGTCAGTTGTGGGGCTTGAACTCAGGGCCTGGGGCCTAGGCACTGTCCCTGAGCCTCTTTGTGCTCAAGGCTAGCACTCTACCATTTGATCCACAATATCACTTCAGTTTTTGAGTGGTTAATTAGAGATAGAAGTCTCACAGGGACTTTTCTGCCTGGGCTGGCTTCAAATTGTGATCCTCAGATCTCAGCCTCCTGAGTAGCTAGGATTATGGGCATGGGCCACCAGTGCCTAGCCTCTATGTTTTCTCTCTGTGAATTTGACAACTATAGATCCTTGACATAAGTGAAATCCACCAGCATGCGTGTGTATGTGCTGGTCAAGTACTTTACCACTTGAGCCACACTTACAGTAGTATTTGTCTTTTTTCATTTTGTCAGTTGGGGGCTTGAACTCTGGGCCTGGGATCTGTCCTTGAGCTTTTAAGCTCAAGGCCACCACCCTTCCCCTGAGCCACAGCACCATTTCCAGTTTTCTGGTGGTTAATTGGAGATAAGAGTCTCACAGGGACTTTTCTGCCTGGGCTGGCTTCAAATTATGATTCTCAGATCTCAGCCTCCTAAGTAGCTAGGATAGCAGACATGAGCCACCTCACCGAGTAGTATTTGTCTTTTTTAATGGTTTATTTCACTTAGTATAATGTCCTCGAGGTTTGTATATGTTATGCACATGATAGAATTTCCTTTCTTTTCAATAAAGGAATTAGTTATACTGGTAGAGTGACACTTTCTCAAGTAATAGAATTTCCACTTAGCAAGTGTGAAGCCCTTAGTTAAAACCCTAGTGCCACCAAAAGAAAAAGATATGTAGGATGAGTGGACAGCATACATATATTACTTATATATGTTACATTTTGTTTATCTACTTATTATTGATGGATACTTGTGTTGCTCTCACATCATATAGTAATCGTACATTAAATTTTTTTGAGGAACTATCATAATATTTTCCATAGTAGTGGTGCCATTTTGCAATCCTACCAACTTCATAATCTTACCAACACTTGCTATTTTCTGTTTTGTTTTTAATAGTAGCCACCTGCACGGGCTTAAATACAAGACAATCTCTCAAATTAAAGATGTAAATAATTCTAAATACAAAAATATCTTAAAATCAAAGAAAATAATATGTGGAGACACAGAAAAAGTAACATAAAAGCAATACTCATTATCAAAATACTATTACAGAGCTAGACTGACACATTGACATGTAGACTTAATCTGTTAAAATATTTTTCTGTGTGGTTCATAGACAAGACCTAACTACATCTTCTACACCAGAAATACACCTAACACAAAGTAATTCTAAAAAGCTGGACTTAAGAAAATAGGCAAAGATTTTCAAGAGAAATTGAAAATAATTTTTAGAAAATAAGATCCATAGTTCTGGTACAATTCATATATTCCTGATTGAAGTAAACTGTGTTTTATACATGATAAATCCTGATATTAGAAGTGGCACTGTGACTGTAAAAGAGAATCTTCTTAGAATGTACAGATTCAAGAATCTTTAGGGTTAAAAGACTTTCCCTCAAAAATTCAGGAATAAAAAATAGAGAATTATATAGTCCCTGGTATAATTTGGTGATTCAAGGGTATATGTAAATTAATTGAACCCTTCAATTCTCAGAACTAATACAGAAAATGTTGTGATCATTCTTACATCTCTCAAGGAGAATGCCACTAGACTACATAGTCCATAAGACCTTGTTACTGATTGGCCATATGTGGTAATATAAAAGAGATATGGCAGGCTGAAAAGTGCCTCTCGAATATTTCCAGAATTGAGGAGGAAAGGACAGAAGCATTCAGTCTGTTGCATTGATAGATGAATGATTTCAAGAAATTTCTGCCTAATGGAAAGTGGATAGGAGCTGCTGATGGATGAAAATAGACACAAGGCACCAATAACCCAAAACGTTCAGTTCAGGAGGTTGCAGAGGAAGTGATATCTGATCTGCCAGGCTACAGGAAGGTACTGTTTACAGGAAAATTCCTTGAATGTCTATACTCAAAATAGTAGGTTATGGAGTGTTATTCTCCTGCACTCTCTCCTCTTGTACAAGCAGCCTGTATTTATCCCCATCAAAAGTTCTGGAGAGATCTGCTTTAAGGAAATTGAACAACTTTTGATTCGAAGAAGCGAAGACTCTGTGTTGTATGATTTGCCCATAAATAAAACCTCTTCATTTTCACCTGAATGGGTGCTCCTAGCCTGTTCACTCCAGGGTTGTGGTATTATTTCCCTAACTTGGATCAAATTGTGATGAGGGTTACATAACATTTTCTGGGTTTAATCTGGTTATGACTGTTGGGTCTCTGAACAATGCCAGTCACTTTTTTCTTAGAGTCAGAACAGCAGGAGTAATAAGAATTGGAGTCTGAAGAAGAGGAAAAAGATGTCCAGGTACCTTTTGTTCCAAGAGATATTACCTTCTTGAAGAGTGGTAGAATAATCCATATAACAGGGGTCCGTCCCTAACTCAGATCACAAACAGTCACAACAAATAACTCACAAGGGCTCCAGTAAAAGCCTGTATACAGGACTCCATGTAATGGGGTGGAGGGTAGCTAAGGATCTACTGCCCTTATTTTCACTCTCCCTCCCCCATACTCTTCTTAACGATACTGATGTCTGCAGTCTGAGTTCTTGTAATTATTTCAGAGTATAGGAAGAGGTCATTTTCTTTTACTCATTTTAGCAGACTTCTTTCAAGCTCAGGTCAAGGCCTCTGCTCTCAAAGGAAGCATGTCAACATTTCTTCTCCTGGATCCTCCTCATTTCCTGGCAACCACTCACAACACGTGTTTATCTGGGAAGCCCCAGGCAGCCAACATGCTCAGACAAGCCGAACAGAAAACTCTGTGTGCAGCAGGATGGAGTTTTTGGCATGTCCTGTGGCCCAGGAAATAACAATGGTTTTGTTAGGAAGACATATTTATCATCAAAGCTTTGTTCCCATAAAAGTTCAAAAATACAGAATGCACTTCTGACTTAAATGCCTTTTTCCCTTGTTTATGAGAGAATCTGGGGAAGACGAGACACTCCTGATGTGTCCAAGTGAGAGCCAATCTATGGATCATTCTTTCTCTGACTTCTTTCAATTTGACAGCGAAGTGTGGATCAAAAGGAACATTTCCATGGCAATAATGAAGAAAGCAAGAGTCAAGTAACAGAATGATTCAATCACAGACTTTCGCCCTTCCTCTGTGGCACAACACTTTTCCCAGGAGCCTTTTAGTAATTGCACTACCACACCATTTATTATTTACAATTGCCTTATTTTCTCCTAAGATCAGGCTTTGTTTAAAAAGTCCATTCAAGAAGGGTTGTACATCAACGAAGGGTCACTTGAAGCTTTTATGTAATCTGCTATATGTCAAATGTCTTTATGTTTCAAGTCTTCAAGTCAGCACAGAAATGAAATACATTCCCCTAAATTCAAAGAAGCTGCAGTATCTCCTAACAGAGCCTTAATATCTACAAGGACATGTCAAAGAGAAAGAGATGACAGTCTTACAGTTTACTCTGCTGTCTGATACATGGAACTAGGCTATGGCCCTGGAATATTTATGTACACTTTGTGGGAGTCTTGCTAATTGTAATTATGATTGCTTACTACAGTTTCCAAGGTAACAGTTGTCACTGCAATGCTTCACTGCCAACTCAATTTCCATTCTCCTGCTGATATAACAAATATTATGTGACATTTTAACTGAAAATATCTGTAAATGGGTGTCTGAGTGTGGTGTGTCTCTTTAAAAGGGAAGGAAAACAATTATTAGCTTTTCATTATTCATCTCTGTAGCATGTTTGATCGGTAATTACTTCAATTTTATATTTAGAGGAAAAAAGCACCAGGGTCCCAGAAGGGCTTTGATTTGGTGGTTCTGGGTTCTGACCCTGCTTTTCCATCACAGTGTTTCTGCCCTTGGCTCTCTGGTCAGGAGCTTGTTCAAAAACCATCCTGCACCCCGGAGCAGTGGCTCACACTTGTAATCCTAGCTACTCAGGAGGCTGAGAGCTGAGGAACCCTATTCAAAAGCCAGCCGGGGCACTAAAGACCCTGAGACTCTTATCTCCAATTAACCACTAGAGAACTGGAAGTGGTGGCTTTGGCTCAAGGAGGAGGGTGCTCGCCTTGAGTTGAAGAGCTCAGGGACAACGCCCAGGCCCAGAGTTCAAGCCCCATGACTGACCAAAAAGAAAAAAAGAAAAATAAAAAAAACTGTCCCACAGCAAAGGACTCCACACACACTACCCCATTCCCTCAGTAGATTTCCCTGCCCCTCCCTTCTTTTCTCAGGGTGCTCTCCTCACTGGTAAAGGGTGTGGCGTGAGGAAGAACAGAGAGCAGATGCTTTCCTCTGTGGTTATTTACACAGCAGAATCCATCCCTGTCTCTAGCAAGTCGCAGATGCCTCCTCTGTAGGAAGCAGAGGCCTACCTTGCGATTGATCTGGGTAATGACCAGAACCAAAGGAGCTTCTCATCAGCCACGTGGTGCCACTTCCACTCACAAATCCTGCAGTGAGCTACACACTCCAAGGCCATTCCCTAGTCTTGACAGGAAAATACCAGGTACAAGGCAAGCATTACCGACTATTTCACTATAGAGCATGAATCATCACACAATTCACAAGTCTAGACTGCTTTTGGTAAGTTATGATGCTGAAGCCACTGATCTTTGCCAGCCTATGCTATGTTTCCAGTTTCTACATGGGGATTTCTCAGCCTTGTATTCTTATAAGCTGAGTGTCCGGCATACTGCCTGCCTTTCAACTGGCTTCCAGATCCTACAAGCTGAATTCTGGCAGTTGTGTGTAAGCTCCCATGGTCACCTGCCATGTCAGGTTCCTCTTCCTATGCAGTTCCCTTTCCCATCTCATTCATCTTTTTTAAATCAGAAACCATACCTCTTACTTTCTGTCTGCTCTCTCATAAAGCATTTACTGTATAATTGGTCAGTTAAAATTCCATAAACATTCCATAGGTTTGCTTAAAACACTTCAAAGAATAAACTGAATATGAGCATCTTCAAGCCTTCCCTTGTATCTCCATAATAACACACAATAAAATGCTTAATGTAGTGAATTATGACCACAGATGAACAGGAAATCTCCTGTGGAGTTTCCTAAAAATAAAAATTCTACAGAACCTGAACTGATTCTGTGAAAGTATTAAAAATTATTGGTAGATATTGGTAGATTTATTAGGTGTGATGCTGCTAGCACTGTATGGTTTTGCAAAAGACTCCCTCATCATTGACAATGCAGGCTGAAATGCTTGTTTAAAAAAAAACTATGTTGAGGTATGCTTTTAAATAATCACGGGGGGTGAAGAGAATCAGCTGAAGTATGGTCATGCAAGCTTACATGAGCTGAAACTGAGTGAGAGGACATAGGAGCTTATTGTACTATATGCTCTGCTTTTCTATTTAAAACTTTTAATGATAAAAAGTATCCTAAATGCATCCATATAGAAAAATAGTACATTGTTAAGTCTAGGCATCTAATCATCTAAAGGTGAAAAATTAAATATATGTTTAAAAACTAAAGATAAATCTGAATTCCAACATTTTAAAATAGATTTTCTTGCTTTACATAAAAGAAACCTCTCATACTTTTTTTCTAGATCAAGTCTGTATGTGGAAAGTAGATAGATATGTTTTTAAAACATTATGAACTAAGAAACTTAATCAATTCTTTATTAATAAGAATGTAGTTACTTTCATGACAAAAATAATACATCTGGTTTTATTATAAAATAGTTTATACTTTTAATTTTTCATTAACACAAATTTTCTCCCACTTGCATTCACACTCTATTAAAACAAATTTAATGAGTTCAAGCTCCACTACTGGCAAAAATAAATAAATGAATACATTTCAAAATTAAGAGGGCTAAAGCAATGCAAATGTATTATATAGTTCTGGAGGCCAGAAGTCCAGGTAAATCTTACAGGGCTAAAATCAAGATGTCAGCAGTGCTTTGCCATAATGCTTTATTATTTTGATTCTCTGATTTCAGTGTTATAGACAGCTCTCACTGCAACACTGTTGTGTAAGAAACTTCTCCAAAAGTTTATGGCTTATAGAAGCAAGCAGGAATTTTTTTCTCATTTGGAGTTACAGCTGGGCCTGGAGTGGCTCTGCTTCAGGCTAAGTTGAGTGGTTGGACTCTAGGGTTAAGTTTGGATTATGTTTGCTCTACATATCTCTATCTGGAGACTAGATTGTAGTGCAATGAATCACTCATGCTATTTTCTGCATATTCAAAAGCATGCAAGAAAACAAACCAAGCAGCTGGGCATGGTGGCTCACACCTATAATCATAGCTACTCAGGAGGCTGAGATCTGAGGATCTGGGTTCAAAGCCAGCCCAGGCACTAAAGAATGTGAGACTCTTATCTCTAATCACTAGAACGGGAAGTGGGGCTGTGGCTCAAGGAGTAGGGAGGTAGCCCTGAGCTAAAGAGCTCAGGGACAGTGACCAGGCCCTGAGTTCAAATCCCAAGACCAACAAGAAGAAGAGGAAGAAGAAAGTCAACTTCATAAGAAAGGGTATCAATGTTTGTGAAGTTATGCACCTTCTATCTGGTAAAGATAATGTAACCCTTCTATTAATTACAATAAAAAAATAAATTTAAAAAATATATGGAAAAAAGAAAGTCAACTTTTATTCAGTAAGTGTGATATCAGCCACCTTAAAACTTCTCAATTATTATATATCGTCCAAATATTTGGAACATTGACAGGTCACTGAAAGCAGTGCACAGACTCCCACTATGACACTTTTAGGAGTCTCCAGAGATTTGTGTTATCTGGGGGCATGAATAAAAATTAAGTAAGCAAGAAAGACTACTGGGCATTACCAGAAGAGTTAGATGAAGTTAATTCAAACAATGGTGAATTGCCTTATGCCTAACTTCACAGAAAATAACATAAACACCCACAAAGCAAACAATCAAAACAAAAGAAATTGACCAATATTTAAAAGGAAAACATAGAATCAGAAACTGAATCTTAAACAGCACAAAAAATACAACTACTTTATGTGAGAACTACTTTATGTGAGATCTATTGCAGAGATCTGCAATAGAGCAAAATCTTGATACATAAGGCCATATAATGTGAAGCTAATTGAAAGGACCTCCAGGATATTGAAACAAAAGCCATATAATGAATGATTGTTGTCCTTAATGTACTATGTTGTCTCTCATCTCCTTTGCTGTCCCTTGGTTATCTCATATTGGTATAGTATCTCACTTTGTTATCTGATATATTGAATTTATTTGTATTTGGATATTTGAAATTTGATAGGGAGGGGGGGAAACCAAGATGGGTGGGGGGGTGTGAGGGGGGGAGGGAAATGGGTACCAAGACATGTGAAAGGGTATCAATGTATGTGAATTAATGCACCTTCTATCTGGCAAATATCATGTAACCCTTTTACTAATTACAATAAAAAAATTATTAAAAAAAAAAGAATGAGTCAAGGAAACACGTATTAAAAACTCTATAAAAAAACTCTATAAAGATTGCTTTATAAAACCCCATATATAAATTCTGAAATACTCATAGGCATATCATTCTTGTCATTTGGTGACTCCTGTCAGGTAAATCATCCAAGCCTATAATATTTTCTCCTTCACCTTCCTGTTTTCTCTCATCTTTTACTATTCATTATTATGCCACTTAGGCTACAGCAAAGGAGGATGCTTCAGTACACAAGCAGGTCAAGTTTTCTGCTCATCAGAAGCCCTGACAGAAGGCTTCATGGGGTTGCAAAATGATAACAATTAACTGAGAGATTTTGTTTTATGGTGTCTGCTGGTTTTGTTTTCAGTAATATATCTCTTCCCAATGGCCATAACTAATTAGAAATCATTAGGACCATTATTTTCAGGTTTTGCACTAGTCAAAATTAGAGTATAAAGCTTTAGTGAGCATTTTGTGCCTGTTAGACACATTAGAGATAGAACTACAAAGATATCTAGCCCTCATCCTCAGGAAAATGACAGTTCTGTTCAAGTTAAGATTTAAACACATGAAACAATTTGAGAACAATAAATGTATAGTATAGACCAAATTGTCATTGAAGCTTAGAGAAGAGAGACAGACCCTAGACAGAACTGATGTAGTCAAAGAAAGATTTAGGTAAAGGTAAAAATCTGAGTTGCTATATGAAAGGTAGGGAGAATTTAGAAAGAAGAAATGATGAGGCAGAGTGCTTCAGGTACAGGAATAAAAGAAAGAATTGATTCTCAAATATGTTTAGATTTGTATTTGCATAAATGTACTTTCATCATCAATGGGATGTGGCAAAAAAATTAAATAGAATGGTGTTGCATACACATGATCATTTCGACCTGGGGAAATATCAGTGTGTCCACACACATGACATCAGAAATGAGGAACTGCTGTCACCTTTCAGTGTCCATACAACTGGCATGTCAAGCAAATTGTATAGAAAGAAAAGTGCCTGCCTATTGCTACAATCTCCCAGTTTCCACATCTTTCTACCCTGTTGCACCCAGTATTATTACCAGGAGGATTCTCACATTATTTCCTCTCCTTCCTTTGGAAAAATCTGTGGCTTCAGGCCTTATATTTGCTTATTGAATCTTGGGATTCTTAAAACACTCTTGACCAGGAACTTCAACAATGCATATGTGAACACTCCACAAATGAACCTGATGGACAGAAACTGAGTGGTCTAAAATCCAGCCTAGGACCTGAGAGGGGCTGAATACACCTTAACAAAGAGATGTCTTTTATAATTTTCTTGCAAAGTACACAAAAGTATTGGGTCTGAGCACTGCCAAATTCAAGTTGTATAAGACATTTTGAAGTTGATGCTATCATTTTGGTCTTCTCCTCATGCCCAACAATAATTGTTCTGCTGAACAGTAAAATGACATGTCAACTAGGGACAATCTAATCAGTTTTCTCTAACACAAGGAAGTGCAAGTAGCTTTGTTTGCTTTAAGAGGAAATAAAGATGTGAAAATTCTAAAGAATTCTAAAGACCCAAAGTTCAGAATGGTGTTCCCAACTTAGGTTGATACCACCATAAATAAAGTATACTTACATGCTAGTTAAAAGCATCCACTCATTTGGTCAACTAAAATTTTCCTTGGGTATAATTGCCCCACTCAGGCTCCCTATCAGCCTGATCTGATACAAAACAACTCTGTTGAACTCATTGACTAAGACCTCATCAACCACAAAAGAAAAAAAAACTACTAAAAGATTTGAAAGAAAAATTAGTTCAACATTTAAAAATAAAGGAAGGGACATTTCCTATCCCAATGGGCTTTCATGGTCATAAAATCAACACAGAACAGAATGATGATAATGATTTTTTTCTAAACAAAATGCCATTTGGGCAAAAATCAACCAACCACTTTGTGAACCAAATAATTAGAAATATTTTAATATTTCAGAAGAACAAATGAAGCAAAAGAGATCACAGAAAGCAGGGAATATATGGACACAATTTTGAGCCTAAATGAACATGCAGCACCATATACAAAATAACCAGTGAGATGTAAAAACTGATGTAGATTCCTTTGATTTGAATCAATGGGGTGTGAAGGACTCATTATGATAGGAAAATCTTAGTGCCAGTTTGCCCTTCTCCACAGTCCTGGTTTGCTGAGTTGTATCCTGTCAAGAGAATAGAGAGATTTTGGAGCCAAGCTTTCTTAGTGAGTATAACTCAGAGACCTTTGTCCTATCATTCTCTTTCCTGAAAATTACCATTTTATTAACAATTTTTAAATTCCCTTGCAATATGGAACTTCAGTACAGAGAAGAAGATGGCCTATGTTTTTCCCGAATGCATTTCTTTCCAGAATACTGAGGATAAGAAAGAGATGTGCCCTTTCTAACCCCAAAGAAAGAACCAAGACTTACATTTCTAGAGCTGCAACAACTTCAGAAGATCTTCTTGAGATAAACCAAAGTTTTTTCAGTACTGAGAGCAGTTTTAGATGAACAGAAGGGTGGTCTCTTGTGAGATAATGAAAAATGTAAAGAAAGGCTTCATTGATGCTTACTTCAACTTTACCTTCAAATTAATGGGAAAGGACTGAAGCCATGGCTCAAGTGATGGAACACCATCTGAGCATGCAAACCGAACAACCACAAGAGCCTGAATTCAAACTCAGTACCAGCAAAAATTTTAAAAGTAATTTAAATCAACAAGAGAAAATTGTAATAAGATTCCATTTTGGAGCCTTAATTTGCTTTTAGTTTGAGCTTTCTGCCCTTGTTGCTCAGCTGTCCTCAAGGCCATGTTTTCCCTTCTTCTACCCCACACGGAAAAATAAACAACATTCAAGATGATGATAACCTGCACCTAAAGAAGTACTTTCTAGGGGTATCAAGGTTCAAGAAGTAATATAGTCACTACCTGATGAATATAACTGTAACCCCTCTATATATCATCCCCAAAATAAAATAAAGATCACACACAAAAAGAAATGTTTTCTATTGAAATACAAGATAGAAAGGGAGAGCAGTGTTCAAATGATGAACATAAATTGGAAAAGGAACATGCCCAGATTACAAGAACTTTTTGTCCTGAAGATTAGAGATGGAAGATTCATTCAGGTGGTGACATAGTAATTGAAAATAATCATCCAAGAGAACTGGCCATCATTAAGTGCCTGGAATTGGAGAGGGAAGTCTTACACACCTGAATGAAGCTGAAGATGAGAAGGGAAAATTTGCCTCCTGACCAAGATGGCAACAGAACAGTCCTGGGCTCATCTTCAAAGTGTCGAATGATGATTTTTATGTTTCTGCCTGGTGGAAAGACTTCCATACAGACAGTATTTAAAAAAAAAAAAACCCTGAACCTAAACCTACTGTTGACCAGGGGTGGAGAGCAGGAAAATGCATGAACATACATATGAATAGCGTGAAAGCTGTGACAATCTTTCAGAAGCAATAAAATACACCAAAATCTGACTAAAACAGTAGACACTGTGTTGACACATAATACTTTGACCCAAAGCACTTGTCCTTTGATCTTTTCACTATGTTCAATGAGCTGGTAAAAACTGGTGCAGATAGTTTGCCCTGGCCCTTTCATAGAAGTGACTTGGCTAGCTTTTAGTCAGAAAATAAGTATTCCCAACCTTTGTCAAAAAGGGCCCTGAGTGTCCTCAGGGCAGCACTGATGTAGCACATCAAACTGAAAACTCTGCAGCGCGATAGATGGATGGATAAGAAAGAAAGAAAGAAAGAAAGAAAGAAAGAAAGAAAGAAAGAAAGAAATGATGGATAATAGATAGATAGATAGATAGATAGACAGATAGATAGATAGAATCCCTCTCTTTTTTTCTTTCACTTTCTCGATTGGCAGGCAGACAGACACACAAATATAATCTCCCTCCCTCCCTTCCCCCCTCTCTCTCCAGACAGATATAATATAGTCTCTTTCAAGATAGACAAGCAGACAGACAGACAGATAGATGATATGAGTTGGGTTCTAGAAATATTAAAGAAATGTTATAGGAGCCAGGCATAGTGGCAGGCACCTATAACTCCAGCTACTCAGGGAGCATAAGTAGGCAGATCACAAGTTTGAGGCCAGTCCAAACAAATCTAGTGAGACTCTACCTGAAAAACAAGATACAGAGCTGAAAACTGTGGCCCAGTGTTAGCCTTGCCTAGCATGTGTAGAGTCCTGAGTTCAAATTCTGATATCCCAAAATAAGAGTAGGGACTAGAGATATGGCTCAGGTGTTAAAACAGTTGCCCAATATGTGCCCTGGGTGAAATCCTCAGAGAAAGAAACAGAGAGACAGAGAGAGACAGAGAGACAGGGAGAGACAGAGACAGGGAAACAATATCAAAACAAATATGTTGTCTTAGCCCTGTCACTCACCTTTCCTTTCTTCAAGTAAGAGACTTACATGAAAGAAGTTCACTCACTAATTAATGAGCTAGCTAGTTCTATCATTTCCTGCAGTTTATGATTTAATTTTTGGCAAAACAGACATAAATAATTACAGAATTAAAAAGCCACATGAATTTTTGATATAAAAAATAAGGAATTGCTTTCCTTAGGAGGGCAAAGTTAGAATATAATCTCTAAGTATATCCACCAAAATTCATAGCATTCAGGATACTTATAGGAAATGTACATGGAGATTCCACTTTCATGACTGGTCATGGAAGAAAAGGCAGTGCAACAACTAAAAGCCCTACAACTGGATGGATGCATTATGATAACAGGTGTTGTTGAGAAAAAGCAGAACAAGAGACAACACACATGTCTGGGCCCTCTCTCTCTCATCTTCCCTCCAACGATGAATGAATGCCACTAGAAAAAAGATGTGCTATTGAATCCATGCTGTCTAAGTCTGCTAAAAAGTAAAATATTTGTTAGTTGACAGAATATTTCAACTGCACATGTCTTTAAAAATGGCAGAGTTAATGAACAATGAAGCTTGGTGAGATGGGTATAGGAAAATGAGAGAGGTAAGTCTGATGGAGTGCACTTTATAGACATCAAAATGAAATCCCTTTGTACAACTAATTGGTGCTAATTTGTAATGGTGGGGGGCAGGGGCAATGGCAGTACTAGCTCTAACTTCATTTCCAAGTCATCACTTATTTGAGAAGTTAATCATTAGACTTTATCTGTGTTATTTCTCTGGATATGTTGTTTTTCCTTGGCTAAGACAACTCAAAATTACCATAAAAAAATCTTCTATTCCATTTTTTAGTCCAGCCAATTCCAGCCTCAGTGTATTCTTCCTGCTTTAGAATAGTTCAATTTTTTCCCCTTTTTTTTCTTTTTTCTTGGTGCTATCCTGGGGCTTGAACTTGAGTCCTGAACACTGTTCCTGAGCTTTGTTGCTCAAAGCAAGTGCTCTACCACTTAAGCCAAAGCTCCATTCTGACTTTTTTTTGGTGTTCAATTAGAGATAAGAGTTTCATAGACTTCCTTGTCTGATCTGGCTTCAAACCACAATCCTCATATCTCAGCCTCCCAAGTAGCTAAGAATTATGGGTGTGAGCCACCGGCATCCAGGAACTTCTGCAATTGTATACCTTTAGATATCATAGCTCCATACCCTTTTCTAACCACTAATTACCTCATTGCATCAGCTATTTATGTTGTAATCAAACCTATATCTCAGTTGAAATTTTTTAAATAACGTAGGGAAAATTATTTTGAAATGAAAACTTGAGTAATTTGATTTGCAGGAAATGAAGAACGAAGTGTCACAACCTGAGTGTTTTTAAATAAGTCATAATTAATTACACATTCATCTATGTTTGGATGCTTAAATTATGACTAATTATGCAGAAAAATGTAATTGCATACTGAAGTCATCAATCGTACTATCTCTCGCTCTTATTTACTCCATCCTGGAGTTGTGGGGTTTGATGTTTGCTTGTTTGCTTGTTAAATGATATGTGTATCTGTGGAAATCATTCAAATGTTGTCAAGACATAACCAATCACATAATTCTCCTAAACTATAGCCCCTGCTATTGAGAAAGTTACAAAGACCTAAAATTATTTCTTTTTTTTGTTGATTTTTTTATTGTAATTAGTAAAAGGGTTACATGATATTTGCCAGATAGAACGTGCATTAACTCACATACATTGATACCCTTTCACATGTCTTGGTACCCATTTCCCTCCCCCCCCACACCCCCCACCCGTCTTGGTTTTCCCCCCCTTCCCTATCAAATTTCAAATATCCAAATACAAATAAATTCAATATATCAGATAACAAAGTGAGATACTATACCAATATGAGATAACCAAGGGACAGCAAAGGAGATGAGAGACAACATAGTACATTAGGGACAACAATCATTCATTATATGGCTTTTGTTTCAATATCCTGGAGGTCCTTTCAATTAGCTTCTAAAATTATTTCTTAATTTATCCTTTTTCTCTCGAAATATTTGCAGGTATTTCTACATATCATCTATTGAAAATAACACTTGCCAAGAAATAGTGCTAGGCACATTTTGCTAGCTTCATTTCTCCTGTAGATTTGCAGTATATGCTTTTTATTTTCTTGGGAGAATTGTGAAGCTCAAAGGAATCATGAATGACTGACCATCACATTTATGCCATCCTAGACAGGCTTCTTTTTAATGACACTAAAGGGAATTTGTAACCTTTTCTCCATCTTAAGATACCTAATAAAGTGAATATCGAGGAAGTAAGGAAATAAACCCAAATTTAAAACTTCCTCTGAGCAAGTCATGGGAATAGCACATTTGTGACTATTTTCTCACTACAGGAAAAGAAAAGGATAGAGCGCATCCAGGCAAAAATTTCAAAAGCTCTCATAATATTTAAGAGGATAACAACTATTTTATTGTGTTTTTCAAAAAATTCTAAGGAAGCTTTAGTATGTAATTATTCTTCTCTGTCAAAGCCAAATAAATCCCAGGGTCTTTTGTGACCTTGTCTCAGAAAGGTCCCACTATAAGAGACACTACCCAGGCTCCACAAGTAAAAACAATTCTAGTCTTTTTGCATGAATAGTTCATGCTGAAATAGGCAGCACTTACCTGTGTCTACTACATATTTTCCAGGTTTGAAGAAAACGTTGCTTCCTAGTCCCACAACACTCAGAAGCCAGTGGCACTCACTTTGTGGTATTCATGCCATCATGGTACTAATAATATGTTCTGCTTTGTTTTTTGCCACTTCTGAGGCTTGAATTGAGGGCCTGGGCACAGTCCTTGGACATTTTCTGCTCAAAGCTAGTGCTCTGCCACTCGAACCCACCACTTCCAGTTTTTTCTGTATATGTAGTACCAAGGAATTGAGTCCAGGGCTTCGTGCATGCTAGGTGAGCACTCTACCACTTGGCTACACTCCTGGCCTCAGTAATATGTTTTTAAAGAGTCAGAAGCATAATTCACCCAGTAGCCATTAACATAGAACACTGTGCAAATTTCCAGGTGAAGTTTTTCAACATTACCAACAGTCTGTAAATATCAGTATCCACTGTTACAAGCAGCATATTACAGGTGAAAAGATTTAAAAGATACAAAAACTGGTTATTTTTAAGTTGTACTGAAATTTGAAATCAAGGTCTTTCACTAGCTAAGTGCTTTGTCACTTGAACAATGTCCCCCAAAAGACCTAGTCTTGAATCTTGAAAAGTTGTCTCTTCACAGAGAGAAATAGGACACCTTCAAAACAAAAGACAAACTTCACTGGGGGTAAAGCATTTACCAGAGGCAAAGCAAATGCAATTTATGATAACACGATTAGAAATCAATGATGAGAAGCAATTTTGACCTGGACTCCAATAGATAAGTGCAAATCAGAAAAGAAGAAATGTAGAACCTGTCCTTATACCCCAACAATGAGCTGCAGTGATGGCTTTACAGGACTATAAAAGAAGACTAGTTGTCATCGTACAAGACTAACCCATTTTCCAGGCCACCCAGAGCAAACTGGAAGGGTTGTGACTCTCATATTTCATAGGAATGTTGGGTAGTCGCAATGTCACACCTCAGAAAAAGTACTCCTTCATGTCCCTAATCAAAAGCATCAAAACTCACACTCATCTAAGAGTGTAAAAAGCACATGATTCAAATACGGTCCCTGCCCTCGAAGAGATGACAATCTAAAACCAGCAAGCTTGATTGTAATGAGCAGGTAGGATAATTAACACAGCTAAGGGTGAAGAATGCACTTTCTGCAAGCCTGCTGCCATCCGACAGAAAAATTTGTAATCATCACTGTTCTGAACTGAATTCAAATTGGTGACCCAAAGGCTTCACTGTCTGGGTGTTATTTTCAATCTTCTTAGCTATCTAATCTCCAGAAGTTTCATTTTTCATTCTTACTGTGCAGTCATCATCAACTACCAAAGGGAAAGACTGCAATCCAGACACACTAAAAATAGCATTCTTGCCTCCTAAAAGCCAGACTCAGATTTATGACAGTTTTAAAATTTGGTTCTTCGTCTTAAAAGTTCTACATTCTATAAGAACTGTGCCAAGCAAAACCTACCTGGTCTTTAGAGCATGAAACACCACAACTTGATACAGTGAAAGATCAGGACTTTATGTAATCCATTTACATCAGGGAGAGATAGCATTTTCTTCTGCCTGACAGGTTGACAGGCCTTCATGTGTTTTCCACTTAATCAGCAGAATCATTAAAGCACTGAGGGCTTTGATGGTCTCAATAAAAAGCATCTATTTCTGTAGAACCTATCCCTATAAATAATTTAACAAACATACCCCCCAAAAGACGATAAAAAAAGTAAGAATTATTTTTTCATACTTAAATCACAGACCATTCTGAAGTGAAGTCAAAGGGAGTACAGGTTTAAAGTAAGTGCAGAACAATGTCCAATAATAAATCCAAGAGCTAAATGAAAAGCAGGTTACCTAGAAATAGAATCCAAATTCTGTTTTAAATATGTGAGTATATATACACACATACATATTTGTATTTACACTATAATTTAAAAGTTCTAGGACACATAGATCAATATAAATGGTAAATCAACATTATTTACCCAAGGGGAAGTACTTTAATATCTTCTAACTTTTAAAAATAATTTTGTAATAATGGTATTTTCATTTAATAAATATGCACATTGTATGGGCTCTACACAGATACACAAATTTATACCAGTGTAAATCAACAAGGATTTCACATTTCCTCCTACCTATGAAGATCCAAAGAGTTTACTGTCAGGAATGGAGTAACATTATTCTAGGAACTTATGCTAAGGAATTAATCTCATTCTAGAAGGCAGAGGAAACTGGCTGAACTTAGAGCTTAAAAAGAATCCTTCTGGTTTTGAGATGAGTCCCCACATGTGTGGCCTGAAGTCTACACAACAGTGTCCAAGGAAGAGCTGATAACTGCTGCATCATACTTATGGGCTGAAATTTAGCATTGGTATGTGGCAATGATATGCCCCAGTTTCTAGATGCACAGCAGCATCTTGCTTTTGGAGTGAGTAGGAGAGGCATCCTCAGGTTGAAATAGAACCGTAGTGAGCTAGGGAGAGAGAGTAAGCAAGGTAGCAAGTCTAGCCCTGAGCAAAGAGTTGATCTTTAGGTAAGGCTCTCGTTTTAGTAGAGAATTAGATAGGATCCTCACGAAGCTTGGAAAAGGTAGGTGATGGAGATGAGTAAGGAGGCTGCAGTTAGGTTACACCTCCCAGCAAGGTCCACAGGATCAATTTTGGTTCCATATATTGGTACCAGTAGGGCAGATGCCTTGCAATCTCCAAGCTTAGTGCTCTTTAGTTTACAAACTGGGCTTTGGTCTTAATATCTAAATTAGTGGGCTACTGGCTAGGCAAAATACTACGACCAAGTAAGCAGTTTTTCTCACCAAGTTGAGATCTCTATTTCTTCTGTCATTAGTTGGAATGCAGGTCCATGAGAAGGTTTTCTGAAAGTTTATAGAATATTCTGTTGCCAAGTACAAGATTTCCCATTCAGCAGCTGAAGTACTAAATCTACTTTTTTAAAAAAAGACAGAAGCTGGGTATCAGTGACTCACATCTTTAATTCAAGCTACTCAGGAGGCTGAGATCTAAGGATCACAGTTCAGAGCCAGCCTGAGCACAATAGTCTGTAAGACTCTTATCTCCTATTTACCATTGAACAAAGAGCTGACATTCAGTTGGCAGTGCAAAAGAGCTCAGGTATAATTCCTGGGCCAAGAGTTTAAGACCCAGGACTGGCACATGCACACATACCCACATACATATGAAAAGACAAGACAAACAGAAGTCTGTTCCAAAGACTTAGGTGTTGTTACACCACAACATACACACACACACACACACACACACACACACACACACACACACACACACACACTATGAAAAGAGAGACAGAAGTCTGTTCCACAGGCTTAGAAGATGTTGTTAACTCTACAACATCCATCTGGAAATCAAGGTAACTGGCATGTAGTCTTTCTAGTCACTTTGAAAATTCAGACACCCAGAATAAGGATGATAAGAGATGAGAGTGTGGCCTAGTGGTAGAGTGCTTGTCTAGCATGCATTAAGCCCTGGGTTTGATTCCTCAGTATCACATACACAGAAAAAGCCAGAAGTGCTGCTATGGCTCAAGTGGTAGCCTTGAGAAAACTCAAGGACAGTTCCCTGAGTTCAAGCCCCAGGACTGGCAAAACAAACAAAAAAAAGAATAAGGACGGTAAATGACAGAGGTAAAATTGTTTCACCTAGTAAGTGGCCTGGTTTGTTCAAGGTTTGTCCCTCCCTCCTTTCTTTCCCCTCAAAGGCTCTTAGCATTTTTGTCTCTGCCTTTATCAGAATCAAGAAATCAAATTCATTGCGAATTAACAGACTAAAAATACATTAAGTAATGGAAAATGGAAGGGAAATTATTGTAAGTCTACAAGCACCCAGGGACTCATCACCAACTCATGCGTCAATCTCTTCTTGAAACACTCTTACAGACACACCCTGAACAATGCTTTCCCAGTTATCTAGATATCCGCTGGTCCTGTCAAGTCGATACCTAAAATTAATCATGGTACTGCCATAACTCTGAAAAGCCGTCGGTATCCTGCATAGACAAAATTCATACAACTGCATGAAACATCTAAAATAACTGAAGAAATGTGCCAAGAAAGCCAGGAACATGCTGGTCACCTGGGAATCTGAAGCAGCCAGTGACTGGAATCTTCTCTCTGTGAAATAGCTTGTGAGAATGGAACACAATCTTGATTCCATTCTAACAAAATACAAATATAGCAGGTATCCTAGAATGAAGGAAGTCAGTTTCCCTCACTGTCAATTGTGAGATGGAGAGCCTCATTAGACTTATAATGTTTAAATTTCAACTTGGATTGGCAAAAGTATTTAGTCAAATGCTATTGTAGATGTTTCTAAGCACATTTGAATTCACACACACATTTTGAGTTCACTAAATGTTCACAGTTTCCCAAGCCAATTTCCTAATATCTCTCTCTCTCTCTCTCTCTCTCTCTCTCTCTCTCTCTCTCTCTCTCTCTCTCTCTCTCTCTCACACACACACACACACACACACACACACACACACAGTTATGTGTGTAAATGTATAGTCTAAATGTTATTTTTCTCTGGAAAACCTGACTATATGAGAATCATCAATAAAATCACATTTACAGAAGGGAAATAGAAAGGGGAGTTAAGACATCTTGGTTAAACAAAACAAATTTAAAAAAAAAAAGACATCTTTGAAGAGAAATTTTATCTTGCTCTGAGTCCCAGCTCCCCTTCAGAGGAAGAGTTTGAAGTGTAGTCTCCTACTTCAAGTGAAGGTTTCCCATGGCATTCTCAATCAGCACTGAAATGTCTTCTCCGACTCAACCTGGCACCTACCTTTGATAAAGCTGATGTGGATGATACACTTGCATCTGGAACCTGATTCCTTTCCTCGGGGAAATTTAGGGAAAAGAAGAGCTGACTGAACAACAGCTTCCATGGTGGTCCTTGGAGAGGCTTTTGGATGTATAGAATAGGGTTGATCTATCCGAGTTTGTGTAGCATGGGAGGAGTGATGGTTCTCTATGGGATAAATGCAGACAGGAAGTAAAGAGCCTGCTTTGTATCCAGTAGGGACACCAAAAAAAGACTAGCAACTTAGCACTACATGTCAGGTGATGATATAAGAGTCACAAGAAATCCCTGAAAGGAAAGACCCTTCTTTCTTGAGTAAAGAGAATTAGAAGAGAGAAAACCCAGTAGGACTCCTCTGAGGATCCCAGAGGAGAAAGAAATTGGTACTGATCATCTGTTAGAAATGTCACATTAAATACCATCTAGGCCCACCAATTTTGGAGACAGTCAAGAAAGAATCTTATTATGCTGTGTCTTCCTTAGCTTTAGTTCTTTGGCAGAAAATGGTGGCTGGGACCAGGGAGAGTGGGGAGGCGAGGAACATCACGTAGAAAGGAAATAAATACATCAGGAGTTTTGATCACACTAACACAGCCCTTTAAGTTACTTAAAGCAACCTCTTACAGTTACTTAAGCTAACCATAAGGTTATCTATTATTTAAGAGTGAGTAGAAGAAATTTGGGTAGCTTCAACCAAGATTACATGAAGATTATTCCCCACTGGGAAAAAAAAAGTTTAACAAAGCAGTAGGAGGGAAAAAGTAAGTTGAATTATGATGAAAATCCACACACTGTGCTCCTGCAGCCTGCCAGCCCCATTTGCTTGCCCAGCTGGTGTAACTCTTAGAACAACCAGCCTCAGATCTCATCCTGTGTGAATGACAAGTGATTGAGATGAGTGCTTTTGCTTTTGGATATTCCCCAAAGAGGAAAATGCTACCCATTTGGTTTAGAGAGCAGAAACTTGGTCTAATACTAAAACAGAACCTAGTCTAATAGCAGAGGGAAGGAACTCCAGGCTTCATTTCATATTCTTTTCATTCTTTGCTGACTTAAACCAACACCAAATCATATTATAGTCATAAATGAGACACAATTTTTCTATGGATGAGCAAATTCGATTTGCCCATTTTATAACATTTCTTGTACCCTTCTCCTCTGTATTTTAGCACAGGATCTGTACTGGTGAGGAACAGAGCATTTGAGACTCTCAAAACAAAAAGAGCCTGAGAATCATGCTAAAAAGCAGGTAGATGATTGGGTGCGGCAAGAAAGAAGACGAAAGGGAAATGGTAGCAAGCCCAGTGGGAAAGAAGAAGGAAAAATAAGAGAGAAAAAAAATTCCTTTTACTTATTAGGTTTTTTCTTTTTTCTTTGTGTGTGGGGCTGAGGAAAAGGGGAGAGAAGGTCATGGCTTGCAGTCAAGGCCTGGGCATTGTCCCTGAGTGTTTCTGCTCAAAGCTAGCACTCCACCACTTTGAAATACAATCTCACTTTGGCCTTTCTGGTAGTTAATTGAAAATGAGAGTTTCACTGACTTTCTGTGCATGCTGGCCTTGATCTACAACCCTCAGATCTCAGCCTCCTGAATACTAGGAATTTAGGTGTGAGCTATAGTGCCCAGAGGAGGGGTCCCCCAAAGAAAACCACCAAGATCGAGGCATCCAAAATGCAACAGCAAGGTTTATTAGGGAATACAAGCCAGGCAGGGAACTCATCCGCAGGCACTCTTCTCACTGAGGCTGGGAGGAGTTGCTAGTCAGGTTCTACACAGTCTATTTAAAGGCAAAAAACACAAACAGTTGGTAGGAAAGTTGGGGGGGGGGCCATTCTACAGTTGTGAAAACCACAAACAATTGTTAATTATGGTCCAGATGGTCCTTTCAGATAAGCTGACTTATTAACTGCTCTTTCCTGTTTGTGTAGCCTCTGGGTTCTCAGAAACTTCTCTTCGAAACTCCTATCTATAAGTCAAGCTGAGTTTCTATTCCGCTTACTGGAAAGGGGAATAATTCTGAGTCTGGGGGTAATTGTTTTTCATCCCTCATGAGTCACCAGCACAAGGCAAGAAAAAGTTAAGGGGCTTACCACAGGCCACTTGTCACTCCACTTTGGATCCTGAAGTGAAGACCCTGTGTAACCTGAAGCTCTTTTTCCAAAGCAAAGTCTAGTCAGTAAGTTAAAACATTTAGAAGGGTGATTCTGTGATGAGTGGAGTCCAATTCTAGAGATGCCCTTAATTTTTATTATCCCAGTGCAAAGTATTTGGTTTCTTTTTAATGATTCTCTCTCTCTCTCTCTCTCTCTCTCTCTCTCTCTCTCTCTCTCTCTCTCTCTCTCTCTCTCTCATCTCTCTCTTTCTCTCTCTCTCTCCCTCCCTCCCTCCCTCCCTCCCTCCCTCCCTCCCTCCCTCCCTCCCTCCCTCCCTCCCTCCCTCTCTCTCTCTCTCTCTCTCTCTCTCTCTCTCTCTCTCTCTCTCTCTCTCTCTCTCTCTCCTCTCTCTCTTTCCTCAGTCATGGGGCTTGAACTCTGGGCCTGGATGCTGTTCCCAAGCTCTTTAGTTCAAGCTTAATGCTCTAACACTTGAGCCACAGCTCCACTTCCAGTTTTCTAGTGGTTAATGGGAGATAAGGATCTCACAGACTTTCATGCTCAGACTGGCTCTGAACCACAGTCCTCAGATATCAGCCTCCTGATTAGTTGGGATTACAAGCATGAGCCACTGCACCCAGCTCTAATTGTCTTTATCACACATGTCCTTCTTGTTGGTAATTTTAAATGTGTTTCTTTTCTAACCAGAGTGTACCTTTTTTTTTTTCATCAAATCTTTCTGTTATGGAACTGAAAGTGGTGGCATACAACTACAATCTACTCAGCAAGTGGAGCTTGGAGAATTTCAGCCCAAGATTTGCTCAGATGTAAACCTGAGACCGGAAGGAAGGAAGGAAGGAAGGAAGGAAGGAAGGAAGGAAGGAAGGAAGGAAGGAAGGAAGGAAGGAAGGAAGGAAAGGAAGGAAGGAAGGAAGGAAGGAAGGAAGGAAGGAAGGAAGGAAGGAAGAAAGTTAAATAGAACATTTGTCAAGAAAGCATGAAGCGCTAAGTTCATCCTCAGTACCTCAAAAAAATAATTATATTTTCCCCTCTACTTTGTGCTCTCAATTCTCAATGAACACCTAGCTAAACACAGCCAGCAGTGTTCATGCTACCAACCAGATGTTATGCTGTCTTGATATTTCTTCTGCTAAATTCATTAACCCATTACTTTTAAATTCAAACTCACTCAAAGTCTCAGAACACATGCAAAATACAGACAAACTTTTTCCAGAATGTGAGAGGAATATCTCTCATCCATTTCCAGAAGCTTCATTTCCACCTGCAATCTTACGAACACAGTTTTTACTATTTGCATTGTGATTCTATTTCATTTTCTGAGCCCACATCTATATTAAGCTCTGCTTAAAGAATATGAAGCTTCTCCAAACATTAAATTTTCTCCCATAAACTGGTCCCATGGCTTAATAAAACATGGTCAGATTTGTTCATAGCAAAGACTGTTATATTCTATTAATCAGACTTTGAATTTCTATGTCCAAATTCCTGATAGACAACATAAGGGAGAGAGGATTTATCTGGGCTTGTTATTTCAGGTGGGTCAGTTGGTGTGCTTGGACAGAAGAACGTCATGGTTGGACATGATGTAACAGAAGACCCTGAGTACATTTTGTCTATCCTACTTCCTACAGTCCCATTACCTCCCAAAAATAGTCCCATAGATGATGACCAATGTCCCACAGCTGAGCCAGTGGAGGACATTTTATATTCAAACCATAACACCATCCCTGACTTTATTACCTATACTCAAGATAGAGTAAAACAGCAATGCCCTGTAACCTAAATCACTTTACTGAAATTGGCAATAAGATAAGCTTTATTTCAGTAACAAAAAAAATATCCATCTGGTTAAGTCATTATACTATATTCTGATCAGGGCCACTTTACATGTATACATGAACACTTTTTGCTTAAGGTATTATTTAATAAAGCCTAAATTGAAATTGAAAGCACAATGAGGTAGTTTTCTTTTTTTCCCAAGTATTTATCTTATGTTCCTGACTGAAAGATAAATTTAGTACTTGTTTCTCAGGTAACTAAACTTTGCTGTCTGACAGGTTTTTTTTATGTATTTAATTTGCCTTTCAACCTGGATTCTGTGCAAAGTTCTATAACTGCTTTAAAATATGGGCTTTATAGGAAATGTGAAAACTAAGAATACAGTAATATTTTCCTCTTATTAACTCATCACACACTTCTCCAATGTGTGATGTCCATACCTAAGTACAACAGGGACAACTCTGAAAATGGTGCTCATTAGAAAAAATGTGGAAAACAACATTTACTGTATAAGATTATATGAGAGAAAGTGGGTACCTAGTATCTAGGTTGAGCCCTATAAATCCCAGAGTCTTCCACTTTCTTCAGGATCATGTACTGGATCGTATAGTTGTCTCCTCATACTTAACAAAGAGGTGCTGAGGAGCTGAACAGGGCAGTTCATTAGCACTCATCCTAGAGTTCATGCTGTCTATATTCTTTGCTCTAGTGCTTTGAACTGTGCTACACTTCACTACACCCCCTGCTGAAACCCTCCAAATGCTGAGAGCCAGCAACTACCATAATGAGAAGCTAATAGACACCACACCTCCCTTTCCAAAGACACCTTTCTCAAAATAGATAGCTGATAGATACATAGAGATAGCTGTTAGACAGATAAATAGATGATAGGTGATAGATAGATAGCTGCTGTAATGTCTTGAAATCCTCAAAAAACCAACTAATAAACAGAATATGACAAAATGCAAAACTTAATGAAACTCACATATTGGGCTGGGTGATAGCAACTCATACCCATTGCTCATAGAATGCTTCCAGGCAGTGACTTAGTACCACTAGTAGCTCCTGAGACACAGGACCCTTGAAATGGTTGCCATTGGGTAGAGACCACACTTGTACCTTGCTGAGCCTGCTGTCAGCTAATCTCACACATCACCATCTTTCCCTTTTCCATCTGGTGGTTCTCTCAGCCTTTCATCAGCTCAAGTTCCATTTTCTCTCACTTGAACATTTCTCCTCATAAAATGTTTGTATATTTAATCCAGTTTTAGTGTCTACTTCTCTGAAGACCAGGCCAATGCAATTATATTTGCTTCTTGTCCTTATTTCCCTACATAATGTATGCAAGTAGTTTTTACTCTACCATTATCAGCATTTAATAGCCTAAAAATATTTGCCTCCTTGAAAAAAGAAGAGAGACCTGAATGTCAGTGGCTCATGACTATAATCCTAGCTACTCAGGTGGTTGAAATCTAAAGATTGAGATTTGAAGGCAGCCCAGGCCAAAAAAAAACAAAAAACAAAAAAACTGCAGACTGTATCTATCTCCAAATAAACAGGCAAAGGGGCTAGACTGGATGCATGGTTTAAGAGAAAGACTTAACTGTTGTTGAAAAAAAAAAAGCTGAAAGATATTTTATGCCCTGAGTTCAAACCCCAGTACTACCACCAAAAGAAAAAAGAGTAAGCCACCTGGCTTGTAATCATAGAAATTGAGATCTGAGGATTGCAGTTCAAAGCCAGCCCAGGCACAAAAGTCCGTGAGACTCTTATCACCAATTAACCACCAGAAAATCGGAAGAAGGGCTATGGCTCAGGTGTTAGAGTGTTAGGTTTGAGCTGAAGAGTTCAGGGACAATGCCCAGGCCCAGAGTTCAAGTCCCACATACAACAATAAAAAAAAGGAAGACAACTAGTTTCCTATAATTTGCGATTTTTAACTTATTATTTGCCACATTTGGGCTTAAACTCAGGGCCTTATGCTTTCTCGGTTCACACATAGCTGACATTCTATCAGTTGTACTATGCCTCTAGCCCAGGTTTTTACTGCTTACTTAGGAGATAGAGTCTCATGAACATTTCTGCCCAGATCCTCCAGGTCTCATCTTCCTGAATAGCTAGAATTACAGGTATGAGCCACTAGTACTTGGCTAAAATCTCTATAGATAGACCAGGCTAGACTTGAACCTACTATTTTCCTGCTTCAACCTCACAAGTGCTAGGAGTAGAGGCATGTGTCAACCACTGGGTGAGGTGATTTTTTTATTTTTATTGTAAAGGTGATCTATAGAGGAGTTACATTTACGTGGTCAGGTAATGAGTGTTTCCTTTTGAACCGTGTCATCCATTCCCTTGTTTTTCCCCAGTTTTCTCCTCCCATCTCTCAGCCTCACAAGCTGTATACCCAGTTCATTTCCAACATACTAGTGATTATCACCATTTAACTGACTCACCCTTTGTCCCTCCATTTCTGTGTCTCCTCTTCCCTGCCCCAATTCAGAGAGACTCATATACAAAGAAGAATACATAAATCAAATACAGGGATAAAGGGGAATAAACCAAAGAAAAATGGGGGCGGGGTAAGAATAGAAACCAGAACAGAAAAAAAGTTTTTTAAACTTGTTTTCAGCATAACCATGTTCATTGCAACCTTGTTTACCATGGCTGTGATCAATCCAGATGCCCCTCAATAGACAAATGGATCAAGAAAATGCAACATATATGCATACACTCAATGGAATTCTGGGCTTCCATCAGAAAGACTGACATTGCCCTATTCCTAAGGAAATGGAAAGACTTGGAAAAAATTTATACTAAGCAAAGCAAGTCAGATCAAAAGAAACAGGCTGCATGGTTTCCCTCATTTGTAATAATTAGAATGTGCCTATAAATCTACAAGTAAACCCAATGATAGTATAAGACAAATAGTTACTCATAGTTACTCTTGGACATGATTAATTAAACAGCACTTTAAACATTCACACATTAAGACCAAAGGAGGATATTCTTTTTTTATTTTTTTATTTTTTTTTATTTTTTGCCAGTTGTGGGGCTTGAACTCAGGGCCTGAACACTATCCTTAGACTTTTCTCAGGGCTACAGCTCTACCACTTGAGCCACAGCACCACTTCCAGCTTTTTTATATGTATATGGTACTGAGGAATTGAACCCGGATCTTCATGCATGCTAGGCAAGCACTCTACTACTAGGCCAAACTCCCAGCCTAAAGGAGGATATTCTTAGGAGAGAATCACAAGAGCTCAATAGCTATGTGCATATGACCAAACAAAATGATGCTTATCAGAATGAACTCCAAGAGCTGATAATTTTTTAACTGATTAACAGAACTGAGTTCTGCTGGACTTCATTGCAAGTCTAGTATTCAAAGAAGTATTCAATATCTTGATCTGGAAATGTTTCCCAGAGTTGTACATATTTGGGGAAAAATACACCAAATGTGTATTTAGAGAAAAGGCATTTCACATACTATTAGAAGAATTTCGATCTGAATAAAGAGGAAGAAAAATAAATCAACTTCATTGTAATCATAATAAATAATAATAAAAGTCAAAGGACAGAGTTGCTCAAAGTGAGGCTCTGCAATTCCAAGTGCCTCTCTTTATGACAACTCTGCAATATAGGAATACCTACTTACAGAGACTAACTGGCCATCGAGAATATCCTGTGACCAAAGGTATGGCTCAAGTAATAGTACATTGCCTAAAAAGCATAAAACTCTTAAGTACAAACCCAATAGCACTAAATGAAAAAACTTTCTTGTGAAAAGCCAAGGAATCCATGAACCTTTCTCTTCCTTTACTTTTGTCTTTCCCCCATCCCTAACTTTCCATGGGCTCTTTTCTCCCTTCAGCTATATTCTCAACTCCTGTTCCTAGTCTAGACCTGTTATTGTCCCTGGTACTATTCATTATGGATCGAAATAACTTGATACCAGTCACTACTATTGCCAATGTGCTTTCAGGGAACTTGCTAGGATCCACTTGTCCTCTGCTTTATCATTTTAAAAAGATCTTATTTGCCAATCCTGGAGTTTGAACTCAGGGCCTGGGCACTGACCTTGGGCTTTCTCGAAGCTAGCACTCTACCACTTGAGCCACAGCACCACTTCCACCTTTTTCTGTGTATGTGGTACCAAGGAATCAAACCTATAGCTTTGTGCATGCTAGGCAAGCACTCTACCACTAGGCCACATTCCAAGCCCCTTCAAAAAGATTTTTAATCCAGAAAATACTTGGGTGACATCGGATCTTTTCCCTCCAATAAATACAAGCACATCATACGCTGACTCTTCCTTTCTATTCAAATAAATGCTGCAATCTGTCACTTGTTACATAACATTCACCCCTGACAGATGATGAAGTGAATTTTGAACTCAAATGAAAACGAAATTTCATCCGACTATGGTGTGTGTACTCTGGCCCGCGTCTGGACAAAATACAATTCTAGATGCAGATATGTAGCATGTGTAACTTAGAAACAACCTATAATTTTGAATAACCAACTCGTAAATGAAGGTTAACATTCATTTGAGAGGGTGGTGGCAGTTTTTCTGCCCCGATCTTAACGAATGCATCCAACAAATATCTATTTGGCAAGTATCCATGGTTAGCAAATATTGAATTACTGCTCAATGCCCATTCTTTCTTCTCTCCATACAGAACCTTTATTTTATTCTAGTTTGCAGTCTGCCTACACTCAAACAATAAATGAGCCATTTCATTTGCCATATACTAAATAACCCAATCTTCCTTTGCAGCCAAGATTGGCTATGGGATCTAGTTATGGCTGGGTAGATGTTTTCAAAGGCTTTATTTCTCTAATAAAAGAGAAAACTACAACTAGCATCATATCATTTCCTTTTTTTCATTAGTGCATATATGCTGTGTGGGGCTGCAGCAGTAATCTCTAAGACAATGAGGCAACTAGTGGGCAGTTCGTTGAACATGACACAGAAAGTGCAGATCACTTTCTCAGATGAGAAGCACAAGATTCAATTAGTAATATCAGAAGCATCCAGCAGCTGGCAGTGTTAATTGGACAGTAAAATAGAGAACCGAGGAAAAACGAATATGAGGAATTCTCAGGTGTACTGAGAAATCTGACAAGACTAGTGTTCATTTGGTACATAACTGCACCCTTTTTCAAATTTGGTAACAGTGTAAATTGCTGCAATTTGAGGAGGGCAACTTGGCAATCTCTATCAGCATTTACAACGCACAGACTCTTTAAACTAGCAATTCCACTGCTGGGAAATAATCTTATAGAAAAACACAGGTGCAAAAAGATACACACATAAGGTTGTTTATTGGAGCATTGTTTGAACTAGCAAAAGAAAAATTAGAAGCAATCTGAATACGAAATTGGAGAAATAAATTAAAATACATGCACACATACAATAAAATACTATGCGGCTATTTTTAAAACAATGAGGCAGAATACAAATAATGGCATGGAAATATGCCCAGGAGATTTGCTTTGGAAGAAAATACAACTAGTATGATTCTATTTTTTTCAAGGTATCAGGAATGAAAAACAGACATTGAAAATGCCAGACATAGGGACTAGGAGTTTGGCCTAGTGGTAGATTGAAGACCATGGTTTGATTCCTTGGTACCACATACATAGAAAAAAGCTGGAAGTGGTGTTGTGGCTCAAGTAGTAGAGCTCTTGCCTTGAGAAAACCCAAGGATAGTGCTCAGGCCTTGAGCCCAAGCCCAGGACTGACAAAAATAAAAAATAATAAAATGCTAGATGTAAATATTAATAAAGAGATTTCAAAGAATCCAGGGGGGAAAGTGCCAAAAAGATCAAATGGACACGGTGTGTTTTGTTCCTAGCAATTACAATTGGTGCAGAGAACAGGAATAACTCAGATTAACTGAGATTAAACATGAGACCAGGGAATAGAAATCTATGGACTTGAAGTAGCTCCCAAATAACAAACTTCTCAACAAAGTTTTGATAAGAGAAAGAAGTAATAATAACACATAATAAATACTAAAAGACAGGACCAATATAAAGAACAGGCCCTGGAATCATACTCTGCATCTACGGAAGATAGAAATACTCAGGACATTGTGCTGGGGAAGAAGAGAGAAAGCTCTGAGTTTATTTCTCCTAGCTCTGGTTGGTAGGAGCATGAGTGATGACATTACAGTCTTCCCCAAATGAACATGGCAAGCTACGTATGCCTTTGAACTTGAGTCTAGTTTCCTGTTCAGCCTGCTAATGTTCATTTCATTTCCATCATCCTTTAAATCTGTTTCACTCCTTGGCTGCTATGTTCTGTTTCCTCTTAGTCCTTTCCAGTCTGTTCTCCACACAGCAACCAAGATGACTCTTATAATACAGATCAAATTATCTTACACTTCTCAAATTGCAGTGGATTATCTTCCTGCTCAGATTAAAATCAAAATCAGTGCTATGAACTCCAAGACCCTGTAGCCTCTGACATTAGCTCCTCCCATCCTCCTCCCTTAGATTTCATTCCCATCACTCCAGCCATCTACTCCCTCTTCTGGTCATAGTTGCATCTGTCCTATTACCCTAACACACTAAGCACATTCCTGCTACATATGCATACATGCATATAAATATTCACATATACTTATATAATATACATAGAAGTATATATATATATATATATACACACACACACACACATATCTGATTCATTTGAAAGAAACTGCATACAGTATGACACTCCTGAACACTTCGGCATGAATCTCCTAAAAATAAAAACCTTCCAGATGACCACAATGCCAATACCATATTATCTGTTCCTCATACCATCTGAGCCCAATCAGGAGACAGAAACTACATCATTATTTAAAGCAGGAGACATTTTGCAGGAACTCTGAAAATTAATGCTAGAAAGAAGGAGTGCAGATGTCAGAATTCCTTTGCAGATCCCAGGTCTGAAGCAAACAGTGCCATTTTTTAGTGTCACATTCCAAGTGGTCTTGGGAGTGGTAGATTGAGCCTACAAGGTCAACAAGACACTGTGGCTCTGGGCATTCAGCTGACGAAGTTGCCACCAGATGTCCCCAGACTTATGCATGGCTTTCTGATTTGGACAGCTGAAGCAAATAAAATGAAGAAGCACCCTCTAAAACCAGAAGGAAAAGCCCTCTTCCTCCTGCAATGTCCCTCCTGCGCCCTCTATTGACAAAGTTGTGCATCACACTTAGTATGGAAGAGAAACGTTTGCAGAATCTGTCCAGCCAGTTATTGTTGAGCTTTGGAACTGAAAAGAATTGGAACGGAAGCATTAAGTGTGTGATCAATTGTTATGCAATTGTTACCAAAAAAATTCATAGTACCTCTCTGGAAATGACTAATTCCATCCATCCACAGATTTGTCCAGGTTCCTTGAAAGTATCGCACACCATTTGGTTTTCTGTTTTGTTTTTTTAATCAAGAGACAATTATTGTTTCTCTGGCAGTCATTTTCAGTATTTTCATTCTCATAGAATTGATCTGGAAAGGACTTAAGTCAACAGAGTCACTTTTTAGATTGTATCACTTTCTAGATTTGTCTAATTGTCTCTTGTGACCTGAAAGTTGAATCTGCAGTTTGACTAAAGTCAAGTGTAAAGTGTTTAAAGAATACTCGATTATATTGCAACTCATGCTACATTTCACTAGTGTCCTTCTGTGGAGGCACTAAACTCAAGTACTGGGGGCTAGAAGTCCTTGTTATAAAGATAATGAAAGAGTAATATGAGAATTCGTTTAGAATTTTAAGGGCTTCTGAATTTAGAAGTCCAGCTTGTCACAGGTGGGTGGACATTTTCTAATTGAGTCATTCCTTCTGTGTGTGTTTTTGTTTTTGTTTTTGCTGGCATTCTTCTGTAGAAAGCTGTGGTTGTTTGTTTGTTTTTTCAATCAGCTTGGTGAAAAGAAGAAATGTATGAGTTTCTATTTCCAGAGTAAAGAAAAGTGTTTGGATTGTCAGGGGGTGGGGAAAGTCACTTTGGAGGAGAGCCCAGGTTTGGGAGTGTGTCCAAGAATGGCAAAGGAGGCCAGCTTCCTCTGAAAGGAAGATAAGCTGTCACTTTTTCACTTTGCCTGAAAGGACCTGGAGTGGGGACCCCATGTTTTCATTCTGTATCTTAGCAGTCATTTCTAACATATTAGCTACAGACTGTTGTTGAACTTCAGAGAAGTGAACATTATAATGGTTTCAGAATCACCCAGGACAGGCAGGCTACCTGGAGTATTGAGTGTGAAAGTGCTCAGAAAAAGGACCAATAACAAACACATCTGAAACATTATTATGTGTTTCATTTATTTGAATAGTTGCTTCCTCGAGTACTTGACTGGAAAGAGATTTAAAGAGAAAGTTTTAAAACTACTATCTTACTTAAAATTTGAGGTCTTCAACTAAAAGCCAAAGAATCTGGAATTTTAATAGCAATTTCTTTGATGCTGGTGTATCTTCTACAAGGTTACCTTACTCACATTTATCTAAGAAAGCATGATGGTATGTAAGAGAACATTGGCTGACTTAGAATTTGAATTCTGGTACTAGCCTAAGAATAGACAGCCCTAAATTACTTAACCTCTTTCAGAATCACTTCCTCCATCTCTAAATCAAAGGTAAGGATTCTCTGCTGTTGTGAATGAAAGCATGGATTTGAGAAGCAAAATAATCTAATTTTGTAGCCTTAGCTTCCTTCCTTTTTGGTATGATACTGATTTAAAAACTAAACTTTAGAGATCTTCAACTAACGTTTATTTGCTTAAGCTTTATTTTAAAGTGTTTTTAGAAAATATGAGGAAGTACCTTTTTCCCACCCAAAAAATTCAAACATATAAGCTCATTCATTCATTTTATTTTATTTTTACTTTGATCTTGTTTTGTTTTTGTCAGCACTAAGGCTTAAACTCAAAGACAAGGCACTCTCCCTTAACTTTTCTTATTGTTGGGCTTTTTTTCCCCAGTACTCAGGCTTGAACTCAAGACCTATGCAGTATCTCTTAGTTTGAAACACAGCTCTATTTCCAGCTGACCAGGATTCTCAGATCTCTGCCTACTGTATAACTAGGATTACAAAGGTGAACAACAAAGCCAGCTAGCTCATCCATTTTAAATGAACAGCCATTCTAAAAGAGTAGACTATTCTTACCTTCTAAACATGAACACAGTCCTCAGAGTGCCAGGATGTGTGACATTGTTTCATCTATCACGATTTTTAGCTCAATTGCTTCACGTAGGAGAAGGGAGAGATAAAATTAGGTGGCCCGTCAGAAGCAAAACCATTCTCAAACGTAACTCTCCATATTTTCCAGTCAAGATGATACTGAGTTTTTCTTTGCTGGCTTTCTATATGTTTCCCCAATGTTCTCTATGGTGCCTTTTGACTTATTTCACAAAGGTGATTTTTTTTTTCTTATGCCAGTTCCAGGGCTTGAACTCAGGGTCTGAGTGCTGTCCTTGGCCTTTCTCAAGGCTAGAGCTCTACCACTTGAGCCACAGCACCATTTCTGGCTTTTTCTATGTATGTGGTACCAAGGAATCGAACCCAGGTCTTCGTGCTTGCTAAGCAGGCATTCTACCACTAGGCCAAACTCCTGGCCCCACAAAGGTGAATTTAAAAAAAAAAACAAAACATTTCTGTGAATATAGCATGATCTTGAGATATGACCTCTGGTATCTAAACACACTGGCTCCTATGTGCTTGAAATTTTTATTTTAAATTTTAATATTTGCATATTTCTTATTGTTGAGATAATGTATAGAGGTGTTAGTTACATTAGTCAGGTAGTAAGCGTATTACTTCTCACACATTCATACCTCCTCTCATATTTTTGTCCCCATTTCCCTGCCCCACCCCCTCCCAATCATCTTGTTTTCCCCCCTTCCCTTTCCTATACAAATAAACGTATATATGATATGCCAGGTAACAAAGTCAGGTACACTAACAAGATTAACCATAAGGGCAAAAAAAGAGAAGAGAAATAAAATAGTACATTAAGAACAACAATCACACAAGATAAAGCTTGTTTCCATAGCCTAGAGTTCCTTTCATTTAGTCTCATCCTATATGACCTTATGTATCTAGCTTTTGAGCTATTGTAATCCTCTGCTAAGAGAGTCCTAGATGTATACTAATTATTACAATTGAGGGAGATCTTTGGGTCTGATTTATTTCACTTTATATAATTTTTCCCACGTCTCTCCATTTCCTTACAAATGGAGCAATGTCATTCTTTCTGATGGCAGCATAGAATTCCATTGTGTATAAGTACCACATCTTCTTAATCCAATCATCTACTGAGGGGCAACTGGTTTGGTTCCATGTTTTCACTTTGGTAAATAGTGCTGCAATGAACATCTTTGTGCTAGTGGATTTAGTATGTCCTTGCTTCTGGACATTCGGGTAAATGTCGAGGAGTGGGATTGCTGGATCATAGGGGAGATGTATGTTTAGTCACTTGAGGAAGCTCCATACTCTTTCCAGAGTGGTTGAACAAGTTTACACTCCCATTAACAGTAAAGTAGCAATCCCTTCTGGCCATGTCCTTGCTAGTATCTGTTGTTACTAGATTTCTTGATCGTGTCAATTCTAACTGGAGTGAGGTAAAATCTCAAAGTTGTTTTGATTTGCATTTCTTTTATGGCCAGAGATGTTAAGCATTTCTTCATGTGTCTATAGGCCATTTTTATTTCCTCTTCAAAGAAGTCTTGCTTTAATCTTTAGCCCACCTTTTAATGGGATAGTTGTTTCTTTGAAGATTTATTTTGGAGAGATGCATTTTTTTTTAGCTGTAGGTATATTTTAGATATGAGGCCTTTGTCTGTTGTATGGCTAGTGCAGATCTTCTCCCACTCTGTGAACTTTCTATCTAACTTGCTAGCTATGTCCTTTGCCATACAGAAGCTCTGCAGTTTAATGCAGTCCCACTTTTCCAAACTTTTTTTAATTTGTTGTATTCCTGGGTTTTAATTAAGAAAGTTTTAACCTGTGCCATGGAGATCTAGTATATCTCCTAATCCTTCTTGTAAAGTTTTCAGGGTATCTGCTTTTACCTCAAGGTCTTTGATCCATTTGGAATTAATTCTGGTACAGGGTGACACAGAAGGATCCAACTTTAGCTTTCTGCGGGTGCTTAACTAGTTCTGCCAGCACCACTTGTTGAAGAGGCTGTCTTTCTTCCATCCTATTTTTTTTGGCTCTCTTATCAAAGATTAGGTGGCCATAGTAATTGAACTTTTGATGAAACTATCCATGGGTATTTGTAGATTTGACACCAAAAGAAGATAGAAGAAAAAGAACTCAAAGAAATCCAACAGCCCTCCAGTTGCAGGTGGCCTGTTCCCAGACATGTTTCATCAGGCCAGATAATCTGCATAAGGCAGTCTGACTCTTGGCTGAGCTGGTGTTCGACATAGATTCCAAACATGTCATCAAAGCCTCAAATCAGAAAAAGGAAAAAATATCATGCTAAGCCCTCTGTACACACCAGAGATATCCAAACGGTTTCAAATGAAGACCAACGATTTCATCACATTTGCTATGTGCAAATTACCGCCAAACAAGTGATTTAAAATTAGGGTGAACATTTCTTGCTCTCAGTTTCTGTGGGTCATCTCAGCAGCATGATTTGTAGTGACTGATGTCTCCAGAGGTTGAATTCAGTCATCAGCCACAGCTACAGTGGTTCCCTGAAGGCGGGGCCTGGGCTGAAGACCACACTTCTGCTGGACTCCCATTCCTCCAAAGCTGAAAGGCCATCAAAGCTCACTCAGCAATGATTTGAATGAGTTCCCTGGAAGCCATCCACTGCAGCACTCTCCAGAAACAAATTACTGAATTTATTCAGTAATGTGAAATAAATGTGGGATGAATCGGCTTCACAACTGAAAAGAAGCAATGTCAATTTAAGGACTTTAAAAAAAGAAATCATGGCAAAAAAATCATGTAGTGTAAGTTTTTTTTTACTCCTTTGAAGTGCAGTGTTCAAAAGTGCTAAGCATAATCACAGTGTTGTGCAATGGAAACCCATCTTACAAACCCTACACATGTATATAATGTCTTTTTACCCTCAGCCATTCTCTGCCAACTACCTTTCCACAACCTGTCTATAAATTTGACTACTTTAGATGTCTCATGTAGGTGGAAGTTACAATGTTTTCCCTTTTTATATTTTCACTTAACATATTGTCTTCAAGAAATGAGGCAGGATTTCCTTTCTATTTAAAAGCTCAGTGTAATTTTGATTTGCATCTCTTAATGACTACTGATGTTGAACATTTTTTTCATGTTTGCTAGCCATCTGCACATCATCTTTGGTAAAATGTCTATTCCAGCTCTTTGCCCAATTTTTTCATCAGATTTCATTGGTTACTGTTCAGAACACCTTATCTTGAAAGTGGTTGTGAGGGCCAGGAATTTGGCCTAGTGGTAGCGTGCTTGCCTAGCATGCATGAAGACCTGGGTTCAATTCCTCAGTACCACATACATAGAAAAAAAGCTAGAAGTGGTACTGTGGCTTAAGTGATAGAACTTTAGCCTTGAGAAAGCCCAAAGACAGTGCTGAGGCCCTGAGTTCAAGCCCCAGGACAGGGAAAGAAAGAAAGAAAGAGAGAGAGAAAGAAAGAAAGAAAGAAAGAAAGAAAGAAAGAAAGAAAGAAAGAAAGAAAGAAAGAAAGAAAGGAAGAAAGAAAGGAAGGAAGAAAAGAAAGAGGTTGTTAGCCACTCAGGAGGCTGAGATCTGAGGATTTCCGTTCAAAGCCAGCCTGGGTACTAAAGAATGTGAGGCTCTTATCTCCAATTAATCACTAGAAAATGGGAAGTAGGGCGATGGCTCAAGGGGTAGAGCTGAACAGCTCAGGGACAGCGCCCAGGCCCAGAGTTCAACCCTATGACCCACAAAAAAAAAGTGGTTGTGAAAACCCATTCATAAATTTCAATCACATTAATCATCACATAATGGTCATTCAAATATTAATTGACTTTTCATGTTTGTATAGTTAAATGATATTATGTGAATATGAACTCTCATGGTCGTATGTTAAATATTATGTTAATAATATGTATAGGGCCATTTGAAAAATTACAAGATGCAGCCAGATGCCAGTGGCTCATACCTATCATCTAGTTAAACAGGATTCTGAGATCTGAGGATCTAAGTGCAAAGCCAGCCTTTGCAGGAAAGTCTAAGAGACTCTTATCTCCAGTTAACTACCAAAACAAAGCCCTAAGTGGAGCTGTGCCTCAAATGGTAGAATACTAGCCTGGAGTCAAAAAGCTCAAGGATGATGCCCAAGCCCCAAGTTTAATGAAGTACAATGCAAATGTGAATTCATATTACAAATCCGTATGCAAAATTCTTTAACATTTTTCCCTTAGAATTTTTATGATTAAATGTCTTTCTTCTTTAAACTTCATTCTATGCCTTTTTATTTTTCAAGTTTTATCAGGGAAAAAAATAGCAGCCAAAACAAATGGGCAAAGAAGTAGAAACATAATTTTCCTAAAGGAGAGTCAGAAAAAGATTATTTAAAAATAAAATAAAGTACAAAGAAAAGCTGCAATGGATTACACTACTGAAAAAAATCCTTGGAGAACGAGAGCCACTATTCCTTCAGAGAATATGAGTGATGTTGAAAGATTAATAACGTTTGGATAACATTAATTACAGTGATGTTATAAACTCTGGTATTCCAGTTGCCATAACAACCTGCTATATGTTGGTTTTCTAATGACATTTTGAACAAGTGCTGTGGGGAACTGCATCATTTCAGGACTTAGATTGCTGTCACTCAATGATTTTTAAATTGAATTGTTTTGTTCTTAAAGAGTCAGAATATGTCACTGCCTTCAAAAATATTCTCAAAATTATAGAGAGGAAATGATATACATTGCTCTGCAATTACAGAGTATTCAAGAAAAAGAAATCTTTTTTGTTTTTAATACAAAATTAACAGATTTTCATAGGGAATAGAAAGAGAGAGGGGGGAGGAGAGAGAAAGAAGAGAGGCAGAAATAGAGATACAGAGAGGAGAGAGAAAAAGGGAGAGGGGAGACAGGGGGAAAGAGAGAGAGGAGAGAGAAGAAAGATCATGCTTCCCTAAAAGATGTAATACCCTCAGGGAACTACTTGACAATAAAATTCCTTCTGGAAGAGGTTACTTTCTCTTCCCCCCATTTTCTTTTTACTTCCCTTATTCTTGCTTCCAATGAATTCTTAGAAACTGTGATTTTATTCCATATCTTGAAGTGAAAGGAGTTCATTTCCTTACCAAAGCCTGATTTCTCTTTTCCCTACTGACCAGCCAGCCTACTCTCATCTTTCAGGCACAGCTCAATGGATGTAATGGAAGAAAGAGCACTGGCCGCTGTCTTCTAGTCTGCTGGATTGTAGGATTCCTTGGAGAATACGTAAATACCCACCCACCCACTAACAGGAAGCAAAGCATGGTTATAAGGGGCATACTTCTAAGTTCTCACTCTGCTGTCGGTGTAGCACCTGTCTCCAACCTCACAAACACAAACCCTTAAGTCAATCAGAGGTGAGCACCAAGACCAACTCGCCCAAGCAATTATATTCTCTCTCTCTCTCTCTCTCTCTCTCTCTCTCTCTCTCTCTCTCTCTCTCTCTCTCTCTCTCTCTCTCTCTCTCTCTCTCATCAGTCGTGGGGCTTGAACTCTGGGCCTGGGCACTGTCCCTGAGCTCTTCAGCTCAAGGCCACTGCTCTACCACTTGAGCCACTCCTGGTTTTCTGGTGGTTAACTGGAGATAAGAGTCTCATGGATTTTCATGCCCGGGCTGGCTTTAAACCTCCACCATCAGATCTTAGCCTCCTGAGTAGCTAGGATTACAGACATGAGCCACTGGCACCCAGCTTCTCTCTCTTTTTTTATTTCCCCTCTCTCTCTCCCTTATTCTCTCTGTCCCCTTCCCGCTCCCTTCCTCTTTTCATTCCCTTCTTCCTCTCCCTTCCACCTCTCTCTCTCTCTCACCTTCTCCAAAGTAAGCTAAAAGGAAGGCTGGCCATTTGCAATGATATGTAAAGCAGAGCAGTGGTGTTACGTAGCAAAGTTATACCTCTCGTGAGTTATGAATTCCCAGCCTCATGTTCCATTCCCTCCTACTCAGAGTCCCAGCAGCCTCTCAGTCTGCACAGAGTCCTTCCCAGTGGAGATGGCAAACTTCCCTCTGAAGCACATCCCATGCACTAGAAATCATGGGCCTGGGACAATTCATACCATCTTAAGATTTCTCTTACCCTCTCTCAAAACCACTGCTTCTGAAGAGAGGATTTCTGACAAGTGGACATTAACTTTAGCCACAAATTACATTCTATTCCCGAATAAACACAGAACTCTCAATATACCTTCCTCACCTTTAACTTCCTTGCAAAAACCCCTGCTTGCACCTCAAAACTCTACTTAGGCTTTAGTTGCTGGTGAAGCCTTTGCTGAGTTTACCCTTCTGGTCACCTTCCCTCTTGCCTCTCCAGCACCACTTCAGTTAAACTTTTCCATGGCCAGGGTCTGAGTCAGGACTCTGGTGATTCCGGTGACTGCATAGTTAGAAAGCAATAACGAGGCCCATGCACGTGGCTGAGCAGCTCCCCAGTCCGGCATCTCAGCGCCCTGGAGCATATTGCAGGGAACAGGAGGGAACAGGAGCTTCCTCTGAGAAAGACCGTTGGTCCTTCCTCCTGCGGTAGTGCCATGCTCACAACCCCTAACTTTGCCCTGCTACTCTGTTCACTTTTATTTCTTCCAACTCTACTCTGCTTCTACAATTTTCTGAGATTCTCACACTGGCAGCTGCCTATGAGATGCACTGAATCATTGAGTCACCTCCTCTCCTGGGCAGGACACCTACACCAATGTAGATAACTACATTATTCATGACTTTGCTCCAAACTCAGTGTGTATATACTTCCATTGCAGCACCTATTACAATATAGTATAATTATTCCTCCCTAGCCTAGTCCTCTACGAGGTAATAGCTCCTCCATGAGTCAGTAATGGTGTCTTAGCCTCTCCAGTACCCACATGGTACCTGATACATAATAGACTCTCTGTAAAGGTCTCTGTAAATTGAAAGAAAGGTCATCAGAAACACTGAATTGGAATTTTAGTATTACTTTCTATTTGATCTAGGATAACTTGATCTTTCTGGAGCTCCTTTTTCTCCTGAGTAAAAGTAGATACTAGGAAATATGCGATCCGATGTAGACATAAGCACCCTGTTTGTTTATACCACTGCTATACAATATTATGGCCAGATACATACCTTTTCGTCCAGCCAGAGAAAGGACAGGAAAAGGTCCCAACCTTACACACCCTAGCACTCACATCAAAAGCTCCAAATACTATAGATATTTTATATGAATAAATGATGTGGAGGGCCAACAAATTTAGTTACGATATATGCTTAAAATCTTTTTGTGTTGTGTTAGTACTGGGATTTGAACTTAGGGACTCAAGCTTTTGTGCTTGCTTAGCTTGTTCTCTATCACTTGAGCCACCTTTGTATTCTGGCTTTTTTTTTTTTTCTGATTATTTTGAAGATGGAATCTCACAGAATTTTCTCCCCAGAATGGTTTCAAATAGCCATCCTCTAGCTCTCAGCCTCCTGAGTAGCTAGAATTATAGAATCACTGGCTCCTAGCTATATCTTTATTTCTGCTCATTGGTCAGGACTTAAAAGTCAAGAAGAAAATATGAAGTATTCCATATACATTATATAAATAAACTTGTTTCAATAACTCTCGGTGCCTCACAATTCTCCTAGAGCCAAATGAAAGCAAAGTTGACTATGCTTCAGTTTTCCAGTGTGTGTCTCCACCTACTGTATTTATTGGAAAGCAGCTCACATACTGCTTCAGTGTAAATGCTCCTAGTGCTGTGGCCTGAACAATCTAAGTCCCACCTTGGAGCTGGAATACAAGGACATGGCCACCAGCACCACTAGAGGGCAGCCTAACGTCTACTTCAGGGCACTTCCCTGCAAAGCCAGCAAGTCTTGAGAAAAGACGTAAACCTGCTGCTTAGGTTTGTTTCTAAATGGAAAAATACATGTGGGCATGTCCAGATTTGCATTTTGTTTTCCTTTTATTAGTCATTCGATCTTTCAGCTCATCTTTCCTTTTATTTTCTATTTCCTCCTTCCGGATCTTTCTCTTTTGGATTGAGACAAATAAGCCCTTTCTTTTCTGTCAGAGGTTTAACCCACAAAAATAAATCAAGGTGAGATAACACAAATAAGCACTGCATACATAATAAAGTTGGTGAAGGTTTGATAGCTGAGATTTCATTTGGATTTATTTTTGAATAAAAGTTTTTTTTTTAAGGCTCATTTTCCAGCTTGCCAAGATGAAAAGAAGGGAAAATTTTGTGGAAAGAAGAAAACAGAAGACTGGAAAACAAAAGAGGAAGGAAGCAAAGGTGGGGACTAAATGACAGGGAGGTAGCAGAAAGAAATTTGCCTCTGGGAACTAGTGGGCCACAGTGAGTGGTCCTGGGCTCTGGCTCCAGCTGGACAGCTGCCAGTGTAGATAACCTCAGTTCTACTATTCTGTTCACAGCTCCTTTTCCTCATCCACAAGAACAATGATGTGAACTCGATGGTCTCTGATTCAAACATGAGCCTGTGCTGAATGAAAGACTGCATGGGAATAGTGTGCTAATGCTTCTATTCTGAGAATGATAAGCAGAAACAAGCAAGCCAGCAAATCTAAACTATGAAGCTGGGAGCTTTGGCAATCCACTGGGCTGTAGAAATTATATGTTTAGGTAGATTCCCCTTTGGACTATCTTCTCCTGTAGCCAGGGATGTCATACACTGGGCTGCCCACCTTGGCCTTCTGGAAAGTCCAGAGTCACAGAAGAAACACAGAGGCATTGGGAATGAGATGAGTGCAACCCAACGGACAAACTCATAAAATTCTGATAAGAACCTTCTAGCCTAGTTAGAGATACAAAAGAAGTGTGTACCTCTGGGACCTTGACACCTTCTGTCATGGCTGGTGTAAGCCTGGCTGGGTAACTCAAGGCTGGCTTTTGGAAAGGGCCATTGTCTTTCCATTTTTGCTCCAAGCTTATCTCAAAATGAGTATCACCTGGGCTGTGAGTTCAAAGCTATTACTGTTCTCCAGCTCTGTAATAGCATATGGATTACTAGTCACAAAGTTTTTGTTTAATATTTTTATGTTAGTATCTGAAATCAGGGCCCTGAATTTGTTTGACTTGCTTGATTACTCACAGTTGGTACACTACCACTTGAGCCACAGCTCTAGATTGGGTTATTGCTGGTTAGTTTTGGAAATAAAGTCTCAAGAACTTTTCTGCCCTCCTGGCCCATTGCCAGATTTCTCAGAGGTTAGAGAAAAACTTCAATTTTTTTTTGCCAGTCCTGGGGCTTGAACTCAGGACCTGGGCACTTTCCTTGGGTTTTTCTCAAGACTAGGACTTTACCACTTAAGCCTCCGCATCACTTCCAGCTTTTTTCTGTGTATGTGTTACCAAGGAAGAAAACCTGGGGCTTTGCGCATGCTAGGCAAGCACTCTACTACTTCTGGCCCCTTCAATTGTTTTTATATGATACTTTTGAGTTTTCCCAGAAATCACTGGAGAGAGAGTTTCCACCTCATAGTGGCTGTTCCCTTCAAATTTCCCCTACTTAACCAGATCTGTAAAACAGTATTATTTTACCTATGACATGCCTATGGAGAATTAAAGGTACACATTATATCTGTAGTTTCAAACTTCCACCACTAGAGGTGCTGCTCAATACTTTAAAATTCATTCTCAGTTTTGTTTCCTTGAAAGGGCTGTTTAGGTTTTTAGTTCTTTTCAACCTATTTGTTTTTTAGGAATGCAATTCTGCCAGATGCCAGTGACTCACACCTGTAATCCCATTACTCTGAGGCTGAGATCTGAGAATTATGGTTCAAAGCCAGCCCAGTCAGGAAAGTGAGTGACACTCTTCTCTCCAATTAATCACAGAAGAAACAGGAAGCAATGCTGTGGCTCAAGTAGTAGAGCACTTAGGAGCAAAAGGAGCTTGGGGAAAGCACCCAGCCAAGAATTTAAGCCCCAGGGCCACCAAAAAAAGAAAAAAAAAAGTGGGGCCAGGAGTTTAGCCTAGTGGGTAGAGTGCTTGCTTAGCATGCATGAAGACCCAAGTTCGATTCCTTGGTACCATATGCATAGAAAAAAGCCAGAAACGGTGCTGTGGCTCAAGAGCTAGAGTTCTAGCTTTGAGGAAGCCCAAGGACAGTGCTCAGGCCCTGAGTTCAAGGACCAGGAATGGCAAAAAAAAAAAAAGCAATTCTTCCTCTTACAAGGGAATATTAGGATCATTTCACAAAAACATCAGTTTTAGGTCTAAAACCACAGGCTCAGACTCAGACTCTTCTGAGTAAGAGATTGGAAAAGCTGTCTTTTCAATCAATCTCACCAGCTTTGAGACAAGCTGAGAGACAAGCTGATTGAGACAAAAATCAACTAAATCAATATAAACAATATCAACTAAAAGTTTTATAAATGATGTAAGTGCCCTGGATCTTGCCACAAAAGAAACAACTCTCAAAATAAAATCCAGATTTCTTTCAATCCCTATGAGAACATGCTCAGTCAGCATGCCTAGAGTCCTCAACCCTCTGGTTTAATGTCTTTAAGGAGACCTGAGGGCCTTTGAGCAAACTGTTCCACAGAAATTTCCAGAATTTGGGGCTGACTCCCTTGTTTCTTCTTTTAGATGTTGGTTCTCATGTCCCCTCATCTCCTTACTACCTATCACCAGCCCGTTTCAAGAAATCTAGTAATAACAGATGCTGGAGGGGATGTGGCCAGAGAGTATCACTACTACACTGTTGGTGGGAATGTAAACTCTTCTAAACACTCTGGAAAGCAGCATGGCAGTTTCTCAAAATACTAAACATAGAGCTCCCCTATGACCCAGCAATCCCACTCCTTGGCATTTACCCAAATGTTCAGAAAGAAGGCCATACTAAAGCTACTAGCACAATGATGTTCATTGCAGCATTATTTACCATAGCTAAGATAAGATTCTCTTAGCAAAGGATCACAATAGCTCAAAACCTATGTACATATAGTCATACAGAATGAGATTAAACAAAATGAACTCTAGGATATGGAAACAAGACAAAATTTTTTTAAGTCACTAATTGTGGAGGTCATGCAGCTAAGCCCCATGTTATTAGCTTCCCAGTAGCTTTGATGTAGATAAGCCTTGGATATTATGATAATGGTTGCCTAGGTTATTTGGGGGGGGACTTGAATGCCACTTTTGTTACAGTCAGTCACATACTCAAATTTGTATAGGTGTCTTGTGGATGGTCTTTTAATATCAAAGGGCCAAAAACTCAACTCCCAGATTGTTTCAATTTAGCCATTTTCTGAATATCTTTCCTGTGAAAAGCCATGACTGCGGAGGCCTGCAAATACCAGCAATCACTGCCAATCATCTTTCCTTATGTCTCAACCACCCCACTTCTTTTCTTCTGTCTCTGTAGTCCTATTCCAGAAGGCTTCTTTTGAATGATCAACATATCTTAAGTGACTACGTTTTAACCTTTTCTTTTCATTAGCTTCCCTTCTCATTCCCCTCAATTCCTGAGCTGCCGTCAACAGCAACTTCCAAAATGCTGACTTGCACCTTGGCTGCAGACAGTATTTCTTGAAAGACTTAGTAATCTTTATTTAAAAAGTCTTGGCTTTTTCTTTCAGCCTGGTCATATTTTAAGTATATGGTGCTTTATAAAAGAATCTGCTACCAAATATTCCTTAAAATGACTCTGGCACCGCACCTGTCACCCTGTTTATTCTCAGCATCCTAGGAGCAACACTGCTTTAGGCAAGGCTAGTCGTGTATTTAACCAACAAATATCAGCAACTGGGTAGCCCATAAATAGCAACAGGAAGGACAAACAGGATGAGTCATAAGCCCTCTGAGTCACATTGGCACAGACTGGCCTTCCTTCTTAATTATGGGCCACTAAACCTATCATCTCTGAAGTCATCTCTCTTACGAAAAAAATATCTTCCATCTAGTTTCTTTTGTAAATGTGCAATTTTCCTCCTCCCTACCAGCATTAAAAATTGCAGTGCCTGGGCAGACAGGACTCTTATAAGCTAACAATCTCTATCCTCAGCAATTAGCCCCTTTCTCTGTCTGATGAGGGTTCCTGTTAGCTGGTTTCAGTCTTGGTTTGGGCATGTTCAATCTATGAGACCAAACACATCATCTCAGCTCACTGCACTTATCTTCTTTATCATGAGAACAATCAAACTTGTCTAGCTACAAGTTTGTCATGAAATGTATGAAATCAATTTAGCCAACTACATGACATTCTGGAATAGGACGACAGAGACAGAAGTGGGATTGGGGAGGGGGAGATCAAAGTTTATGAGTGAGTGAATGGAGCCAGAGTATTTTTCAGGATGCTAGAAATCTTCTGTATGATTCTTTAACAGCAGATATGTGAACTATAACATATGTCAAAGCCCACAGAATGGTGCAACAGAACAAACCCTAAAGTAGACTGGAGTTTACATTTATCTAATCATAACACATCAGTATTGGGTCAATTGTTACCAATTTAACATTTTATTAGGAGGCAGAGAGAAAAAGATTAATTAATGTGAAACTCCGTAGTTACTGTGCAATTTTTCTACAAACCAAAAATTGTTTTAGAAAACAAATTCTCCCTTAGGAAAACAGTTGGTATAAGATGTGTGAAAGATCTTTTAAACTCAAAGAGCTAAATGAATAATAAGGTATAACATTCAATGATCCTAAAGAACTTAATTTTTCAAAGTTTATTCAGAAGTTTGTTGAGTCTGCTCTGCATCATAGGAAAAGGGCACAAATCAAACTCTTCTTTTTCTATCATGATTTGCAAAGGCTTCAACTGTTCATTTCTCACTACTACCAACTTATATGTTAAGTACCAGCTTAAATCTCACCCAGGTTTTTCAGATTTGACCTCTTTATTGCTAACTGAAAAGATTTCTGCAAAACAGAATCCATGGCATAAAGGTTTTACCTTCATACAATTACTGCCTGCTTAAAAAAAACTGCCCAAGAAATGCTAATATACAATACCCCTCAGCACTTTCCTTGTCATACTCTGCCACCTCCCTCTCACCCTGGGCAATATTTCACAGTTCTGTTGGGCTAACGTGGCTGTTTTCAGAGGTGAAAAAGCTATGAGAAGATTTAGGTCAGGATTAAAGTCTTCTCTTTATTTAAGTCAGACAATGTCTGAAATAGAGAAGGCTTCTTACAGTATTTTCCTGGGAGACAAAATGATGGGAAGGTGGCTGTGTCTGATGACCACTCAGCAAAGTTCTAGAAGTTACAGGGCCAGAAAAAGAATCAGTAGGGTCTGACATTTGCTACAGTCACAGGTTAACGACAAAACAGAGATTCAAACTGAAAACAGAAGAAGCTGGAGGCTGTTCCTCTGGTCTTGCCAAGTGAGATTAACTAGCTAATTTCAGCCAATTTATTCTTGGATAATGGTGGTCAATTGCATTCCTCCTGGATAATATACATACTTTTGACAAGAATCTTCAAAGCTTTTGACAAAGACCTTCAGTGTTTCCTGCCCTGTGTAGGAACTCTGTACCAGGAGCTATTAATAAATTGTGACAAACAGAAAAGGTTCTGTGGTCAAATACTAGGAAATGCCCATGATGAGACCCTTTGTGAGCAACTGGAATGCAGAAGAGAATGTGGAAGGCTCTGGGCAGTCTGCCACTAAAAAAATTACTTAGCTTCATTTAACACAACATGCCTCCAAATTTATTTGAGCACTGAGCACTTCGCACCATATGTTTATTAACATTTCTTTTAATACTGGCATGGGAAACTACCACCTCATACAGGTAAATACATCATAGCAGAAGACAGGTGCTGTGACATGATTCTAGAGGAAGTGATTTCATGTCATCACCTTTAACATCTATCAGGTAAATATGGCTTTCTCTTTAGGTCATGACAAGAAACACATTTGTCTACATTCTATGCTTGCCAATTCTCTTACAATTCCATGGTAGAGTTATTATCAATTAAATATGGAAAATACTCATAGGGGGTCCTGGCCTAGTGGTGCATCCTACAATCCCAGCTACTTGGGAAATAGATGTAGGAGACAAAGAGAAAGTCCCATCAGAGGCAAAGCAAATAGCACAAGGCCCTGTCTGAGGAACAAACCTAAAGCAAAAGGACTGAGGGCATAACTCTAGTGGTAAAGTGCTTGCCCAGGCCCAGAGATAAATCCTCAGTCCTGCCAAGACAAACAAACAAACAAAAAATCACTGTTAGCCAAGAAGCACATAGAGGTTAGAGGCTAATTCTGAGCTAATTCTAGACTGGTAAAGAAAAAGAATCAGGTATCTGAAAAGAAAATTAGAGTGTCAGGAAATGAAGAAAAACAAGCTGTGAATCTGACATCTCTTCCCTCCTCCCACTCACTATCTGAATATGTAGACAGAAGCATCTATGTATTTATAGAGATCAACATCTCAAATGAATGGCACTTAGAATTTAAGTCATTTAAAATACTAATCTGGACACAGGGTGTTTGCACAGAGGAAGAGAGAAAACATGAGAAAGCTATCTCTGCTACATATAACTATACGTGACTGTGGAAGCTACCATCTTTGGTGTGTAATAGCTGAGGTCAACTTTTAAAGCCAACTCAATTTTAAGATACAGAATGTCTTAGTTACATCCAAACATTTAGCTAAGGAATGCGACTAAAGCAGGAAAGTAGCCTTTGGGTTGTCCACCAGATGAGAGCATGTCCTATGTGGGGAAATTCATGCTCTTCTGCAGGTGCCTTGCAGCTGTCCCGGCTTGGTGCTGGCCTGTGGAGGCGCAGAGCCAGAAGGGAGCCTGCTATGAGTAGAATGAGGCTGGGCTGCCACTCCCTCAGAGCCTAAATGAGGATGAAGAATTTCTGAAGCAACCAGAGGCCTAAACCCATCCAAGAATAGAACCAGAGATGTGTAAGTTCCTCTATAGCAATCTAGATCCAAATACTGTTCCTAAGGATGCTATCATCTCCCAGGAAACATCCAGTTCCAAGACTTTTTTGCCCAAAGAGACTTCCAATAATATCAGTTGTGAGAATATTAAGTCTGAATGTTGAGGAAGAATAATTGACTCTCCCCAAACATAGATTGTCACAGGAGAAAGAGGTATTGGGAAGCCAGAGATGCCTCGAAGGATGTAGATTACCCAGAAAGAACAAAGCTCATAAAGGAAGTTCATTCTGCTCAGTGGTTGGGAACATGGGCTGCATATGATAAAACTGAGCAAGAATAGCCTCGCAACTTCTTAGCGTTGTGCTCTGGAACAAATCAATAAAGCTTGCTGAGCCTGAGTGGAAACTGAAGCTTGAAATCTCTTACATGGAAATTAAATGCAATGATACATATAACAAACCTAGTATTGTGCCTCACAATAAATAAACTCTCAATATATTATAGCCATTGTCGAGGTCAAATTTCTCTCCAGTTCCTGGTTAGGAGAGAAGAATAAACAAGCTCATAGAAGAAGTAATAATGGGAAAAATCAAAGCTTCCTATGACTTCATAGAATGTTCATGGGGAGCTGGAGCTCGAGTTCTATGGTAGAACTTTTGCTTGAGTTGAGGCCCTTTAATCCCTAGAGCATCCTATTTTTTTTTAAAGTATGGAAAAAGACAGACTAATGTTCCCAAAACGTTAAAGTTTGTCCTTAACATGACCCGAAACCAAAAGAATCAGAAAATGCTTGGGAGATATAAAGATGATGTGAGATTCAATTTGGTGGGAGTACTTTTGTCACTCTTTTATTAGCATATATTAATTGTACGAAGGAGTTTCAAATTGTGATACATCTCTATATTTGCATATGTTTGACTCAATTTCAGCCCTTTTATTGCTCTCATTAACCACTCTCACTTTTTTTTTTTGCCAGACCTGGGCTTCAGCTCAGGGCATGAGCATTGTCCTTGGGCTTTCTCAAAGTCAGAGCTCTACCACTTGAGCCACAGCACCACTTCTAGTTTTTTCAATGTATGTGGTACTGAGGAATCAAACCAGGGTCTTTGGGTATGCTAGCCAAGCACTCTACCATTAGGCCAGCCCCCCACTCTCCCTCTTTTTATCTGCAATTTCATTATTGTATTTTCATATACACACATTCATCCATGGCCCTATCCTCTCTCTCTCCCCTTCACTTCTTTCAATAGTTTTAGCCCCAACAAATCTAAGTTTATGAAAGAACACATGCATTATTTATTTAACATGATGATCTCCAGTTCCATCCATTTTCCTCAACATTATTTCATTCTTTATTATGACCAAATAATACTCCACTATGCATATTTTACCCCAGTTCATTTATTTCTTGGCTGATGGGTGACTAGGCAGATTCCATAACTTGGCAATGGTGAATAATGCTTCAAATAAACATGGCTGTGCAAATTTATCTGTTGCATGTTGACAACATTCTTTGGCTATGTGCCCAGGATTTGTATCATAAGATCATAAGGTAGTTTTATTTTTATGTTTTTGAGGAAGCACCATATTATTTCCCTAGTGGGAAATACTTTCACTAATTTATATTCCTCCCAAGAGTCTGTAGGGTTTCCTTTTCTCCCTTTTATTCTCATCAGCACTTGTCATTGTTTAGTTTTACGATGATACTCATCCTGATAGGGGTATTTTTGTTTGCATTTCCTTTATAGCTAAAGATGTTGAACATTTCTTCATGTATTAATTTTCCATTTGTACATTTTTGAGAACTGTTTAATCCATTTGTCTATTTAGTAATTGGATTATTTGCTCTTTTAGCATTTACTATTTTGAGCTCTGTATACATTCCCTTTAGTCCTTTGTCTCTCTGTCTCTCTCTGTCTCTGTCTTTGTCTCTGTCTCTCTCTCTCTTTGGTTATTTTTGGTTATAGAGCTAGAACTCAGGGCCTGAGCATTATCCCTGAGCACAAAAGCTCCACTTTGAGCCATAGCTCTACTTCCTATTAATCTTTTCCCAAATGGCAAAAATATTTTTCCAATGCTGTAGGTTGAATGTGGGGTGGATATTTTATTGGAGGAACAGTTTGGATTCTGAATAAGAGTGAAAAACTCATTCTTATCCCTGAAGTTAGTACTTCAAAATCAGCCTTTAGCTTCTAGTAGAGTTTTAAATAATTTCTTGGCAGTCCTACCCTTTACAACATGGTTCTTGGAAATGGAGTCAGAACAAAAGCAGTGAAGTCAAATGGTGTCTCTGTGTGTCTGCTGTGCTCCTAAAAAGGCTTGGATCCCCCTGCAGACAGGGACATTCTTTTTTTGCAATTATTATTTTATTATTAAAGAATTTATTAACATTGATTTTATATCATGTTTTAAATGACAAATTTAACAAACAAGTGTTCAAGGAGGGAATCTATTTACAATCACTGGGACTTAGTATTTAGAACTTAATCAAAATTAGGCTAAGGGTTTGTATGTCATAGAGACATATTAATTTATGAAATGTCATTATGTCTATCGAGTCATAGGTTTTTATGTCTATATAATTATGTTTATATTTCCATTACCATGTCCATAGCTTTGGCTATGCAGTTATTGAGTCCTCGTTCTTGTACTCTTTGGATTTAATAGCCACATATTAAGGATGCCATGTGCCTTTTGTTCCTTAGGTCTTGACTTGTCTCACTCAACATGATTCGCTCTAGATTCATCCACTTCCCTGCGAATGCCGTTGTTTTATCTTGTCTGTTGGCTATGTAGAATTCCATTGTGTATATATATCACATTTTCTGTATCCATTCATCTGCAGTAGGGCATCTGGATTGGTTCCATCGCCTGGCTATTGTGAATAGTGCAGAGATGAACATAGCTGAGCAGGTGTCTTTATCATATCTTGGGTTATGATGTTCAGGGTAGATGCCCAGAAGTGGTATGGCAGGATCGTGGGGAAGGTCTGTTTTCAGTTCTTTAAGAAACCTCCACACTGCTTTCCAGAGTGGCTAAACTGTTTACATTCCCACCAGCAGTGTAGTAGGGTTCCTTTTTCTCCACAACCCCGCCAGCAACTGTCATTGTCTGAGTTCAAAATCTTGGCCATTCTTGTTGGGATAAGGTGGTATCTTAGGGTTGTTTTTATTTGCATTTCCTTTATGACCATGGATGATGAACATTTTCTCATATGCTTTTCTGCCATTTTAATCTCTTCTTCTGATAGGTCTCTCTTTAGTTCCCTTGCCCATTTAGTGAATGGTTTATTGGGTTTGGGGGGGATTAGTTTCTTGAGTTCCCTGTAGATACTGGATATTAAGCATTTGTCAGATGTATTGTTGGTGAATATCTTTTCCCAGTTGTTTGGCTGTCTCTCTACTTTTGCAACTATGTTTTTGTCGAGTCTCTCTCCAATCTGTTGTGACCCTGGGATTCTGTTCAGGAATCTTTTGCCTGTGCCTATGAGTTCCACTGTCTCTCCTACTTTATCATGCAGCAGTTTCACGGTTTCCAGTCTGACGTTGAGGTCTTTGATCCACTTTGAGTTAATGCTTGTGCATGGCAAAAGGCTAGCATCAATTTTTAGTTTTCTGCATGTGGCTGCCCAGTTTTGCCAGCACCAATAATTGAATAGACTGTGTTTGTTCCACTGTATATCTTTGGCTCCTTTGTCAAATACAAGTTGCCTATAAGTATGTGGTTCTATTTCTGGGTCTTCTATTCTGTTCCACTGATCTTCTGGTCTGTTTTTGTGCCAATACCAAGCAGTTTTTGTTACTATGGCTCTATAGTAGAGTTTGAAGTCTGGTATTGTAATACCACCAGCATTGCTCTTTTTGCCTAGAGTTGTTTTGGCTATTCTAGGTCTTTTCTTGGTCCATATGAATCTTTGGATTGTATCTTCTATTTCCGTAAAGAATGTCTTTGGGATTTTGATGGGGATTGCATTGAATTTGTTTATCAATTTTGGCAGTATAGACATTTTCACTATGTTGGTTCTCCTTGGCCATAAGCATGGGATGTCTTTCCATTTCCTAGTGTCCTCTTTAATTTCTTTCATTAGGCTTTTATAGTTTTCATTGAATAATTCCTTTACATCTTTGGTTAAGTATTTTATTCTTTTGGGGGCTATTGCAAATGGGATTATTTTCTTGATTTGGCCTTCTGTTTGTTTATTGTTGGTGTACAAGAAGGCTACTGACTTCTGAAGGTTAATTTTGTATCCTGCCACTTTGCTAAAGTAGTTTATTAATTCTAGAAGTTTGGGAGTGGAGTTTGTTGGGTCACTCAAGTAGAGGATCATGTCGTCTGCGCATAGGGATAGTTTAATTTCTTCTTTCCCTATGGATCCATTTGATGTCCTTTTCTTGCCTTATTGCTCTGGCTAAGGGTTCCAGCACTATATTGAAGAGAAGTGGAGAGAGTGGGCATCCCTGTCTAGTTCCTGATTTTAAGGTGAATGGTTCCAGTCTTTCACCATTTAGTATAATATTGGCTGTAGGTTTTTCATATATGACTTGAACTATTTTGAGGAATGTACCTCTTATTCCTATTTTTTCTAATGCTTTCAACATGAATGGATGTTGTATTTTGTCAAATGCCTTCTCCACGTCCAGAGAAATTATCATATGATTCTTATCCTTAGCTCTATTGATGTGATGTATTACATTGATTGATTTGTGAATGTTAAACCAGCCTTGCATCTGTGGGATGAAGCCTACTTGATCATAGTGTATGATTTTTTAATTTGTTTCTGGATTCTGTTGGCTAATATTTTATTGAGGAGTTTTGCATCTGTGTTCATTAGAGAGATAGGTCTGTAGTTTTCTTTTTTTTTCATGATTTATTTTTTTATTGTAATTAGTAAAAGGGTTACATGATATTTGCCAGATAGAAGGTGCATTAATTCACATACATTGATACCCTTTCACATGTCTTGGTACCCATTTCCCCCCCCCACACCCCCTAGTTTTCTTTTTTTGTTGGGTATTTCCCTGGTTTGGGGATGAGAGTAATATTAGCTTCATAAAATGAGTTTGGTATTGCTCCTTCTGTTTCTACTTCTCGGAAGAGTTTCAAGAGTATAGGTGTTATTTCATCTTTAAACGTCTTGTAGAATTCCGCAGTGAAACCATCTGGGCCTGGGCTCTTTTTGGTTGGCATTTCCCTGATTGCTTCCACAATTTCATTGTAAGAGATTGGCTTGTTCAATTTGTTTACTTCATCGTTGTTCAGTGTGGGTAGCCTATATTTATTTAATAAATCATCCATTTCTACTAGATTTTCTTGTTTCTTTGAATACAGGCCCTGGTAGTACTTATTCATTATGGACTGAATTTCTTGGAAATCAGTTGTGATTGCTTCCGCGGGGTCTCTAATCTTGTTTATTTGAGTCTCCCCTCTCCTTTTTTGATTAATCTTGCCAGGGGTCTGTCTATTTTGTTGACTCTTTCAAAGAACCAACTTTTTGATTTATCAATTTTGTGTATAGTAGATCTTATTTCAATCTGATATTTCTGATTTTATTTTTGTTATTTCTGTTCTTCTAATTGTTTTAGAATTAACTTTTTCTTGCTCCTCTAGGTGTTTCAGGGTTTTTTTTTTAGTTTATTTACATGCTCTTCTTCTGTCTTTTTAATATGCGTTCCTAGTGCAATAAATTTGCCTCTTAGAGCTGCCTTTGCTGTGTCACATAAGTTCCTTTGTGATGTTTCTTGATTGTCATTACATTCAAGGAGGTTTTTAATTTCTTTTCTGATCTGATCTGTTACCCAGGAGTTATTCAGAAGTGTGTTGTTCAGCTTCCGTGATTGAATGTTTTTTTTTACTTTGACTGCATTGTTCAGAATTAGTCTGACTCCACTGTGGTCTGATAGAATGCATGGGATTATATCAGTCCTCTTGTATCTGCTTAAGTTTTCTGTATGAACTATTATATGATCTATTTTGGAGTGTGTTCCATGTGCTGCTGAGAAAAATGTAAAAAGTTTCGCCCTTGGGTGGAAGACTCTGTGTATGTCTGTTAAGCCCAGCTGGGCTATGGTGTTGTTTAAGTCAATGGCATCTTTGCTTAACTTTTGTTGAGTTGACCTGTCTTTTGTTGAGAGTGGTGTATTGAGGTCTCCCACTAGGATTGTGTTTGAGTCTATCTTGTTCTGTAATTCTAAGAGAGTTTGTTTGACGAATTTGGTGCTCCCATGTTAGGGGAGTAAATGTTTATAACTGTAATATTACGGACATGCATTGTACCCTTTACTAATATATAATGGCCGTCTCTATCTTTATGTACTGATTTTACTGAGAAGTTAATTTTGTCAGAGATTAAGATTGCTACTCCTGCTTTTTTGCATGGTGCATTGGAGTGGAAAATTCATTTCCATCCTTTCACTTGGAATTTGTTTCTATCTTTGGCAGTGAGGTGGGTCTCTTGAAGGCAACATATGCATGGGTGGTGTTTCTTAATCCGGTCTGCTGCTCTGTGTCTTTTGATTGGATTGTTCAGCCCATTCACATTTAGGGAAATTATGGAGAAGTGGTCAGTGTCCATTGTCATTATTTATTTTTACTTCTAAATTTCTTTCTCTTTTTTTCCCCTTTTGTGTTTAGTGAATTATAGATATTTGCTTCTTGATGGGAGTTCTTGATGTTCTACAATTTGTTCTCGATTCATTAATATTTTTTGTAACGCTGGTTTAGTGTGCTCGTATTCATAAAGCTTCTCTTTGGAGTGAAATATTCTTGTTTCTCCCTCAAATGTAAATGCTAGTTTTGATGGATATATCAGTCTGGGTTGGCAGTTGTTGGTCTTCAGGACATCAATGATGTTTTTCCAAGCTTTTTCTTGCATTTAGGATTTGCGTGAAGAGATCTGCTGTAATTCAAATTTTTTCCCATTGTAGTATAGCTCTTTCTTTGTTTTTGCAGCATTTAAGATCAATTCCTTGGTATTTGGGTCTAGTATCTTTACTATGATATGTCTAGATGAGTTCCTTCTAGGATCTTGCCTATTTGGAGTCCTGAAACCTTCAATAATGTGAGTATTTTCCCTTTTGAGATTGGGGAAGTTCTCTGCTATGATTTTGGTGAATAGGGTTGCATTCCTTTGTCCTGAAATTCGGCGCCCTCCTCAATCCCTATTATACGAAGATTAGACTTCTTTGCTGCATCTGTCAGGTTCTGGAGTTCTCTCTGGTGGATTCTGACTAATCTTTCCAAGGTAGTGATTCTCTGTTCCAGCTCTTGTGATTTATCTTTCGTTCCTGATGTTCTATTCTCCATCTCAGTCAATCTGCTACTTAATGCCTCCATTTTTGCTTGAAGTGTGGACACTGAGCTGATCATGTCTGCTGAGAGGGTATTGAACTTTTCTTCCACTTCTCTTTTGAATTCAAAGAGTTCTTTGGAAATTTCTTGCTTGTGTTTTTGGAATTCAGCCTTAATTTCATTAGTCATTTCTAAAATCATCTCCTTGATTGGGGTCATATTTCGTGTCTCTTCAGGTGTCATTTCTTGGGATGGTGGCATCTCTCTCGTCCCTTTGCTCTTGTTTCCTTTTGGGCTTTGTGTGGGACTTTGATTATTTATGTATGTCATAATTCATCTTTGCGCTCTCCTAGGCATCAAGAACTGTTGTTGTAGATTCGCTCTGTGGTCGGTAGGTGGCGGTCTTTACTTGGATTGGGACCGGTGGTTCTGGGAATATGTGAATACCTGTGGTTCTTGGCCAAATTGATTCCTCTGCTGACTATGTCAGAGTTTGCAGTTTTTGCAGGTGTTCAGCCTGTTCCCAGAGGCTGTGTGCTGCTGCACGACTAGCTCTCAGCCCAACCAGTGGCCTCACAGTGGACCGTGGGATGGGTCTGCATGCTTCAGTCTCAGCACACTGGGCGGATGGTTGGTTTTCCTGTGCTGCTTCCAGGGGCGAACCCCCGGCCATGGGTCTGGAGTTTGGGGGTTTCCAGGAGCTCTCAGCTGGACCAGCTGGTTTCTGCTCTGTTCCCGGGGGCAGGGCCCAGCCGAGGACGTGGGCTCCAAGGGCAGAGCTGCACCTTTCTGATTCTCAGAAGGTGAGCTCTACTGGTCTTCCCTTCAGATTCCTGCTGTGTTTCCGCCGCTTTGTCAGAGAGTCTGTGACTGTGGGGGGCCCCTCAGTGCTGTCTTGCTCAGGATTCCCAGCTGGAGGGTGCCCAGCTCAAGATTTGAGGGGGACAGATGCTGGCTCCTTGACTCCCACACACCCCACCCGCTGTTGGAAGGCAGGGTCTCAGCGCCCACCACTCTCCAGACCCACTGGCCTGGGAGAGGAACCTGTTGGGTGGGTGAGCTGGGACTGCTCTGCCCCCTTTGGTGGGGTGCTGGGTCTTAGCGCCAGCCCGCCTGTCAGTCTCCGGTCAATGGCCTGGGAGAGGAACCTATTGGACAGGTGGTAGCAGGGACACCTCCACCTCCCTTGTTGGGGTGCTGCATCTTAGCACCCGCCCGCCTGTCAGTCTCCAGTCAATGGCCTGGGGGAGGGGCTGTAGAGGGAGGGGACAGGATTCTAAATTCCTTGCCCCCCTGCACTTGCCAGTCTTTCTCTGGCGGGGTGGAGGGTATGAGTTAAGTTCTATAGCTCACCACCAGCTCTGCTTTCTTGATGGGTTTGGGGACCCGCTGGGCTACTCACTCCTCTGAGTTTGGCTGTGAGCTGCTCCGCAGTGTTGGGAAATCATTCACTCCCCTCAGATCTCAGCAGCCGCCTGTGATCCGCGTCTGGGTTCCGCTGCTTGCTGGCCGGGTCTATGATGGTTTCTGCTGTGGTCGGGGCTGCCCGGCCTGGCGCCCTCCGCTGTGGCCTTTTTGCAGCTTGAAGCCGGTGGCGAGGGGTGGGGGAGGGGTCCTCTTTGAAAAAGTTGGATGTGAGCTTTATCTGGATTTCTTTTCCGGTTTGAGTCCTTCTCGGTTGCTTCTTGAGTTTGTTGTTGTGGATTTCTTAAGGTAGTTGGCTCATGGGATTCCCTGGTTCTCTCTTTTTGTGGGAGAGAGCTAGGCAGCATCCCCTATTGTCTTGGCACCATCTTCCTCCCTCAACAGGGCCATTCTTAATTTCTCAATTCCCCTCATTCTCAGGTGCCACAGAGGCAGCTCACTACAATAGACTCCGACTGTGGCACACACAGGAAAAACTCAAGGTTATTTTTTATAAAACATGTATAAGATCAATGAAATGCTTTTGAATGCATGTTTGCTAGTAAGAATTTTCTGACAGTGAGATGATAGAGAAATTAGTTCCAATTTCCCTAAACAGATATTTTAAAGAAATTTGAGGCCTCTAAAATGTTCATCCTCCCCCCCACCAAAAAAAAGCATTTCTAAATTCTGAGAAAGAAGCAAAATTTTTGTTAGTTAAGTGCTTAATATTTATTACCACCAATATACTAGTTTTAAAGAAAATCTATGCCAGTGTGGAATTATATTTTCATGTAGTATGATGAGCATGTTTTACCAATCATTAGAGTCTCTGGTAAAAACCAAAATAGTGATACAGTAGTCCCATTTTATAAAAGCTACAGAACAATTTTATTGTTTTAGAACCTTAGATATTCCTGTCTTCCTGCACTGTCTGGAACCAGCCTGAAACATTTGCATAGTCTGTATACAGGAGTTGAGCAGCTAATGATGTGTGATTTCTCAAGTCTCTATCCCAGATCCTGTGGGTCACAACCTCTCTTTTCATAGACAAATATCATTGCCAACCTGACTTTCAAGTAGTGCTCCTACAGAACAATAAAACCAAGCCATGTTCTTAGAGCAGTGGAAATAAATCAGCTCACAAATCTGTTGATGGTGCAGGATTTGTGTGTGTATCAAAATATTTGTCTACTGGTAAATATCTAAGTCACTATCCCCCAATGGATCCCCAAAGCAAGGATGTGCAGAACTTTTCTGCAACATACACATTCATTTAACAACCACATCTCTTCTAAATAATCTAAACCATCCCTTACTTGTAGATCATTTTAATCAGATTTAAGAGTCTTTAGAACACTAAGTGCTTAGACTACTAAGAGCTTCATTATATGTTATCATTATAAAGCATCTTTTATTGCATAGTGTTATCTTATACTTTTATGGTTTCCAATTATATTTCACACTTTTTAAAAGTCCTTTAAGTAAATACAATTTTCCATAGAAATTGATTAAGAAACTTTCTAAGCTAGCAATGTTCTAAAGATCTTGTCTCTCATTTTCAAATGAGGAACTCAAGCCTTAGAGCAATGGCAGCTCTCACACTGGGTCATTGGCTTGTACATAAGTGAAAAAAGCACTCCAGTCACCCATCCTTTCATTCTCTTTCATATGTCAAGTGCTCTTTCTAGCCAGCCAAGTTGCCTCCACTAGCACATATACAGCCTTACAACATATGGTTTGAGATAGACAGGTATAGGCAAACAGAATAGGGATGTAACTTTGTAAATGAGTAGATCTAAAAGGACCAAATAAACATGTAATAACTTACCAAGAGAAAAGAGAATTTTCTGGACTAGAGAGGAGCAATCCCAGCCATACCAACAGATCTGTGGAGGACCAAGGCCTACTAGAGTCAAGATGACCAATACTCAAGATAAATGTACTGATCCAGGTGCCAGAAGCTCAAGCCTATAATACAAGCTACTTGGAAAATGAATTTGAAAGATGATGGTTTGAAGTCAACAAAAGCATACAAAGGCCATTCTCAGTCAATAGCTTGGCATGGTGATCGAGTGCTTCTCACCCTAGCTATATGCAGAGGCTGAGATGTGGGAAGATTGAGTTTCTTGATCAACCCAGGCAGAAAAGTCTCATGCCTCCAACAGAAGAAGCTAAACAAGGTAGCAGGTTCTTATCATCCCAGTTACAGCAGCTAGTAACAATACTTCGCAGTCTACACATGTAAGAAATCAGACACTAGCTCAGATGACTAGAACCTAGAAGTTCAAAATCCTGAGTTCAAACTGTAGTACAGCAAAAAAGACTTTAGAAAATGAGAAATAAAACAGATTAGAAGATTTTCTTTAAAAAAAAAATACACATACACTCACACACAAGACAGAAGGAAAAGATATAAATATTTTAGAGATAAAAGTATTGTATAGACTAGAAATGTTTAATGTTGTTGAACTACACACTTAAAATAGTTAAAATAATCAATTTGGAATCGTACATTTGAGCATGATTTTATAGATTTTTTTAATCCAGAGATAGGTTGGCCTAGTTCTCTGTATCTCAAGCAACTTTTGTTTTAAGTCAACAAAAGTCAAAGTCTACTAAAGCCATACTGTATCTGGAGTGAGTGGAAAAATATACACCTCAAAGGGGACATTTTGTGGATGTTTTGAGCTCTAACAGAATGGAGTACAACTGGTCAGGGGAAAGAGATTAAATGATTTGTGGGTAAATTATGCAAATGAAGAGTTGTCTTTGGAAGGAGGCAAGTGTTGAATTGTCATTCATGTAAGTAAAAAATCAGTTATAATCTGAGCCATGAACCTAACTCTCATTTATACATAAAACACAATGTACCCTGGGAGGTTTAAAATGTGCTTACTTTTCTAGGAATGCAGCTGCCATATAGATGCACGGAAAGTTGGATTTCTCTCATTCAGAACCTAACCCACAGTGGAGATTGTATTTCTAATGGTGCTGCCACTTGTGGTACTTCAGTCATTAGCACAACATTCCAGCATCATCTGCCTCTGTAGCTGTCATCACCAAAATTCATGTAAGCATCTGACTCTAATGCATGTTTACTATAGGGTGCTATTTTTTTCCCTTTAGTTTCTCTTTTCTTGGTGATACTGGTATTTGAACTCCAAGGCTCAAGTTTACTAGGCAGATCCTTAACCACTTGAGCTACATCTCCAGCCATAAAAGATGTTCATTATAAGTTGCTTACATTTCCTTTATGTTATACTTAGCCTACCATCTTTGAAAATGATATGGAGATAGGTTATATTTTTCTACTCAGGTTAAAATAAAAGAGAAGTGTTGAGACTGGTGAGATGTATCTATACTCAACCAAGATGGCTTAGAGTTTTCAGCTACTAGTGATTCTGCCTAGTGGGAGAATCATAAAAATCTATTGTCAGAAAGAGAGAACTGCATTTTATTACTGGCCTCCTATATACCCTTCCTTTCTTTCTCTTTCTTTCTTTCTTTCTTTCTTTCTTTCTTTCTTTCTTTCTTTCTTTCTTTCTCTCTCTCTCTCTTCTTCTCTGTCTCCTCTCTCTCTTCTTCTCTGTCTCCTCTCTGTCTCCTCTCTCTCTCTCTCTCTCTCTCTCTCTCTCTCTCTCTCTCTCTCTCTCTCTCTCTCTCTCTCTCTCTCTTTTCTGGTCCTGGGGCTTGAGCTTGACTTGAGCCACAGAACTACTTTCAGATTTGGTTTGGGTTTTGTTGGGGTTTTTTTTGAGTAGCTTATTGGAGTTTCCTACCTGGGCTGGCTTCAACCAGTGATCCTCAGATCTCAGCCTCAAGAGTAGCTAGACTTACAGGTGTGAGCCACCAGCTCCTGGATCCTACATCCCTTTTCTGATGCAATCAAAACTTGAGACAAATTCTTCCTTTTTTAGGAAAGGAGGATTTCAGATGCTTGCCTCATAGAGGCAGATAAAAGGCAAAGAAAGTAGACAGGAGAATACTAATGGGCAGCAAAAACTCCCAGGAAGAGAACATCACCAGTCAATAAAGGACAGTCTACCTTTCCTCTTTTTAATGGTTGGTTCTAAATTCAGGGGAAAATTTTAAAGATATGCAAAAAATTCATCACACGCAAGCAAAAGGAAGTTGAATGTAACTACAATTGCAATCGTTTACAAGGTTGATCAATTCCCACATCATTTTTGGAGAGCTGTTACCATTTTTTAATGTTGCTTAGGGATATATTGAGAGTCATTAAAGAAAAAGAACTCCATTAGTAAATGTAGACTCTTTCCTTTCTGAAAATAGACTGACTCAACTCAGAGATAATTTCTATGTTACCTTTTTAATAGCTAAATCAATTTCCTTTATAATTATTTCCCGATAATACACATCTGTATCATATATTTCCTCCTACCTGAGAATTAAAGAGCCTTTGAAAACAACCATTCTTTATACAACCATATCATAAAAACAAAGCATGTCCAAACTTGATCCCATAGTCCAAACTGCACTATGAAAAAGTCAAAGGTTAATTAGTCAATTTAAATTTTAATTGCTTCATTGCAGTCTTGTTCTTAGGAGTTAAAAATGGAGACCAATTTAATATCTATAACAGGAATAGTTCAATGAAATATATCACATTCAGAATGGAATTTCTTAAAGTTTTCAAAATGATTTTATAGAATTATTGTTATTGAAACATGCACATGACTTATTCAAACATGAAAGAATTGCCCAAGATCTTAGAAAAATGTGTGTGTGTGTGTGTGTGTGTGTGTATGTGTGTGTGTGTGTGTGCATGTGTAGAAAAATAAAAACTTGGGCCAGAAGCATGGCCTACTGGTAGAATACCTGCCTAGCATGCCTGAAGCCCTGGGTTCAATTCCTCAGTATCACATTCACAGAAAAAGCTAGAAGTTGTGGCTCAAATGGTAGAGAACTAGCCTTGAGAAAGCCCAAGGACAGTGCCCCGGCTCTGAGTTCAAGCCCCAAGACTGGCAAAAAAAAAAAAAGAAAGAAAGAAAGGGGGAGAGAAAGGAAGAAAGAAAGAAAGAAAGAAAGAAAGAAAGAAAGAAAGAAAAGAAGAAAGAAAGGAAGGAAAAAAGAAAGAACCTGAAAGCATATATACCAAAATGTTACAAATCATTGTAAGACTGTGTTTGGATAATAACCGTTCAGGAGACTCATCAACATTAAAAATACTTACATATACTTACCAAAATTAAAAATTTTATTTAAGACCCAGAAATAGAACCACATACCTATAGGCAACTTGTATTTGACAAAGGAGCCAAAGATATACAGTGGAACAAACACAGTCTATTCAATTATTGGTGCTGGCAAAACTGGGCAGCCACATGCAAAAAACTAAAAATTGACGCTAGCCTTTTGCCATGCACAAGCATTAACTCAAAGTGGATCAAAGACCTCAACGTCAGACTGGAAACTGTGAAACTGCTGCATGATAAAGTAGGAGAGACAGTGGAACTCATAGGCACAGGCAAAAGATTCCTGAACAGAATCCCAGGGTCACAACAGATTGGAGAGAGACTCGATAAATGGGACTACCTAAAAATAAAAAGTTTCTGTACAGATAAAAACATAGTCGCAAAAGTAGAGAGACAGCCAAACAACTGGGAAAAGATATTCACCAATAATACATCTGACAAATGCTTAATATCCAGTATCCACAGGGAACTCAAGAAACTAATCCCCCCCAAACCCAATAAACCATTCACTAAATGGGCAAGGGAACTAAAGAGAAACTTATCAGAGAAGAGATTAAAATGGCAGAAAAGCATATGAGAAAATGTTCATCATCTCTGGTCATAAAGGAAATGCAAATAAAAACAACCCTAAGATACCACCTTATCCCAACAAGAATGGCCATGAGTTTGAACTCAGACAATGACAGTTGCTGGCGGGGTTATGGAGAAAAAGGAACCCTACTGCACTGCTGGTGGGAATGTAAACTAGTTTAGCCACTCTGGAAAGCAGTGCGGAGGTTTCTTAAAGAACTGAAAATAGACCTTCCCCATGATCCTGCCATACCACTTCTGGGCATCTACCCTGAACATCATAACCCAAGATATGATAAAGACACCTGCTCAGCTATGTCCATCTCTGCACTATTCACAATAGCCAGGCGATGGAAACAATCCAGATGCCCTACTGCAGATGAATGGATACAGAAAATGTGGTATATATACACAATGGAATTCTATATAGCCAACAGACAAGATAAAACAACGGCATTCGCAGGGAAGTGGATGAATCTAGAGCGAATCATGTTGAGTGAGACAAGTCAAGACCTAAGCATCAAAAGGTGCATGGTATCCTTAATATGTGGCTATTAAATCCAAAGAGTACAAGAACGAGGACTCAATAACTGCATACCCAAAGCTATGGGCATGGTAATGGAAATCTAAACATAACTATATAGACATAAAAACCTATGACTCTATAGACACAATGTTTTATTTCATAAATTAATATGTTTCTATGACATACAAACCCTTAGTCTAATTTTGATTAAGTTCTAAATACTAAGTCCCAGTGGTTATAGAGATTCCCTCCTTGAACACTTGTTTCTTAAATTTGTCATTTAAAATATGATGTAAAAATCAACATTAATAAATTCTTTAGGCTGCAAGTTCCCTGCAGGGAAAGTATCTCTCTCTCTCTCTCTCTCTCTCTCTCTCTCTCTCTCTCTCTCTCTCTCTCTCTCTCTCTCTCTCTCTCTCTCTCTCTCTCTCTCTCGTGCCAGTCCTGGGCTTGAGCTCAGGGCCTGAGCACTGTCCTTGGACTTTCTCAAGGCTAGAGCTCTACCACTTGAGCCTCAGCACCACTTCTGGCTTTTTTCTCTGTATGTGGTACCAAGGAATCGAACCCAGGTCTTCGTGCATGCTAGGCAAGCATTCTACCACTAGGCCAAACTCCCGGCCCCTATCTCTTTTACCTGGACACACACTTGAAAAACCAGACTCTGGAGTCAATTCAGCCTGGGTTAGTTTTACTGCCATTGCTACAAGAAACTTTCAGCAGCAATTCTCTGCTTCCTCATCTTTAAAATGAAAGTAGAATCTATGTGTCCTGTAGTTTGAGCTGTTCTACTAATCAGACCTTGGATATGGGCTCTCAGTTGGGTAAGTTTTTCAATCAGAAGTAACATATTGAACCCAAGGTGTTGAGATTGATAAGCAGTATTTTACCTCTTCAGCCACACCCCCAACCCTCTGTGTTGTTTTTGTTGTTGTTGTTGTTTTGTTTTGAATGTAGTATCTCCTCACCTTTGTCCTGGCTTCCCTTGCATTTAGAATCCTTTGCCCCAGTCTCCCAAAGTAGACAGGGTCACAAACATGCACCACCCTGCTTTCCTAACTACAGTCTTGTAGTTTAACTTCCTAATGCTCATTTTTGTTGTCATTGTTATTTCCCAGTGTTAGACAGTATAATCCATTACTGACTGTCAAAGATGACTTGGTATCCTTCCTGGGATGTTTTTCATATACATCCCTATAATACACATATCACTGATGTCCAAAATACTTTCTAGAGCTCTCTGATCTTTCTCCTAAGGTAACTAACACCTTCCTGGACTCCTTTGCCTTGCAATTCAGCCATTAGAAAAACACAAACAGGAGAGCAATGAGTGGAAGGACAGAGTGGGAGAGAATTACTTTCTCATTGGCCTAGGCCTGGGTGGTTGATTCCTTCCATGACAGTGGCTCTTTGGACAGACCCCTTTTCTACAGCTCAGGCTTTCAACCGGGGTGCACACGAACACCATTCGTTTCTTCCCTTTCCCTTTTCAGGCCCGGTGCCTCTGTATTCTTTTTATTTCACTTATCTAACTAGTCAGTTTATTAAAATCTCTTCAGAATCCCAGTAAGTTGTGTTGTTTTTGTTTTTCTTTTTTTTGTTTCTCTAGCATCTTAACTGAAAGAACAGCTTTCAGGCAGTTGGTGTAACCTTATAAATTATCATCACCCAAACCAGGGCACTTAAGACAGTACAAGAGGTAGCCATTAACAATTAAGCACCACAATAGGTATAAATCCAAACTTTCTGGCAACCTGGAATAAATGAATGTCCCAGGTAAATGAGACACATAGACAGATGATTGTTATAGCGGAGAGAAAAACATTTCTGAAAGAGATAACATTACAGGGTAGGTTAAGCTAAGGGCCAAAGGGTGGAATAGGATTTCAATACTAGTGCCATTCCAAGAGAAGAGAATCATTTCTCCTGGGGGAAGACATCTGAGATCAGCTCAACAGTCCTTCTCCAACTAAATGAAGTCACATAGTCCACGTGCACTTGGCCCATTTTGTAGCTTTTTCTCTAAGAGATGGCATCCTTCTTCTGGTCCTACTTTCTCTTTTTACATCAGCATAACCCTCACCATTATGAATGTCTACTGCCTAGCTCTGGCTTCAAGAAAGCAATTTAATTTTAATTGTAATCAATTTTTCTGTTCAAGAAATATCAAATGTCCTTATGTACTGGCAAATCATTGGATAGCTGATTGTTGTAATTTTTGAGGAGGAGGGTACTGGTACTGGGGCTTGAACTCAAAGCCTAGGTGCTGTCCCTTTGTCTTTTTGCTCAAGGGTGGTACTCTACAACTTGAGTCAGGGCTCTATTTCTGGCTTTTATTGCTGGCTTATTGGAGATAAGAGTCTTGGAGATTTTCTTTCCTACTCAGGCTGGTTTTGACTAGGATTTTTATGACTCTTTAAATCATATTTTAGCTTATTATACAAAGGTTATCTGAGTGAGTTATAAGTTTTATTTGCAAATTCCAATCTGTTTACTAATAATTAAATCAAATATGTATCTAGAAATCGTTCTTATGTCTTTACTTGCAACTTAAACAAAGTGATTGACAACAAATAAGCTAAAGCCTTATTGCACCCATCGGAATGAAGCTAGCCCTATTGCTCCCCAACTTATACTTGGCCAGAAAGTGTTTCAAATTCTCATGTTGCTAATAGAAGCAAGTTGCCATGAACCCGTGTGTGTGACTTTAGGCCTGCCAAATCACTGTGTTTTTCAGGCATTTCATACTCATGAGAATAGTTCACATACCAAAAAAAGAAAAACAGAAACTACCCATTCCCCAGTCCAGGAACAGAAAGCAGTAATGTTGTAGACTGGGTCAGTCGGGGTTTCTCCTTTCCTAATCTCTGGCCAGCTGTACTGGGCAGGATTAGAACAGCGCAGCTGGGTTCACAAAGATTCAGAGATTCAAAAAGGCTCCTAAAGGACCAGACAGACAGCAAAGGAAAGAGTAAGGTGATAAAAAGCAGGGGCAGACCTGCAAATCATACCCTGGAAATGGTACAAATTGAGGCAAATAAGCAGGAGTGAAAAAAAAGGGTGGGGGGAAGAAATAAAAGCAATGACAGTCATGTGGGCAGCCTCTTATTCCAGGCTGGCAAATCTTAAGATCTTCAAGGAACAGTGCAAATGAGCAAGTTAGCAGGATCTGAGTTGGAGGTGATGAGACAAGACAAAGCTGTAGTACGCCTTGCAGAAACAAAAAAATTAGAAAAGACCTAAAAGGTTTTACAAATCTATTCAAATTCTTTTAAGGCATTTTAGGACCCCTGCCAACCAATCACTAGGGGCGATCTCTTGCTGCTGCCCTGATGGATGGAGGAGACTATCTCCTGTCCGTAAATGTATAATGTTCTGTAGGAGGGAAACGAGTACTAGAAACTCCCTGATGAGAATATTCTGGTCTCATATGGAGGGTAACATTTTATCAGCCTGTGAATTTTAAAAACCACCCTTAGGCCCAAAACGAATCCTTCAATTATGGGCCGTTGCCTGCTGTGCTTTGCATGCATTGTGTGAAATGGATTATACTAATTTTTCAAAGTCAACAGATTGTTATTTACCCATATGTTGACAACCAGTTTTCAGAGGCAGTAACTGTGTCTTCTACTCCATGGAATAGTTGCCCTTGCTCAAAAGTTCCCATAAGCAGATCAACACTTAAACATTCCATTAAAATTTTTTTATATTACATATAAAATATAATAGCATCAATAATGTACATGAACACTCTAATAGCACATGCACAGATGTGCTAATATCTATATTGCTGTAGCAATGTATATAATAATGTATAATAAATATAATTGTATGAGAGAGTTACAATGTATTTTATATAATGAAATTTACATAATGATTGCATAATGTACTTAATAAATACCATATGTCACAAAAATATGGAAAACTCATTTTATATTATATAATTTACATATAAATTCATGTTATATTACTTTAAAGTAAAATATAGATGCTGTTTATGTGTGGGTTTGTAAATTGTAATATTGATTTTAAAATTCTGAAAGGTTTTTGCAAAGGATCTACATGGAAAAATGTGTATGTGCATTTTAGTAATATACCATCACAATGGTTCCTTCAAAAGTAATACCATTTTTATATTCCATTTCCCAAATAGATTATGAAGTGTGTTTTCAAGATGTGCTATGCAATATAGCCTGGTACAAACTCTAAGGAGAAGCTTTTAAGGAGTATTGTACATCAATTTGAGAGAGCACGTCCTTTCGCAAAAGGATAAATGCCTTGATGGACAAATGTTTAGGTACCAGGGAAGGGGGTACAATCTGGGAAGCCTTTTCCAGAAGTGAGCTCAGCTGGGGCTCACTTTTGGAAGTTGAGTATGAACTAAAGAGAAAACAAGAAGGAGGAAGGATGTTCATTCAAAGGAAGAGGGACTGGCTTTTTGCTAAGAAAACAGAAGCTGATGTAATTATGACCAGAGCACAAGATAGACACTAAGTTACGAATGACTGACAGTGACACTACAGAGACAAGACACTCATAAGAACAATACATGTTCCGCTGGCAACCACAGGAGTTTTTAAACAGTCACACTGCAACATCAGATAATAAAAAAGAATGAGACTCAAGAGAATGATAAAATGATTCTAGATACCCCAAGTGACCCCAGGAAGAAGGAACCAGGGACAGGGAAAGAAAGGTGGGTTGATATGGGCTATTTAGAAAGGAGAACCTAAGGTCTCAGGATTGCTTCACTATGGAGCATTTGTAAGAGGAATAAATCTGGGCTTCAAGTTAAAATCATAGGGTTAGTAGCAGTGTCATCCATGGATATTTGACCATTGGTGGATAGACAAGTAGCTAATGGTTATTTTCATTTTGGGACATTTGGGGACCAAGTGTGGTGGTAAAAAAAAAACATTCCATTTTTCACACTCTTGAGAATCATAACTTAGGAGCTTAGCAGCAATGACTGGACTATAAATTATAAAACTGAGCATACTCAGTGTGTATACCATGTTGTGTTATTGAGCTTTCCATCGATATAACAAATATCTGAAATAAATCAGGTTTTGCAGAACAGTGGTTTATTTTGGCTAATGATTTCAGAGGTTTCAGTCCATGGTCTCTTGGCCCTGTTGCTTTGAGTGTAGTGTGGCACTGTACTTCATAAGAGGAGTGCATGGCAGAAAAAGTATATTTATCTCATGAGAGTGTCTGGAGTCTTAAGGCCACACTTCCTCCTACTGTACCCATACCCTAAAGTGCACCATGAGCTGTGTGAGGGGGCAAGGCTTCAACACATGGCATTTGGGGGACATTCAAGATCTAAACTATAGCACTTTGTGATTAAAGGCATCTGTGAAAGGGGAGTAATGTATTCATTATCTTACTTATGTAACTGTGTCTCTCCCCCCCATTCATTACCTTTACAATAAAGAGGACAGATAGACAGATATGTATGTGCGCGCACACATGCTTTTGCATACATATAATAAAGAAAATCGCAGAGAAAAAAAGGTAGCCAAGATAAAAGGGCAAAGGCAAAAATCTTAGGGTACAGTGTCATAAGGAAGATAAGAAACACAAACCATAAAGAAGTAACCAGACAGGTAGAAAAAAAAAAGGAGTATCTTTTTTTTTTCATTAAAATGCAACAGGAAACAGTTCAAAGGGAGAATGGCTTTACATTGTGGCCAAGAAAGATAAAAAGGGAGGGAGCCTATTGTTTCAACAATGTAATTTCAGTATGTTGAGAAATGAATTGTTTCTGGTGTATAATTATTCAAATTTTAATGTGGCAATTTAATATTGAAAGTCATGACTGAATTTTAGCTCAACATATATTCTCACACAATGGCTAAAGGTTGTGGTTCTGGAAAGGTAGGACTTCTATACTTGCTTGTGAGAGGCAGGGGATTTTGGCATACATCTATAAGTTCAGCTACTTGTGAAACAGATTAGAAGAGTCACTATCTGAGGCCAACCTGAACAAAAAGTTAGGCTGGCCTCCATTTCAACAAATAAGTCAGGTATGGTGGCAGATGCCTATCATGCTATCTTATGCCCAGAAGCTATGCCTAGCCATACACAGGAAGAGATAAACACTGAAAGGAAGAAGAAATAGACTAGAGCTCAGGGATCAGCTCTGACCCTCCAAATGGTCCATGTCGTATCTGAGCCTTATACCCTTGTCTTAGTCACTGGGGGTGGATTGCATCTAGAGGTGTCCCTCTCTTTAGCTAAAGCCAACCCTGAAAAGATCCTCTTTCAGCTGGGCAACAAGTCCATGCATGAAGGAATTCTGAACAGGGCACACTGTTTCATGTGGCTAGCAGTCAATGTCAAAAATCAGTGTTGAAACAGCAGAGCATCATCTACGAATGAGTACTGGTTGGCAAGGTAGCTAACTAATAGCATCTCTTATCTGTATCCTAAGCCATTTTTCTCTGTCATCAGAAATATGAAATGATTTTTGATGGTAAAAAGATATTAAATTATGGTCCTGTCGAATTGATTATAGGGGTAACAAAATATGGACTAGATAAGAACGTTGTAATTATTTTTGCTAGAAATATTTTACATCTTAAGAAAAAGGGGAAATTGTATTGAGGTATAAAGGAATTAAGTAGTTGAGCTGTTCCAATAGTTTAAAAAAAGTTGTAGTTATATAGCTGAGAGGACCATTATTTAATGATACTTTTTAAAAACTATTCTGTATTTGACCAGCCTTGAGAAAATAGAATGAGGCAATCAAATATGGTTATATGTTGCATTTATGCCATTTGACATCTCCTCCTTTGCAAAACAAATTTCTCTGTGCCAGCTGTAATTAGGTTTCAGATAAAGCTGCCTTAATATTCTGCATATTTGATGAGGGCTGCCAGCAGCTGTCAGATCACTGGCTCTGTTCTCATGTACAATGAAAACATCAAAGACATCTGTGGTTTGCCCTAAAATTAGTGCCAGCATTGGCCTTCTCCCTTTTATTGTATGCTGGCTTTGCTATTTGCATAACTAACCAGGAAACCTGCACAGCTTGTAGCTTGGTCTGTGAAGGAGCTCCACCGAAGGTAGACTTTGGAAAGTGGCTGCAATGTCTTGTCCTGCTTCAGCTCAAGCAGAAGGGGTTTGGAGTCACACAGACCTAGTACTTACTTGTTGTTCAAACTCTGAACCATAAATCTTTGTTGGTAAAATGATGCTGTTAATAGTATTCACTTCATAAAGTTTTGAAGAACAAATAGGAACATATGCAGCCAGGCATGATACAGCATTTGGGAGGACTAAAGCAGAAGGATAAAGAGTGACAGCCTACATAGTGAGTTTCAGGCCAGCCTGGACTACACAGTCTATAGAAGAGAGAAGAGAGAGACAGAGGGAGACTGAGAAAGACAGAGGCAGGCAGACAGACAGACAGAGGAAAAGCACTTAGCATATACCTTTCACTCATTAAATGTAAGCAATCTTTATTTCTTCTTTTAACACCTTTTCTGAGAAAGCAACAACTGCAGTGGATTTAAAACATCCATTTGCCAATAGAGCAAACCTATAGAGCAGACCATTGGGTTTAAAATCTTGAATAAATCACATACAATCACAATTGACTTTGGAATTCCTGAACTATACAAATCTCCTAAAAGTTTTCTGTAACAAACAATAACAGTCTTATTTTTTCGACTGTGCAGATTTTAAGCTTTCATATTCTTAGAACCAAGCATTTACTATGATGTCACTATTCTTCACTTAAAGTAACTCTTCGGAGAAAGTACCAGGTGGTTGGCCTTTAACCATAGGTTAGGAAGCTTGACCAGACTGTGTTAGGCTATAGGTAAGTCTTATATTCTCTAAGAAGCCTTCAGACTACCAGCTCATGGGCTGCAGTCCTGACTCAGAAACTCAGCAAAGAGTAGCAAACTTGTTACTGATTAATTTGTGTATGGTTATGTGAGTCTGTTCTGTAAACTGAGGCTTGAGAAAATAAAGGTTGGCAGGCTTCAAAGGAAGAATTCATGTTAACTCTATGTGGCAGCAATCTCGATGACAAAATCTTCAGGCAGAGGTTGGCAGACCAGAAAGCTTTCTTTGCTGAGTTTTTGAGTCAGGACTGCAGCCTGCTAGTCTGAGGGCTTCTTAGAGGAGATAAGACATGCCCAATGGCCTAATACAGCCTGGACAAGCTTCCTGTCATATAACCCTCCTGCTTCATCCTTCTGATTGCTAGGATTACCTACCTTTCCAAGAACTTTTCCAATAAACCGTTTAAGTTAAACCCAGGTGTTAGAATTAGTCTTCAAAAAAGTGAATATTTATGAACATATGCAAGATTGTGTTTTGTATACTTTAAAAATAAGATCCCTTAAGATCTCTCTAATTACAACATACATTCTATATACACATGACTATCTGCAAATTTTTAGAGGTTACAGGAGCCAGTGAGAGCTTGCTTTGTTGTACAGTAGTAACCTCTAGATTAGTTCCCCAAACAAAGAGAATAGGCCGGAACCAATCATGTCACCTCCCATCTGTGACTCACCTCCAGAAGTTGCTTCACATCCTTCTGAAATCGTACACATCAAATAATGAACTGAGGCTCCATTCACCTTTGCTTTGGCAGACTTATATTCCATTATCTTTCCCTCCCACTCGGGAGCAAGATTTAGTTACTCATTAATTTCGAGGGGATTTCCTAAGAGACACACAGAGTGATTTCCTGGTGATGTGGGCTGACAGCTATGGAAGCACTAACAAAGAAAGTCATACATTTCTTCCTTGGGAATCTTTATGAAAAGCAAACCAAATGGGTCTTGTTGGGAAGTATTAGGAATTGGAAGGGGACTTCAAAGAGGTGAGGTGTCATTTAATTTGTAGTAACAGATTGACTATTAATTTTAAATGAGAAGCAACAGTCAATTAGCAACAGAGCTGGTGATTCCCAAACTCCATGGGTCTTTTAACCATGGATTTATGCTAACTACATAATCACCTTCTTCAGGCTTAATAAGATTTCAACTTGAGATTGGTGTTGTATTCACCATAACCTAAACAAGTTACACTTTTTTGGGGGGGAGGGAGTGGGTCGGGGGCTTCGACTCTGGGCATGAGCGCTGTCCCTAAGCTCTTCAGCTAAAGACAACCACCCTCATGGTAGCCTCCTGTTCTACCATGGCCTCATGGTAGAACATATCCTACAAACACTATTGCTACTGTTATACCCCTTGAGCCACAGTGCCACTTCCAGTTTTCTAGTGGTTACTTGGAGATAAATCTCTTGGTCTTTAGTGTCTGGGCTGGCTTTGAACAGTGATCCTCAGATCTCAGCCTCCTGAATAGCTAGGGTTACAGGGTGAGCCACCACACCCAGCTTGCACATGCTTTTATTACACGATGATAAACTACTTCCCTATTCCCATGTAGTTTCCCTGTTGGATAGCACACAAAGATGTGGGTAGAAGGTGTGATTTGGTACTTTCTTGTCAAGTTTCCTTCTGCTTACTCCCTCTATTTTTCTCATTTAGAAAGAGGATGACCCATCAATATATATTGCCCAGGTCTCTCATTAGATCAGAGTTCAGTCTTGATGTCAATGTTCCCATATTTGAATTTTCCATGCAACCAACTATAGCAATCATATGTTGTAAGCAAACTGTTGCCTTCAATGAACACAGCAACAACCTTCATCCATACCTATGAATTCAAGTATTTTTTTCATTCCTATGTTTTACAGGTTTGATAATGGTAACCCCATCACCATAATATACAAAAATCCATGCAGAACAGTGTATCTATGCTTTCCTGTTAGTAAAGTTGTGATGTAAAGTTCTTGGCTAATGTGGTATGTTAAACAATTTTAAGTAATTCAAATAATAGCAAATATTTTACATTTGACAACTCAAAATCTTGAAAGATTTTGGCTACTTACACATTTAATTATTAGAGTTCTTCAGACTCCTAAAGTATGAAGATAAACATGTCCATCACCCGAAACCCCCAGCTCTTTCTTTTCAATATAGTTATAATCTAACCAACCAGATAGATAAATTTGAAATCTTTAATCCTCATAAGTCCTAAACATAGACAGGCATGTAATTTGATTATTATGACTAGTTTATTAAGCTATAAGTTTGTGGTTTATCGATGTATTGCTCATGTGTTTTCTTGGGGTTATAAATTTGTTTCCCTAAACAGAAATCAAAGTTACCCTTTAAGATCGTGATTCAGGCTATTTGTGGAATATAACCTGGACATCTCTTCTAAGACTGTGTTTGAAATTGAGCCCTAAATTTATGTCCCTCTAGATTAAATAACTACATTAATTTCTATTTCTTATGATTCTGTGATTTTTCCTAAAATATCAGACCTCAAAATGTTGAGGGCTTTCCAAGCCTTCATGTTTTGGTTCCTTTTAACTATATACTGTTTCATTAAGTCCTGGGTAGTAGTGAAAATTAATGAGCCTTCATTGCAGTCAGACTTCAATTTTCCTTGTTCCCTTTATCATTCTCATCAAACAACATCTTCTGGTTATTCTTCCCCTTTCTAACAGTCTTATAAAACTTTCTGTGCTTTCTGTAGCATCTCTTCTCTGGAAGCTAATTTCTAGTCACATCATTTAACATAGCAATTTATGACATTGTAACAAACCTTTCTCATTGCTAGAAATGTTGCAGTGGTATCAGCCTCTGTCCCTGGGAAGTCCTGTCTAGAGTTCCTCATGCAACTCTTACCCATCACAGTGTGGGCAGAACATAAAAATGCCATGAAATATTTCAAAGGTCATTGAAGTGACCCCAAACTCTCTGACCACTGTTTGTGAATATGAAAGGCCTGATCCTTCTGCCTAATTGTTAGAAACCAGCTCTCTTTGAAGTGTTCCCAGTTATTTCTGGCTTTCTCAATCACTGTATTCAGTTGTGCTTGAGAATATATCATTATGTTTGTGCTCTTTTCCTTTCCATCGTTCTACCACCTCAATGATAATGGCCCTTTGGAACTCATAGAGCTTCCTTACCACCAGTCCAGCCTCCAGAGAAGAAGATACCAATTTCATCTTTGTCATTACCTAGTTGCCCACATGTATGTGGAATAAGATGGAAAACAACATAGCAAGATTTTACAGTTTCCTTTAGGAGTGACAGCTACAGACCCTGGGGGGAAGGGGTCCTGCAAATTATTTTCTTATTGATTGCTCACTTCTACCTCCAAGAATTAATCCAAAGCTTTTCACAAATCCAATTCTAGACAAACCTCCAAAATCAAGGATGTAACAAGAATTTCTCTCTTACTTGGACTCAGATAGACTACCTAAACCTTCGTTTTCTGCCATAAATCTGGGCAGGTCTGTAATTGATCTACTCTTTACAAGGAGAACATTGTCTTTACAAATGATCTCCAAAGATACCACAACTACCACTGTCATCATTAGCCCATTCTCACATCAATGTACTCCAGTCCTAACAGAATAGAATCAGACGTACTTACATCAAGCTGTATAATTCTGAGACCTTCCTGTACAATACTGAGACCTTCCTGTATAACACTGAGACCCCTAGGAAGAAGTCAGCCCAAGTATATATCTCCTATAGTTGGGAGGGTTCCACTGCTGGTATCCAAGTGGAGTTACTGGGAAGAAAAAAAATGTATGGCTATATACTACTGCCATAAGAACAAGAAAAAGTAGACAAGCACTAAACTTCCAAACTCAAAGAACATAAACGTTTTAGAAGTATTTTTCTTATACTTATTAAAATACTGATCTGGGCACACCAAACAAGTCCCCATTCTATTAGAACTTTTGTGGCAGGGCCTAGGAAATCCACATAAGCCCATTTGGTAATTTTTCAATATCGATGTTTGAGTTACTTTTCTGAGGGCAGTCCCCCCCCTCCATAACATTTGTAGTGCCCAAGGCAAGAAACTCTGGTCTGCTCAGTTTCTCTTTCTGTCCAGCTCCATCCTACACCTCAAGAGAACTCATCTGTGGCCAGCCAAAGCTAATTACTTAAGCTCTTTCTTTTCACTGCCAATACTAGAATTCATACACTCAGTAAAGAGGCCTCGAAAGACTCAAAGTTCAGGATCAAATATGTTTGGTAAAAAAAAAAATAGTCTTTGATACACAAAACGTAGACAAGAAGTAGAAAAATAGGCTCCTGATAAAGCTTTCAAGCTGGGAGTGATGGAATAAAATGGAAGGTTTCAAAATGGACCCCTAAGTCCCATTTCCAAGGGAAAAAGTGGAAGTTTTCCTATGAGGTGTATTTGCTTACTTCACTACACAGAATCTGTCTCTAAGTTACTCCTCTGCATCATCTCCTCCCCCCTCCAAGAACAATAGAAAAATATAACTTTTTTGCAGGGGAGTTTTTTTCCCCAAAACAAAGGAACTACTAATTAATTGGAGTCTCAGGGTCTTTAGTGCCCAGGCTGGCTTTTAAACCTCAGTCCTTAGATCTCAACCTCCTGAGTAGCTATTATTACAGGCATGGGCTCCGGCTTTTTCTATGTATGTGGCACTGGGGAATTGAACCTGGGTCTTCATGTATGCTAGGCAAGCCCTCTACCACTAGGCAAACATCCTGGCCACAGTTTCTCTTTTTTTTTTTTTTTTTTTGTTGCCAGTCCTAGGTACTGAACTCAGGGCCTGAGCACTGTCCTTGGGCTTTCCTCAGGGCTAGTGCTCTATCACTTGAGCCACAGTGCCACTTCCGGCTTTTTTCTATGTATGTGGTACAGAGGAATCGAACCCAGGTCTTCATACATGTTAGGCAAGCACTCTACCACTAGGCCAAACTCCTAGCCAGTCTCTCTTAATTCTTAAAAAATGGTTTACAGCAGCTTCTCACCTGATGATTCATACCTATAGTTATTCAGGAGGCTGAGAACTGAGGATTATGGTTCAAAACCAGCTCACGCAGGAAAGTCCATGACATTCTTATCTCCAATAAACCGTTTTAAAAAAGCCAGAAGTGAAGCTGTCATTCAAGTGGTAGGCATTAGCTGGAAGCAGAAAAGCTCGGGGACAACACCAAGGCCCTACATTCAAGCGTCAGGATTGGCACAAAACATTTACAGCAGTGAAATAGCACATTTTTCATTCTCACACGGATTCCCCCCAAAACCTGGGCAGTAGATCCTGTTATCTGACAGAATCCTAGTCTGTAAAATTACACCTTCTCTCATCGAGATTTAATTAAAAGAAGCCATGGGAATAAGACAGTATTTTTCTTTGATGATATGAAGATACCTTGTTGATGCCCTGAACAGACATCTACCGAAGACTTCAGAAAAAAAAATGAAATTTGAAATGATTTTCAACTCACCGTTAGTATCCTCGCATTTCCCCCCAAACACCAGATAAACATTTCCAGAGTAAAGGTACTACCATTGCCTGGGACTCCCAGCATTTCCTCTTAGTTAATGGTACCCCAGGAGCCACACATAGGGTATTCTGACCAGACCCTCCTTTCTGGGAGTCTTTTCTTTTCCTTGGAGTGCTTCCAAAAGTCAAGTTTATATTCTATAAGCCAGCATCCTTGGCAACAGTTGCCTGGATTTGGGGCACTGACTCCATCTGGGTCGGCTTGAATGTCTGCACTGGGTATATTTTTATACCAAAGAGAGAGCTGGGACAATTCTAGTATACAATCTCATAAACATGTAATTTATACCTGCTGTGGTAGCTGCCTACAAGCTGCAAGGAGAGAGAATGTTTTTCTATGTAGTTAAACCCAAAGCCTGCAAATTTGGGAGACATAGGTCAGTATTAATTGCTCCTTGTAAGTTGGAAGCTAAGGAAACCAAATGAAACCAATGTTGAGAAGAGAGAGGAAATATTTCCTGTGCTAGACAACAGCTGCATTTCTGACTGTGGATTCTAGGGATCCACAGTTAAGCTTTTTAGGTAAGGCTTAATTTGTAGAGGTTTTTGTTACTTGTAGCTCAACTGTTCTACAAGGAAGGCATCCCTAATAATAACTATCTCCTTTAGGCCTCCATCCAAAAGTTTAAGGTTAATCTTATTTCCTGATGTCTCTTCATTCATCTCCTTCTATTTCTACTGCCATGTCGTAGTTCAAATACAAGCAGAAGCACAATTTGAGTTCAAATCTCCTTCTTGTGATTTATTCTGTGACTCTGAGCAAATTACCAAACATATCTAAAAATGGGGATAAGGCTATTGCCTCATGAGATTGTTGTAAATATCTCCTGTCATTATTGTGCCATAATTTTAAAATTCTGTTCTCTCATTATTAAAGGAAAAAATTCAAACTACTCAAAGTGTAGTTACTCCAGTTTAATTTCCCATACACCCAGTAATATTTCTTTTAGCAGTAGGTATTTATTTTATAACTATGATCATGTACATAAAAGAACTTTTGAGAAAAGGTATTAATGTATGTCAAGTAATGCACCTTCTATCTGGTGAATATAACATAACCCTTCTATTAATTACAATAAAAATATATGAAAAAATAACTTTTGTTTTAGTAGAGTATACCTGGAGTTATTTTAACTTTAAGTTTTTAAAAGGTATGAAAATATTAACGTTTATAGCATATCTAGTATACGCTATAAACTACAGTGTATATATGTATGTGCATTTTACATAATTCTCTTTGAACTTCCAAAAGTTAGTACTCTTTCTGCTTTAATTATAGAGAAACAATGTCTCACAGCATTGATTAACTTATCAAGAAATAGGGAAAAAGGAACAGATCTGGGGTTCAACTTATACAGGCTTTTGACTAACCAACTGAGTTTCTTATTTTTTTGTATACATTTTTATAACAGAAATCTGGGAGAATTGTACTATACATTCTTATAAGTGCCTACTGTGATAGCTCTCCAGAATCATTTTAGTAGTTCTCATCTGAGCATGTCGATGGGTCTGAAATTGTGCATTCTGGTCTCAACTCCCTTCACTCAATCTTGTACACCCTCCTGAAGTGACATTGCTAACCCCCTTGGTGGGTATTCAGGGTTGCTTAACTATAAGTGCGGTATTGAATTTCAATAACAAAAAAGATTCTACCAGCATATTAAATGTTTATTACATAGATGATAGTCTCTAAGACATCTACTTTCACGGTAGTTTTACAATGACCAATTAATATATTTATATTTATATATGTTTATAAATATTTTTGGTAAACATGCTTAGAACATTGAAATATTTTCCACATTTCTTTTTTTTTTTGCCAATCCTGAGCTTGAGCGCAGGGCCTGAGAACTGTCATTGGACTTTCTCAAGGCTAGAACTCTACCACTTGAGCCTCAGCACCATTTCTGGCTTTTTTCTATGTATGTGGTACCGAGGAATCAAACTCTGGGTCTTTGTGCATGCTAGGCAAACACTCTACCACTAGGCCAAACTCCCGGCCCCAGGTTCTTGGTTTTGATTAGAATATATATGTGGATTCTTGAACATAACGCTTTTTTTAAGTGTCCATGTTACAATCCAAGAAATAAAAAAAGAAAAAAATTAAACAAAGTCAAAGCTATTCTAATACAAATTATTTAAATGAAAGAACAAAAACATACTTCTCTTTCTCTTCTGTGAACTTTAAAAAGTATATTAATTGTACAAGTATCTGTAACATTTTAATACATTTATATAAAATACATTGCCATCACTTCTCCCCTCAGAAAACATTTTTTCACTATATCAAACATTTTTAATGCTCTATGACTTATAAAACAAAAACAACAACAAGAAAACGAGTTACACTGCAATGCAAATATTTGCATTGTGAATACAAATTCAAGTGATAGTCAAAAATAATGAAAAATGTGTGCGGGTTATATAAGATAATCAGCATGTTTAATAGTGAGAATTATTTTTTAATTTTATTATTCAGGTGGTGAATGAGATTTAATTATAAAGCTCATTTTATTCTTTAAAAATTTGACTAGTAAGCAAAGCTCTTGGCATTGAAGGAAATATGATTTCTTTTTTATTTTTTGTCGGTCATGGGACTTGAACTCTGGGCTTGGATATTATCCCTGTTTTTTAGCTCAAGGCTACTGCCTTACCATTTGAGCCACAGCGCCACTTCCAGTTTTCTGGTAGTTAATTGGAGAAAAGAGTCTCACAGACCTTTTAGTGCCTGGGATGGCTTTGATCTTGATCCTCAGATCTCAGCCTCCTCTCCCGAGGAGGTAGGATTATAGGCTGGAAGTATACTTTCGTACACACAGAGTTCATTTTGAGTCCTACAGAATGCCTGGGCATCAAAGACTACCATTTGTGTCTTTTTTAAACAGAAAATGTGTTCAAGAGGGCAATTTCATTGTAGTACAAAATAAAGACTTGGGAATATTTTAAAATAGTAAAGCATCTCTGGTTGAGTATGTTGATTATCTTGCTAACCTTATTTCCCCTCCATATGCTTTTTTCAGTGTACATTTTCTGCTAAAGCTGAATCAAAAAAGAATACTTCTGGTTCCTGCTGATAGCTTGAACTCAAAATACCAACCAATGAAGGCTAACATCTGTGAAAACCAAGAATAGTTACTCACTAGTAAGACTTCCAAAATGTTACTTTTACTCTCTGTGGTCTGACCAACCTTTCCTAATAAACATATTCTAATGATCTTGTAGGAAAACAACATTTATAGAAAAATAACTTTTCTAATTGAAGTGGAAGATAAGACACAGTCTACAAAAATTCTTCACTATAGGCATTATCATGAGAGCTAGTCCTTAGTTACTGAATCTAGTCATTGACAGATGTTTAGAACATGAGGATTTTGACCTAATCAATGGATTAATCCATTGGTGGATTTATAATTTGATGGCTATATTGGAAGTGGAAACAAGAAGGTGGCACCTAATTGTCAGAAGTAGGTCTTTAGGGGTATGTCCTTATAAGGTTGTATCTTACCCCTTGCCCCTTCCTGTCTGGATAACTAATTCCTGGCTGCCATGAAGTAAACAGCTTTCCTCAGCCATGCCTTTCCATCCTGATATTTCTGTCTTGCCACAAGCTTCAGAACAATAGTGAGCCAGCACATCTTTTTGGCTAGTTCTAAAAGCATGACTAGAACTCTTGAAACTTTGAGTCAAACTAAACCGTTTTTGTATGTTATTTTGTTACAGTGATTTAAAAAAAAGCCTAAAACTAATACAGGCATCACACAAGGCCTTTTGATTCACTGTATTGATCTTCAGATCTCAGCCTTTTATGTAGCTATGATTGCAGGTTTTAGCCACTGGCCCCCAATGAACATTTTATTTTATGAGTTGAAAAGGAAATCTTATGATTGTATCACACTTTTTAAAAAATATTTTGATAGCTTTGTTTGATATATTTAATTTCCTTTGAGTTATGTATCTTTTATGCATTTACATTATTCTAAGAAGTATCTATGGGCCTTACGAGACTGCCAAAGTGGCTCAGACACAGGAAAAATTTTAGAACCTTTCGATACAAAGTTCTATTATTCCATCTTATTTATATTCATTCATTTAACAAATGCTTATTACAACTTACTGTTTTCTACCGACAGACTTCTAACTCAAAAATTGTAAGAAGCATATAACCCATTAAAGTATTGATTTAAACTATCACAGAAATGTTGTAAAAATAATGAGGTAAGCAAAGCTGTAAATTTAGGGACAAATACATTTGAAAGATTTCTTAGCACTGTGTAATTTCTTACTGTTAAGCTTCAGATTACTATATAATCAGGCTGACAACTGACTAATACTGCACAGGTACAAACAAGTGAATCCTGATTTTGTTTAGGACTTTGACTCCCTTTCCTTTTTGCTAAGTTTCATGGGATTTTAATAGTCCTACCTTCCTTTGAGCTGTCTGTTCTTCTGTATGGCTGACAAATGCTTTGTAATTTTTCTGAATTGAAATACAGAGACTAAATGGAGTAATCACTGAGATGCTAAAGCACATTTACTACATCTATCATTGAATTTGTCTTAAAAAAACTTTATTCACAATAATGATAATGTATCTGAAATGAAATAGAAAATAGGGGAAAAATTAGATCTGCCAAAATTAGTAAGACTCACATTTATGAGTTGATTATTCATTATTAACCAGAAATAGAATTATAATTATAATGGACAGTGAAGCTGATATTAATGAAGTTGGTTGAAAAGATCATTATGTCAAAATCTGAACTTCCAAGTAGAGACCAAATGAATGAATGACAAGACTGCTGATGAGAGCTAGATCTTAATGGAAAGATCAGATGGCATAAATCACATTCCTACAATGTGAGAAGGCCTAGAAGGAAACCAGGAAGAAGTTAATGCAATAGGCAGCAAAGAAAGCTGGCATAGGTTTCCTCCTCAGAAAACCACTATAGGGCACAGACAGGCAAAGAACACTGTTGTTGGTAAGATCATTTTCCTCAGGTTCTAACACTGATTTCTCTAGTCCTATCTGAAAACTAGTATAATATACTAGGAACAATAGATTGCATTGTTAGAATTCAGGGACATTGATGAGGGGAATCCAAGAATATTCTTCCCAGAGCTTTCCCTGCTATCTCTGCTGACTAGAAGTCATTCAGTTGATGGTAACATTCTCAGAGATAATTTCACCCGTCATAATGTTCCTTCCGTTTAAAAACTAGGTCAGTAACATATTCTTTCACACTCTCAGTCAATGGGTTTTTGTTTTCTCTTTTACAATAAAAATATTTGTAATGGCAGTTTATAAGGAGAACATTTACCTTTGTTGCCAACATACATGAAATAAAAGAGTAGGATACATTAAAAAAAAAAAAGAAGGATTTAAACACTGGCATTAAACTTCCAGCTGCTGAAGTCTGTTATCAGCAAATCTACCACTGCTGTCACCAAGATCTTGGAAATGTAGGTGTTAGAAAAACATCTGAATCCTTATTAAAGCTACATAATATAGCTGAAGCTATAATACAGTGTTTCTCTTAATTAAACCTTTTTCATTAGATGTGGCAATGAAGACAATTCTCCTAAACTAACCAGAAAAAATGCTATATTAAAGTGCCTGCAACAGAAGAAATGCTACCCTGTCTCAGACCAAGATTCCAATGAAACATTTTTTTCAAGTGATAATAAGATGCCCACTGATTTTCTATGTCAAACTCTGGAGAGTGTTTATTGTTGAACCTTGAACAACCTTTGCATTTTATTAAGTCATCCTTGTGTTTTAATAAGTCATCCTTTAACTTATCTAATCTTTCATCAAACATACACTTATTGTTTTGTCTACGCAGCAATTATTTTCCAATTGCTTCATCCCATTGCCCAATCTACTCAGCTCAGAGGATTTGCAATATTCCAATCCAGGCTATAAATGCCCAAAGGCATGGCTAATCTGTCTTCAGGTATGTACCTGGAAATAGTGGGCCCCAGTGGTCCTGTCTTAAAACTAAAAAAAACAAGACCAAACAGATCACCTTGCCTACAGAGCTAAGCCACAAGTGCTAATCTGGGAACTATTCCTACAAATAGGAAATTTGGTCTATTTTGTAGCTGATTCTGAGACAGAGCAGAGGTAAGTGTCAAAACAAGCCAGACACTGGTGGCTCACACACATAATCTTAGATAAAATCTGAAGCTTGTGGTTCGAAGCCAGCCTGGTCAGTAAAGTCCATGAGACTATTATTTGCAATTAACTCCCAAAATGCTGGAAGTGAATCTGTGGCTCAACTGGTAGAGCCCTATTAGCCTTGAACAAAAAGCTCAAGGATAGCACCCAGGCACTGAGTTCAAAATCCAGGACTGACTGGGCCCTGTGGCTTACTCCTGTAATCCAAGCTACTCAGAAGTCTGAGATCTGAGGATCGCAGTTCAAAGCTAGCCTGGGCACTAAAGACTGTGAGACACTTATCTCCAATTAACCACTAGAAACCAGAAGTGGTGCTGTGGCTCAAGGGGTAGGGCGGTAGACTTGAGCTGAAGAGCTCAGGGACAGTGGCCAGATCCACGACTGACCAAAAAAAAAAAAAAAGGACTGGTACAAAATAAATAAATAAACAAAAATGCAGACTCCAGAGACCCATCCATCTCCAGAGATTCTGACTTATTAAGTCTTTGACAGTGCCTGATAATAAGCATTTTTAATAGGCTATGTAATGATTCCAGTCAGAGATGATCTAAGGTCACTTTGGAAAGTATCATAGTCTGATGAAGAAGGGTTTCTTCCTGACCCCATACAGAAATTTTTTAAACAAATCAGATGTATGAAGGGATTTCATCGTAATGTTTACATGCATGTACACAATGTAGTTTGATCAAAATTCACCTCCTTTATTACTTTTTCTAAGCCCCCTTTTCAAGAGGAACTCTTGACAAGATCTAAATTTTCCAAAGATCACTCCAGACATAGTATGACAAAATGGATCTGAAGAACATAAACCTGAATATAGAGAAATTTATTATTATAATAGTGATTTAGTGGTAGTAGTGTTCTTGTCTAAGGCAATAAAATAGCAACCAAATTATAGAAGGAAGTAAAACTCAGGGGAGAATATATCCTGGTGATTGGGATTTTCAAGAGACCAAAGAGGACTCATAGTGATTCCTTAACTTTTCCCTGAGTAGGTAAATGATAAGGTAGAAAGCACAGATGACAGAGTCTAAAGTAGTGATGTATTTTAAAATTTGCGTCTGTTAGAATAAATGTTAAATTCAATGTATCTGTAAGACATTTAAGTAGTGATATATAGTATGGTAGGAGTATTTTTTTCTCTTACACCTGTTGTTTCCATAATGGGGGAACTTCTATTAGGACAAAACTTTGGCTCTCATTTTTCTCCTCATTCACTACTTTCCATAGAGGAACCTACTAGATGAATTTGAAAGAATTAGTTCAGGTCTGTATGCCTCAACCCATTATTTCCTACTCCCTTCAGACAAACTGACCAGTAGAGAGTAAATATGAATGTGTGCTACTTACTAGGTACAGAAAACAGAATATTAAAGAAGGCTGAAGGGTGAACACAATAGAAGCTGTAAGGCTTTCTATGACGCAGCTATCTAAAGGAGGTGATAGTCTTCTAGAGATGCAAGTGCTCAGATGGTGTTCCCTTCAAACACCAGAGGGAAACAAGGTGCCACTGAGAAATTCCCAGAGAAAAATCTCACAATCTATAGGGCAGAGGCCATCTTCAGAAGACAAAACTAGACAGAGCCAGAGGGAGACCAGATATACAAGATAACCCCAGACTTCTAATCTAGTGATCTTTACACTCATAAGCCAGAAATGGTAGGTGAGGAAGATCGTAAGAGCTAGCTTTGAAAGTGCTTGGACCATGAAGCAAAACTCAGATAATAGAAAAGTGTAAATGTGATTAATTGAATTCTCTGGCATTTTCAGTCACTGAAAGACTTGACTAAGCTGTAGGATCTGACTAGTAAGGGACTGTTGACAGAGCATAGCTATAGACAAAGATAGAACATTTTTTTTTAGTATTGGGGTTCTGAACTCAGAGCCTCAAGTTTGCTAGGCAAGTGTTCTGCCTCTTAAGCTATGTTCCCCAACCCTTTTCGCATTGGTTATTTTTCAGTCTTGTTCTTTTGCCTTGGTCTGATCTTGAACTTCAATTTTCCTATCTCCATCTCCCAAGTAACTGGAATTACCTATTTGAGCCATCACCTCTGGTCCAACCTGAATGTTTTTACCTGCCATCAAGCTCATTCTGTTGAATAATTGGTAATGTTTACATGGGTATTACATGAGATTGAGGGCCATCATATTTCTAAGGAGTTATATGATCCAACAAAGGCAAATAATGTACTGAAAAGAGAGCAAAAGGAGAAAATGTAGAGCATACTAGCATTAAAAAGTCACAAATGGGAAGAAGAATCAGTAAAAGAAGACTGTCAAAGGAGGGAAGGGATTCAAAAAGAATGTGGTTCTATAGTGATGTATTCTATACACATAAGTGCAACCTAACGGATCCAAAGCCCCACTTGCCTGTGGATAGGCTATGTGATCACATTCTTCTCCAAATATCACAGATTAAACTTCTCATCTGTGAAATTACTGTCACCCTTCTCCTGCAAATCAATTCTTCTTTCCTATGAACCATTCAAGACAGTATTGTTTCTTTGCTGCCTCTTAATGTTCTATTTTCCTGAAGCTAAAAGGATTCAATTTCATTTATTCTTTCACATTCTCTTCTCTACTCAAATGATGACTATAGTAGTAGTGGAACTGAGAGATTTCCTTTAATATCTTTTTGTTTGATAATTCCAGATCTCCAGGAAAGTCTACATGGCTTAGCTTTTCTCAAAGCTATGTATGACCATGGAGCTAGATTCTTACAACAGACTGGGAACAGAAGTAGTGCATACAAGTACCAAGATAATCATTGTGGAGATCAGGCTGTGTTTTGCTCCAAAGTTACTCTATATTGTATGGAACAATATCATTTAGACAATGTTTTTCCCTGAGTGACACTATTTTATAAAACAGTGGTTTGTCCCATCTTGAGTGCAAATATTGAAGCAGAATAACTCTACATCTTGTTTGTGAAAGTAACAACCACCATGTATCCAGGACAAATCATGAAGCAGACTGATAAACAACTTATTAGTGCAGATGAAGGATGATCACTTATGAACTTATAAGGTTGAATCAGGAGCAAATGGATAGATAGGCATTTCAAAGTCAGATCAGAAGCTAGACTCATGAACTTTTCAAATCCACAAGACCAACAAATGGCATGGCCTCCTCATCAGGGCACCTAACACTGGGATATGGTAGCACCTGCCAACTTATCATCAAACTATTGCATATGTCACAGATCAACAGAGAACTGGAAACTGTCAACTTTATCCTCTGGGATTCTGTTAAGCACACTCCCTCTCCAATTATCTCTAGTATCCAGTAAGCCATGAATCAGCTCTGTGACAAGGTCATAATAATAGCTCATCTTTTGAAGGGATTCTCTTTGCATCTGTATCAACTGTCTGCTCTTCATTGTCAGCAAAACTCCTTTAAATTCTATACACATTTTAATTCTTTCTTATATACTCTGTAACCTACTTATTAAATTTGTGTGAATTGTATATGTATGAACTGAGAGTTAATATTAGTAATTAAGTTTGGAACAAAAGGGCCTATTTGCCAGTTGCTCATGGTTATCAGATGAAACAAGTCATACTTGACAAATGAATGCAAACAAAATCAACATAGCTTGGGGTGGGAGTTTAGCCTAGTGGTAGAGTGCTTGCCTAGCATGCATGAAGACCCAGGTTTGATTCCTTGGTACCACATACATAGAAAAAGCCGAAAATGGTGCTGTGGCTCAAGTGGTAGGGTTCTAGCTTTGAGAAAACCCTATCAAGCCTCCTTAATTTCCTTCAGTCTGTTTGATCTTTTTTCCCCCCATAAAGTAAATACTTATTTGCTTTTAATTTACTTCCTGTCTCCTGTAGTAGGATTTTAAGGTACTGAGGACAGTTGATAGTTTTATGTATGGCTGCATTCATATCTTTCAGTAATGCCTGGCCCACATCAAGCATTAAGTGAGTCTTCATTGAATGAAGGAAATGAATAATATTCCAGGAAGAAATTTACAGATATTCATTAATAACGAGCTTCAGTAGCAAAATAGCTTCAAAATAATTCTTTGGTAGCAGATTCACTGTTACATATTTTGTATTACCCAATAACAGCAATAAGATGTATCATGTATTTTGTATTATACATTATGTATTTATTATACTCTGACTCTTTCCTTTATAGTGTAAGATCCTTAACAGATATATACACACACACACATACACTCCCCTCAAAGTCTCTAAGTGTAAGTCTCTAAGTATTAAGATGCCTTACTTCACAGACAGAATCTATGATTTCTATTCTGATGACACATGAAAAGAGTAATTTTGGGCTGGGAGTGTGAGCTAGTGGTAAGGGTGTTTGCCTAGCATGCATGAAGCCCTGGGTTCAATTCCTCAGTACCACACACACAGAAAAGCCAGAAGTGGTGCTATGGCTCTAGTGGCAGAACATTAACCTTGAGAAAGTCCGAGGATAGTGCTTAGGCCCTAAGTTCAAACCCCAGAACTGGCAAAAAAAAAAAAAAAAGACAGAAAAGAGTAATTTTTCCCAGTAGAATAGGAAATTTAGAAAAGGCAAACCTGAAATTCTCAAGTGTAGTGATCCAGGACAGCTTGCTGGGTAACACTGTAGGATACAGTAACTTCTAACAGGAACTATCTGTTCTCAAGTACAATTCATTGCAGCCTAGTTGTTGGAAACTTTGTTTTGCTTCATATTACCAGCTTCTGAAAGAGGTCAGTATTTGTGAGGTTTTAAGATGTTTCCTTTGAAGTCAGTACTCCAGCAAAACCATGAACTAGATCACCCACGGAGTTGGCCCAGGGAGTTTTTCTTGAAGCTATGAATACTCAGGGGACTTTCCTCTCCACAGCAGGTCTTCTCTCATTATTTATTAGTAAAGGTTATGTAAATGGCATTATGTGAATTAGAAAGACAATCATGATAGTATAGTTCAGCATTATTTAAACCAATCATCTTTTTTTAAAAAGCAAAATGATTCCAACATATTTACAAGTTAAAGAAATCATTGGACTGACTACAAACAAAGCATTTATCATTGTGTATTAGCTATTAGTTACTTCTGAGTTGTGGTAAAATACAGATGTTATAGAATTATTTTTAGGCTTTTTGATATGTTAATAACTTCAAGGGGAAAAGGCAGGTAATCCATCACTGATCTTTTCTCACCCTTGCAGCAATATTACTCTCAATTAATCTCCTGTTTACTCAGACAAGTGAACAGAGAACAATTGTAAAACATTAAAAATTAAATTCCATATGGAGTTTGTATTTGGATAACTTTGTGTGTGTGTGTGTGTGTGTGTGTGCACATGTGTGTGTGTGTGTGCACATGTGTGCAGAAATGTTGGTCCTGGGTTTGAACTCAGGCCTATCATTGAGTTATTTTTTTGCTCATGGTTAGCATTCTAGCAGTTGAGCCACAGTGCCACTTCCACCTTTTGTTGGTTAATTGGAGATTAGAATCTCTTGTACTTTTCCTGCCCAACTGGTTTCTAACTGTGATCCTTATATCTCTGTCTCTTGAGCAGCTAGGATTGCATGTGTGAGCCACTGGCAACTGACTTGGACAATTATCTTCATCCCTTTAGTATATTATTCTGCCACAAGTAGAAAAGACTTATTAAGAGGAAGATTATCTTCTTCAAATAAAAAAAAGATGTTTATTAAAAAAAAAAAGATTATCTTCTTCAAAATATATTAATAGGGGCTGGGAGTTTGGCCTAGTGGTAGAATGCTTGCCTAGCATGCATGAAGACCCAGGTTCAATTCCTCAGTACCACATACACAGAAAAGCCAGAAGTGGCGCTGTGGCTTAAGTGGTAGAGCTCTAGCCTTGAGAAAGAACAAGGACCATGCTCAGGCCCTGAGCTAAAAGCCCAGGACTGGCAAAAAAAGAGAAAAAGAAAAAACAAAACAAAACAAAAAACCAAGAAAACAAAATGCATTAATAATATTCAACAAACCTCAATCCATTTTGATTATGTTGGCCTCTTATTGGTTTTCAGTACCATGTAATTCCTGTTATCAAATGGGTAATCAGAAAAATTTCCAGAACGACCCTGGGAATCTTATTTCACAAAGTTATAACTGGTGACTTCAAAATCTCAGAGAAGATTCTTTGGGTTCTTCCATCTACTATCTTCTGGTATCCTTATATTATTTTTTCAAGATCCTTGGCATGTAATATGGATTTTACTTATTCCTTGACCTCAGTAGACTCTTCAATCATGGATCATAAATAATACACTTCTTTCATAAGTTACAAAATGTATTAGCACTTTACCACTTACAAACCAACTTCTGAGGTATTCCTCAGGTGGATATGCACTGCACTGTTTTTCTAGTTTGGGAGTGTGGGCTACTGAGGGCTTACAGCTGAGTTCCTCGTTGGGAATTTCTTCATTCCTCTCTCTGTGAGTCTCCTTGTCCATAAACTGGCCTATGTGCCCGAGTACAATTGTTCCACATCTAAACCTGAGAAAACTTTGAAAGAACATCCTAGCTCTAAAGCTGTCCACGGAACTGGCTCTGGACTTTGTTGTCACTGCACCAAAGTTGAATCACTTGTGTCCAGTTGTATCCAGTCCTATTGATTTTTACTTTCTCATAGGGTTTGATTCCAAGGCCACTTCCCAGTGAATTTCCTGCAAGCGCATCTCCATGTCAGTGTCTTTTCCGAAGGAAGCATGACCTATGAGCTATCTCCTAGTTAGAATAAAATGACAATTTCAATTATCTTTCAAAAATCTAAAATTTTAAAGCCAGGTGTGGTGGTGGACATCTGTAATCACAGATATTGTAAGGCTTAAATAGGAGGATCAGATCTATTTGAAAAATAACTAAGGCAACCAAAGAAGGGTGGAAGTGTAGCTCACTTGGTAGACCACGCTCCTAGCAAATGTAAAGTCCTGAATTCAAACTCCAGTGCTGCCAAAACCTAAACATTTGGTAACAATCTGCATGTTAGTCACAGTAGATTGACTTTTGAAAGACATACTTGCAAAACGTTAATGGCTTTACCATTAAAATTTTGATTCTTAGTCAATCCTATGGTGCCAGAAAAAGGAAAGAGGCAGTATGGTAGAAGGGTGGCTCTGTCTCATCATTGAGGAACCCAGACTCAATCTACCCTTTGGATCCATAATTTTCCTGGAGTCTTATCCATCAGCTGACAGATGAGGAATGAAAATGACAAAAGATATAGATGAAGGGCTTACCTCAACTCTAATAACATTCCATTGACCAGAAGTACTTATTCATAATTACATTAAAGCAAGCAAGGACGCTCATTAGCAGCATCTGCCACATATATAAAATACTTGTGAATTTTGAATTTCTCATTATCTGTGACTTACAACACTCTTACTACCTAACTTGTGATAACTAAAATTCTGTCTTTGTTAAAGATTCAACAAGAGTCACTACAATAGGCATCTTCTTCACTCCAATAAAAGTATCCAGTGTTGGAAGTTTTATTGCTTGTTGTTATTGTTCTTGAGTCTTTTTGTATCTCCACCAAATTCAGCTATAAAGAAACAGAACCACAATGTCATTATTATCATACATAATCAAATTGATGACAATTCCTTCATATGGGTGCATGAAGGAATTCATACAAGTTGCTCTACCTATACCTAGTAAATCCTTTTTTTAAAAAAATTATTTTAATTCCAGGCACTTACTGAGGGCTCTTACATATACTCTCCATATGCTTCTGTTTAATCTTCCTACAATTTTCTGCTTCTATCATGGCATACCTGATAATAAGTAATGTATAAAGATTAGAGTTGAGGGGGGAAGGGAAATGGGGACCATGACATGTGAAAGGGTATCAATGTATGGGAATTAAGGCACCATTTATCTGGCAAATATCATGTAACCTTTCTATTAATTACAATAAAAATATATATATATAAAAGAAAAAAAAGATTAGAGTTGATTTCCGATAGTTCTGGAAGCTGAGAAGTCCAAGAACAGGGGACTAGCATCTGATAAGAGACTTCTTTTCTGAGGGTATTTCATGGCAAGGAAGTATGTTCCTCTTCCAATCTTATCACCAGGGCAAAACCTACAAGACCTCATTAATCCTAGTTAACTCTCAAGGGTCCATCAACATACAAATTTAGAGGGTAAGTTTCTTTTTCTTTTCCTTCCTTCCTTCCTTCCTTCCTTCCTTCCTTCCTTCCTTCCTTCCCTTCCCTTCCCTTCTCTTCCCTCCCTCCCTCCCTCCCTCTCTCCCTCCCTCCCTCCCTCCTTCCCTCTCTTCTCTCTCTCTCTCTCTCTCTCTCTCTCTCTCTCTCTCTCTCTCTCTCTCTCTCTCTCTCTCTCTCTCTTTCTCTCTGTGTGTGTGTGTGTCTCTCTCGCTCTCTGTGTCTCTCTCTCTCCCTCTCTCTCTCTCCCTCTCTCTCTCTCCCTCTCTTTCTTCTTTTCTTTTTTGCCAGTTCTGGGGCTTTAATTCAGGGCCTGGGAATTGTCCTTGAGCTTTCTCAAGACTAGTGGTCTACCACTTGAGCTGCAGCACCACTTTGGGCCTTGTCTGTGTGTGTGGTACCAAGGAATGGAACCTAGAGTCTCATGAATGCTAAGGAAGCACTACCACTAGACCACATTGCTGGACCTGGAGATTAACTTTCTAATACATAAACTTTGGAGGGCACAGTCAAACCATGCTGTTAGGGTTTGAATGTGAAATGTCTCCCACAGGGTCATGAATTCCAAGTTTGGTCCCAGCTAACTGTGCTATTGTGGAGGTACTAGAAACAATGGGAAGGAGGGCATGGCTAGAGATAACTGGTATGTGCCTCTGAAAACTTTTTTGTCCCTGGCCTTTTTACTGTTCTCTTTTCTTTCTTTCCCCTCCCCACCTCTTTCCCCTAACTTCCCATTTTACTGCAAGGCTATTGTGAAGTGAGAAGCTCTGCTCCACTATGTCCTCTTCGTCCTCATGCTCTACTTTAATCTGGGCGCAGCAGTAAGGTGAAGTGACCAAGTGATCTGGCAGGAAATCCTAGAAACTATGATCTTAAATAAGTCTTTCCTTCCTTATGTATTTATCACAATAATACTAAATTGACTAATGCACACAACACACAAACCCATTGATTAGATTTTTAATAAAAATTGATTTGTGATAATAATGCTATATAGTTCAAAATTATAAACCCTCATAGGCTCCTGAAAATCACCTGGTGGCTTATTTGTATTTTCTTCTCTGCATTTAACTGTATTCACTTTAGCCATTACATTGGCTAGCCTCTCAAAAATAGTGAGAAGCAATAAATAAATAAATAAATAATAGGAGCTGTGGTTGAAATGATAGGGCACCAGCCATAAACAAAAAGTCTAACAAGAAGTCTGCATTTAATCCCTGGTACTGGCAAGCAAAGAAATAAAAATATAAAGCCAGGCATTAGTGGCTCAGGAATACGCAAAAGAGCTCAGGGACAGTCCCACAACTGACAAAACAACAACAAAGTAATAAACTAAAAAATGAAATAGCTTCAAAGAACTGGGTTTTGGTTTGCATTCTGTGAGTATGAATTTTTGAAGAAGGTGTTGGTGAAGATAAACTTTATTAAACTTTTGTTACTGGAAAATTAATTTCTTCAGCTAAGAATGAAATGTAATTTCTCATGTTGCTGTGTCATAGTGTTAGCAACCATAATAACTGTTTCCAATAAAATTTTTCTATATAACGTTGTATGCTTGTTCTCAATGTTCTAAATCATTTTTTGATTTCCATGTTGCTTGGTTCTTACTTTCTAACATTTTGTGGTGATGCCAATATAGATTACTTCCTATTCTTCTGCACCCTGGAAAAATTCTAATATCTGCAAATAGTGATTTTAAAACTCAGAGGGCTGCATATACCACTTTTCTTTATCTTTTATATTTCATATCTCCTCAGTTCCCATTTGTGATTGTTGTTACCTTTGTAGGTGTTCTCTTTATTCCTATTACTTCACTATTCGCTCTTCAATAATTTCATGTGGATTTCTCATGATTCTTTTTTTTCCTGATCATCCTGATATAAAACTCTCCTTCCACCTCCTTCCCGCCCTTGGACACTTGTGATGCTTGAACTCAGGTCCTGTGCACTGCCTCTGAACCTCACTGTACTCAAGGCTAGCCCTCTCTCACTTGAGCTATAGTGTCAATCCTGGTTTTTGTGTGGTTCATTGGAGATAAGAGTCTCAGGGACTTTTCTTCCTGGGTTGTCTTCAAAATCACAATCCTCAGACCTCAGCTTCCTGAGTAGCTAGGATTACAGGTGTGAGCCCCTGGTGCGCAGCTTGGTAATTTAAGATCTATATTAATATTATTCCCCAAATTACTGTAGCAACTATTTTCCAAAGAATTTCTTCATGCCAAGACCTTTATTATTCTGACAAATTCTAATTCCCATTTTATAGATGAGAAAATTGAGACTCAGAAAATGTAGTGTGTTGCCCAAGGCCACACACATAACAAGCAGTAAAACTGGTATTGGAAACCAGGTCAGGTGCACTTCAAAGCCTGTGCTTCTTCTACCACATCATGCTGTTCCACGACTTCACTTCATGCCTGTTCTCCAAGGAGTTTTCTGCTGATGCCCCTATCAAGGGCAAGCATCCCTCCTTGGCTTCCAAGGTCTGCTGAATTTATAGTCAATCTAAAGATTTTTCCAGCTAGTTTCAATGGATACAGCTCTCATCAGATTATCTCGCTCCAATCTCCCTTCTGTAAACCAGCCCACATGCATTATATCCTATATTTCTGAGGAAAAGAATCATGACTTTAATAACACTAATTTAAAGGTTGAATAATATAAAGGTAACAAAAATAAGAAATAGAAACCTATCATGTTTGAAGGGAACATTAGAGATGAAATATAGGTTATGGATGTCTGCTTACATATATATTAGTTAAAAAGGAAATGGTGGTCATTATATTTTGACCAAATAGTCTAGCTGGCACCAAAATGGCCACATCAAAGTGGCCATGTAAAAATTCCTTGCTTCAAGTTTTTCTTGCTATGCCTGCTTTCTTTTCTGCACTCTGATTACTTAGATTACAGTCATCTTTCATGGTCCAGTTGAAGCCACAGGAGTAAGGACATCTGGTTAAAAGTGAGCTTTGCTTCTCATTTAAAAAATAATAAAAAAGCTAGAATTTAATACCAAAAATGTCCCCTGACGACTCTAGTTCTCACTGACTTTCTTCTATCTCTAGTTAAAGTCTGTAACGTACAATCAGTATTTAATTACATATTGTTTGTGCTAAATGTATTAAAGTAGGTGACAAGAATGTGGGTGGAATTAGATTATGGGGCTCTGGGATAGGGCGGTGGATTCACAGAAGTGATGGGTAAAAAGGAAGGCAGGGAAGTAGCTAACTCTAGGAAATTAAAGAAAATGCTAATGTGAATTTAGAGCAGAGGTTTGAGGAAAATACTGAGACAGAGTTTATATGTGACAAACAAAGCATGATGTCTAGGTCAATAACCTGGTTAGAGATTATCTTCTTTTGTTTTGTGTTGCTATACCAAAATAACTGAGTCATCGGCTTTACAAAGAAAAGAGGTTATCTTGACATACAAATCAGATGGCTATGAAGTTCAAACAACTTGGTTCTCGATTCTGATAAGTAATCTCCCCTCCCCTCTTCCTTGTGGCAGAAAAGTAAAAGGAAAGCAATGCAGAAGGGGCCAAGCATGGGGGTGAGGGTGGCTCTGTAACCCCTCTATATATTATCCCAACAATAAAATACAATAAAAAAAAGAAACTAATCTAGTAAAACAAAACCCAAGTTACTCTCTGGAGATGGGTATTAATATACCTCCTGAGCATGGAACCATTATAATCCAATCTCCCCAAACTAGGCCTAATCTCAGAGTCTTTACAACCTCTATAAATTACACTGAGGACCAGTCTCTCACATGAAGCATTTGGGGCCAAGCCATACCCAAGCCATAATAGAGAAACATAAATCTACAAGGAATGGCGGAGGATATAGTAGGATATGGACTAATAAAAAACAGATAATGGTGATAATTCTCTGCCTACTTCTAAACGCATATGAAAAATTGTTTTTCAAGCACATAAAATTTTACCAGTTGAATCAAAATGGTCTGAAGTATATGTTAAAGTATATATTCTTAGACTTCAAATTTGATCTACTAAATGATAACCTCTAGTGACAAGACCTAGAATTTGTTCAATAATCTCCCTCAATCTTGTGGACAATCAAGTTTGAGAACAGCTGGATTAGTGGATAATTTCTATGAAATGGAATTTTAAAGGCAAAGAGGATTTTTAAAAAATTCCTTCTTAAAAAATTCCTTTTAGTTTTTATACTATTTTTTAATTTGGTTTTCAGGAGGGGGGCAGTACTAAGTTTTAAATTCAGCTTCAAGTACTTGCTAGGAAATGCCTTGTCACACCTCCACAGCCTTTTTGCTTTAGTTGCTTTTCAGATAACGTCTCCAGTTTTATACTCAAATGGTAATTGCCAATGACTTAAGGTAAGTACTAGGTATTTTGGTTTTTTTTTGGATGAGATCACTTACAAATGTACTATGCTTATAAATATCAAAGTATTATCCCATTTTGTTTCATTTGTCCTCATAAACACTTTGTGACTGGAGAATGGAAGTTATGATTCCAGGTTGATCCAAGGAGTAACTGAGATACCAAAATGTTTAAGAAGTTAAAATTAATAGAAGAAACATGAGTGTCTGCTATATAATCCTAACTGCAGAAGTTGTTCTTAATAGGATTATATGCCTTGGCAATTAGTTCTTGGTCTGGGTACTTGCTAACAGTAGTTCTAGTTAGGATTGTATTTCTTGTTAATGCTTGAAGCAGAATCAGGATGTTGATGTTGCACATTTTATGGTTATACTCTTCTGAAGGTCACTTGTATACAAAGCTCATGATCTATGTTATGATTAAATACATGTGCTGGGCTACATACCTAGGCCTGTTGGATATGACTTATACAGGAAAGGTTTTTCAATTTGTTGGTGTCTCATATATTTTTATGGAGCCGCTGATGTACATATTTCTAAAATTCCTTTGTATATGGATAAAAGGTTAAGACTTCTTAATTATATAACTCAGAGGGTGCAAGGTGTATGTCAGTAATCATAACATACTTTATGAAGCAATTACTTAATAGCTGTATAGCTTGGTTTCTTTGCATTTGTTAAAGAACTTGTAAGCAACTAGATGCCTTCTTAGTCACAGTGACTTAAAAAAAATGAGCGCTTCTACAGAAGCAGCTCATAATTCAGATACAACAATGTCCAGTAAAAGAGTCCAATAAACCCCTCCTGGTTCAAACTTTACTTTGAAAAAGAACTTCAAATGTATAAGAAATGATCATTTCTAGAATAAAAGCCAATCCAGTTTTTTTTTTCCCCTCATAGAAATGCCTACTTTCATATGGATTTAAGAGGCTTTCTTCTTCGACTGGTATTCCACCAATAACTTCAAGTTACAGAGTCTTCTAACAATTTTTTAGGATCCATTTGAAATGAGAAACTCTAGGCACGCACGTATGAATTTTACACACACACACACCCCTCCAGTTCCCACTCTTGAATTATCTTTTTAGTCTTACAGGGAATTAACCATGACTAGGGAAGATGGGTCATGAAATCTATTTCCTCCGTATCAAGCCTCAGGTTTGGGGACTTTTTTTTTTTAGTTAAGATCTTTTATTTCTTCCATAGATTTAGGAACATAAATATCAGAAAATCTCAAGTGTAGATTATTATGAGTTATTGTATATTCCCATTCACAATCCATAATGCAAAAGCAAATTATTTCAGTGGAATTTTTTTTTTTTTGCCGGTGGGGTTTGGGCATTTTTTTAAAAAAATTATTTATTTTTACAGTCTTGCTCCCCACATTGCGATTGCAGTCCGACCAGTCAAGTGACTGCGCAAAAGGCACATCCCTGGTTCAATCTGATGTCTGGACCTCTGTCCTTGAGTCACAGGCGCCGGCCATACTGGACGAGTGAGCCGTGAACCCTACCCGGGTCGACGCCCGCGCCGAGGGTCATAAACCCAGACGGAGGGCGGGGAGGAGGCCCCTGAGAAGTGGGTCTTCCTTCCGACCCCAACGGTTCTTCATCCCCCCTTTTCCAGCACAGGATGAGGAGCCCGAGGCCGAGAGGCACACGGTGGGGGAGAAAAGGGGAGCTGCTGCTGTCCAAGGCAGACACCACGCCGTTTCCCGCGTCTTCCAGGGCGCGCGCTGGAATCAAATGCGCGACGGGCGGGCGCGTCCGGGGTCAGAGTGCGCGCGCGCGCGCGCTCCGCTCCCGCCACCCGCCCGACTGGGGCGCGGGGCGGGGGAGGCGGGAGGGCGGGCGGGCCTGGAGGACGGCGCCGGCCGTGTGTTCTGCGCAGGCGCGCGGCGCCCGTCTCCCAGCGTCGGCTCCCGGGCGGGCGGCGCGCGGGCCCTCCCACTCTCCCCCGCGCCGCCTCACAGCCCCGGCCCTCGCTTCACTCCGACGCCCCGGAGCGCTCGTCCTCTCGTCCGCCTGCAGGTCCTGGGACCTCCTCCCGCTTCACCGCCGCTTCTCCTGGCCGGGGGGCCTCCCCGCTGGTGCTCACGCTGTCTCCCGGGCCGGCGCGGCCGCGGGCCACCGCTCCCCCTCCCGCGCCCACCCCCTCCCCTCCCCGCCTTTTCCGCCCTCTGGTCCCCCTCCCTCGGCCCGCAGCCGCCGCTCCAGATGAGGTGATGGCAGCGGCCAACTTCGGCAAGATCCAGATCGGGATTTACGTGGAGATCAAGCGCAGCGATGGTGAGCCGCGCCGCCGGCCCCGCCCGGCCCCGCCCGCCCCAGGCCCCTGTGCGGTTGCGAGCGAGCGAGCAGCGGGGACGCGGCCGCCAGCCGGCTCGCTGATTGCTCCGCGGGCCGTGGGGGCGGAAGGCGGCGGCCGCGGCGCTTTTGTGTGTGTGGCGTGTGTGCGAGCGAGGCCGGCGTGGGGTCCGCCCGGCGCCGCTGCAGTGCGGGGAGCCGGGCCGCGGGGGAGGCCGGGGCCCCGGCGTCGCGGCGGGACCCTGTGGGGGGCAGGGGAGCCCGCTCCCCTCCCGCGGCCTCCGGCCTCCCGGGTGGACGTCCGGCGGGCCGAGGGCGGGCGTCGTTGGGGGCCGACCCCCGCCGCGCGCGCCTCCGGGCCTGGGCCTGGTACCCGCCGGGTCCCGGCTGGGGGGAGGGAGGAGCCTGGAGACCCGCGGCTGCAGTCTTTAGGGGAACCCCTGGCCCGGCCCAGGCACGGGTGGGGGGGCAGCCCCGCCGGGTGGGGTCGTCCGGCCCCGCGGGATGCGGTTCCCCCGGCACGCCGCTGCTTTTTTTTTTTTTTGGTAATCCCTTCCTGGGGAGAAGGATGTGGAGAATGCGGCGCTCAGCCATGAATAGGGGTGGGGAGCCCGGGAAGAAATGTATCGGATGGGCTTCTCCAAGGTGATGACACTTGAATGGGAAGGAGAAGAGACGAACATAGTCCACGCGAGGGCGGGGGCCGGAGACCGGATGTTGATATTTTCACACATTCTGGAGAGGTAACTGAGGAAAGTGAAAGGGGAGGTAAAGACACATTTTTTTTTTTTTCCTTTTCTTTTAAAGAGCCCTGGGTTCATGTATGTTTTCCGTGGGTTCCTCTTGAGGAAAACGATTTATGTCACTAGCTTGGGGATGCGGACGTCATTTATATTGTAAAGGAGAAAATGTACAGAGGAAGATAGGTACATTTATTTATCCCCATCTTCGTATTGATAGGGATAGACGTGTGCAATACATAGTAATTAATGTTTAGAATACATAGGGCTTGAACATGTTAATGTCTTCATCTCTTCTAGACCCAGTTTAAAAAACTCAGTTTATGACATATTCTTCCTTTAGGCTAGTTAGTAATATGGGTAGCTTCACATCCACATCGTCTTGGTTTCTACCAGGTTTGACCAAGTTATATGAATTGACATGTGCGTTTCCATATTATCTATGAAATTTCAGAAGATCCTATAAAAAATGCTCTTTTTCCTTTATTGTAGTGGAGATAATTGGCGGTAACAGCTAGAAGCAGTGTCTTGTACATGAAAAGATAAATTATACCACTTAGAGCGTTAGAAGTTACCAGTAAGTCTAGCGAAAAGAGGCCTGTCCCTTTACTTGGAGTTTCTTTTTTTGTGCTTCTCTTCAGATAACTGTCTTGAAAGAGTTCTCTTAATGCCATTTTCAAGTGACTACACGCTCCTTGTTTATCAGCAAAAGTTAGATTTTTACTATTTGAAGTATAGTAAAATGTAGATTCTTTGCAATCTTATAAACATTTATGATTTTAGATTTCAACTGAAATCTTAAAATAGTATGATATTCAAAAAGTATATTTAGGGGCTGGCAGTTTGGTCTAATGGTCGACTGCTCTCCTAGCGTGCACGAAGGCCCGGTCCGTTTCCTTGGTACCACATACATAGAAAAATTCAGCAGTGGTACGGTGGCTTAAGTGGTAGAGCTCTAGCCTTGAGAAAGCCCAAGAACAGTGCTCAGGTCCTGAGTTCAAGTTCCAGGACTGGCAAAAAATATATTTATCAATTTTTCTGAGCCAATAGCTTCTATTTAGATGTATTGGACTTAATTTTGGTGTTTCTAACATACAGGCTTCTAATACTCCATCGGCCTATACCTTGAGCCCATCCTAGAATTACCAAACATACAAGAGCTATGTGCCCCAAACTGCATTTCAGAGACAGTTTCTTATAAGAAATAAAGGGAGTTCTTCCAGTGCACTACACTACCAGTGTATGTAATTAAGTAGCTTAGATTCTAAATAAAGCTGTTGAAAGGAAAAAGTAGTAACTTAAAAGGAATAATTGCATTGGATGATAATTGCCTTTCACAGTTAATATTGATGTGTAGGAAGACTCTTCCTCAAGCTCCACCCTTCCCCCCTTAAAGAAGCTGTTCTGCTTCCTCCCATTTTGGTAACAGATTTGTATTGGTTAAAACACTAGTGGCAATTGTAAGAAAAACAAACTTTGTAGTTGAATGAACAGTATGGAGTGTCTTGAGAAACGTAAAGGAGGGGGTAAGGAGTTTGGCCTAATGGTAGATTGCTTGCCTAGCATGCATGAAGACTGAGTTTGATTCCTGGGTATCACATATTTAGAAAAAGCTGGAAATGGTGCTCTGGGTCAAGTGGTAGAGTTCTGGCTTTGAGAAAGCCCAAAGATAGTGCTCAGGCCCTGAGTTCAAACCCCAGGAATGGCCAAAGGGAAAAAAAAAGTAAAGGCTGCTGTTAACTGATGATTTGATGTTTTTCTGCTTGTTTAGTAATGGTGAACTTTGCTCATGATTCAGATTTTCATGCTTCCCCTCTCCCCCAACCGTCGATACTTACGAATAACAATATCAAGGCCAAATGCTAGTGTCTCATGGATGTAATCCTTGCCAGTCAGAAGGCTGAAATCTGAGGATTGTTTTTTGAAGTAAAATCTGTGAGACTTTTTAATCTCTAATTAACTTGCAAAAGTCCAGAAGTGGAGGTGTGGCCCAATTGGTGTAGAGCACCAGCCTCGAGGGAAGAAAGCAAGCAAGAGCATGAGGCCCTGAGTTCAAGCATCATCATTGGCAAACAAGTTCCGCAAACAAAAGGATGAGGCAAAAAAGGCTTACTCATTTCTTTCAAGACCCCGCAGAAATACTTATCCCACTTAGTCCATACTGATTACTAAAACCAGATGAGTAGTAGGTTTCTGAATTCCCTAATCCTCCATTCATATGTATAAATCTTAATATATTATCATACTATACTGGGAGAATGTATGGGATAGAAAATGCCATGGAAGCCCAGCGCGGTGGCTCACACCTGTATAGCACTCAGGTGGCTGAGATCTGAGGGTCAAGGTTCAAACCCCGGGCATAAAAGGACCTGAGACTCTTCAGTTAACCTCTAGAAAATGGGAAGTGGGGCTTGGCTCCAGGGGAGGGTGGTAGCCTTGAGCTGAAGAGCTCAGGGTCAATGTCCAGGCTCAGGGGTAGGGCAGTAGCCTTGCGCTGAAGAGCTCCAGGACCGCGCCCAGGCCAAGTTCAAGCTCTATGACCCACAAAAAGAAAAAAGAAAATGCCATGGAGAAGTGCCTGACTACTGTATTGTTTCAAATAGATTAAGTATGTTATGTGAATAAAGTATTTAATAGGTTCTTACATTGCTTGCATTATTCTATTCCCCTTCACTAATCATATACCTAATAGTTAAGAATTATTCACTATTGAATTTTTGTTTTTTAAGCATTTAAATTAACCATTTAGCTGAAATCTTACTGGAAAGTGATACTGTCCTGACTGATAATTCACCTTCTGATTGTGGACCTCTACTCTGATGGCCTCATAGTTCAGGATCATCCGATAGATTGAATTGTTAAAGCCAGTCTAGCTTTTTTCCTGGTGTTTTAGGAGGAGTTTAATTTGAACTCTATAGGTTATATACAGTCACTAGAGATAAGCTGGTATAAAAATTGGAGTGGTTTCTGGAAAGTCACTTTTCTCCCATGTATTTTGCTATTGGAACCCAGTGACTGTAAAGATTACACTCATAAGATTAAGTAGCTTGATTATCTTTTTTTTTTTTTTTGCCAGTCCTGGGCTTGAGCTCAGGGCCTGAGCACTGTCCTTGGACTTTCTCAAGGCTAGAGCTCTACCACTTGAGCCTCAGCACCACTTCCAGCTTTTTTCTATGTATGTGGTACCGAGGAATCGAACCCGGGTCTTCATGCATGCTAGGCAAGCACTTTAACCACTAGGCCAAACTCCAGGCCCTAGCTTGATTATCTTTGTTTTAGGATTGTTTTTAAAAATCTACACTGTGAAATATACCAGTTACGTGGTAGCTGTGATTATCCTTCGGGACTGAGGGAGGGGCAAAAAATATTGAGTATTTGAAAGCTCCTACTAGTAAGGCATTGGTCTTTGGGATTTTTTAGTCACAATGTTAATATATGTGATCTTCTGAAGGGAATCTTAGACTATTTCAGCCTGGTTTAAAAGAATTTTTTTTATTATCTATTTCTCATTTTTATAAATGTGGAAACTGAGTCCTAAGTCAAAAGAATCTGGCTAGATTTATTTAGCTTGGCAGTAGTGTTCAAGAACTTCCCTTGTATAGTGTAGAAAGCAGCTGTCTATAATTATGACAGGAATTGTCTATTCACAACGATATGCAGTTTTCTACCATCTGATAAAGATGTAGGAAATTGCTTCTCACTCATGGGAAAGGCACCACAGAGCATTATTGTAGAGCCACATTGTAATGATCCCTGATACGTTATAGTTGCTAGAATGTCTCCAAACCTAAAATTGTGGGAGGAAAATATTGCTTCTTAATTGAAGGGGGGGAGCATAATTAAAACATTTGAAAAACTAGAAGAAATTGAAGACTTCAAAGAACCCATCAGGAATTTTGGAAATTATGGAGCGCAATCTTTAGCAAAGATGTAATAGCCTAGCTCTTTGCACACTTTGCCACATTTTTATTCTACTAGTTCATCTTTACATGCTGAATGTAAGCATGTTACCTTTCTAAATGTTAGCAGACGTTTTCTGTTGTTGTATGCTTATACTTTGTATATATACTTGTATATATTCATTTTTGAGATGCACAAGTACCTGTAATAAAATTCTCTCTGCTACTACTGTGGAAAAAACCCAGAAAACTACCAGTTTATACATAGCTTAAATTTGCCAGAGTGGGAAAATCAAATTATTCTGATAGATTTTTTTTTTTTTTTTTTTTTTTTTTTTGCCAGTCCTGGGCTTGAGCTCCAGGCCTGAGCACTGTCCTTGGACTTTCTCAAGGCTAGAGCTCTACCACTTGAGCCTCAGCACCACTTCCGGCTTTTTCTATGTATGTGGTACCGAGGAATTGAAACCAGGTCTTCGTGCATGCTAGGCAAGCACTCTACCACTAGGCCAAACTCCCGGCCCCAGATATATATATATATATACACACACACATATATTATCAGTTATAAAGGTCTTTCAGGAAGGTAAGGCTTTTTGAGAAGCTCTTTTCATTAGCCATTCACTTGTTACTTCAAGTAGTATCACAAAAAGCCAGTAGTCTGTATTCATTGTCTAGCCACTTGATTTCTAGGGAAAGGCTCTGTGTCACTTTTTCCTTTTTTTTTTTTTTAAGCTGTGGCCTGGACTTAGGGCCTAGGCACTGTCCTTGGACACTTTTTTCTCAAGGCTAGCACTCGGTCACTTGAGCCACAGCACCATTTCTGGCTTTTTCTGTGTATGTGGTACCGAGGACAAGAACCCAGGGCTTCTTCATGCATGCTAGGTGAGCAGTCTACCACTTTTTTTTTTACAAGCATAATTTAAAAGTTAAACCTGTGTCTATTTAAATAAAGAAAGGTGTGTGTGTGTGTAAAATCCCTAATAGGATGGAAGACCCAGATCCATTTTCTCTAATATATCTCATATATCATACATGTATGTATACATATAGTAGGGAACAATTAGCATCAGTGTTTCATTCTATTTGACTTCTGACTTTAGAAAGTCAATCAGTTGTTATTTTGGGGTGGGCAGTGCTGGGATTTGAACTAAGGTCTCCTGGATGTTATGCAGGCACTCCACTGCTTAAGACAAGCCTCTAGCCCATATTGCTTTGGTTATTTTTGAGATATGATCAGCTTTTTGTCTTGGCTAGTCTGGACTACAGCCTTCCTTCCAATGTTCTGTCTAGCTGGCATGATAAGCATATATCATCACACTCAGCTTTTTTTTTGAGATGTGGGCTGATGAACTGTTTTTGCAGAGAATGTCTTGGAACTTTGATTCTCCTTGTTTTAGCTTTTTTCATAGTTGAGATGACAGGGGCAAACTACCATACCCAACTGTTAGTTGAGATTTGTCTGACAAACTTTCTCCTGGCTGGCTTTGACTTGTGATTCCTCTGATATAGTTAGGTCCTGAGTAGTTAGGGTTACAGGTGTAAGCCACCATTACCCAGCCGTTGTTGTTCTTGATACCTGAAGAAATTTAAAATGTGTGTTCTTTATAAGTTAGTTGCTTTGCTAAATGTATACAATACATAATGTTTTGATTTTTCATGACACCCTATAAGGTGTCTCTATTTTATAGAAGAGAAACTTTACACAGATTCCAATGTGAGCCAGCATTGTAATTCATTGTTTTAGAAAAAATAGCATCTCTTAGTGGTTGACTTGACAAGACTTCTCATGGAAAATGAATTATAAATAGTGGGAGGAAGATCACCAATGCATCAGTACCTTGAGGGGTAGGTGTGGTACTTGGGCTTGTGGCACAACTTGGAAGGAAGTTGCTAAGCTGCAAATAAAGGCCTGTGAGGTGAAAGTTATAAAAAAGGGTAAGAAGTTGACATACGGAAAACTTGGGGAAGACGGATAATCTTGGTTACCTTGTTAAGACTTGGAAGCAATGGTAATGACCTTGGAATTAATTTGTAGGACACCTGGAAACCACTACAGGACTTAATCCCCTAAAAGCAGTAATAGAAGTTAGCCAGTGATTCATGATAGATTAGAGAGAGAATAGTACACTGAAAGTAGAGTAGATTCCCCTATGACCCAGCAATTCCACTACTTGGCATTTACCTAATCGTCCAGAAACTAGGGCATACTAAATCCACTACCACAACAATGTTCATTGCAGCATTATTCACCATAGCAAAAATATGGAACCAACCTAGATGTCCCTCAGTTGATGAGTGGATCAACAAGTTGTGGTATTTGTACACAATGGAATTCTATGCTACTGTCAGAAAAAACGGCATCGCCCCATTTGTTAGGAAATGGAAAGTCTTAGAAAAAATCATATTGAGTGAAGTAAGCCAGACTAAAAGGAAATTAGGCTCAATGGTTCCCCTCATTTGTCATAATCAGTAGAAACATTGGACTCTACTAGCAGAGATCTGCAATAGAGCAAAACCTTGATACATAAGGCCATATAGTATGAAGCTAATTGAAAAGACCTCCAGGATATTGAAACAAAAGCCATACAATGAATGATTATTGTCCTTAATGTACTATGTTATCTCTCATCTCTTTTGCTGTCCCTTGGTTATCTCATATTGTTACAGTATCTCACGTTGTTATCTGATATATTGGATTTATTTGTATTTGGTTATTTGAAATTGGATAGGGGTGGGGGGTGGAGGGTGGAGGGGAGGGTAATGGGGACCAAGACATGTGAAAGGGTATCAATATATGTGAATTAATGCACCTTCTATCTGGCAAGTATCATGTAACCCTTTTATTAATTACAATAAAAATATAAAAAAAAGAAAATAGAGTAGATTGTGTAAGATTGCTCAGCATAGAGGTGAAAAATAATTAGGAGCAGATGAGATGTTGAACAGTGCAATAGGAGTGGTGTTATATGGCATTGTATCACTTGTGCTGCATAGACGGGCTAACTGTATTCATATCATACCAAAAAGACCATCCAGTTTAGGCTTTTTGCCACTAATATCTTAAAAATAACTTTTAGGTATGAGACACTTGGAATAAAATGTTTACATGTAGCACAAATTTACTAAACTAACTTTTGTCTTAAGACTGAGCCAATAGTCAGAATTCCTGGAACAGAATGGGAAGGAAAAACAGTACTTAAAAGAATCAGGCTTCAGTTCTTTTAAGAGTTGCAATGTTTTGATTCTTGAAATGGAGCTGGGAGCTGAGTGTATAGCTAAAATGGTAGAACATGTGCTTAGCATGTGCCAGACCCTGGGTTATCAATGCCTAGACCTGGTTGCAATTTCCTCATGCCCTCTTCCTCCCAAAGTGCTGCCTTTCCTTTGCTCTTATTTGGGGCCCTTTCCTCCCTTCTCTTGTATATGCTTACTATTCTAAATTTCATTTGGGGTTAGACTCAACTACTATTTGCACTTTATGACTTTGAAAGATAGTTGAAGCATGAATAGGCAGAGCACAGGGAATTTGGAGCCAGTGAATTTCTGTATATAAATTCTATAGATACACATTATCCATTTGCTCAAAGACACAGAAGTGAACCCTAATGTAACCCAAGGACTGTGGGATAATCATGTGTCAGTGTAGCTTTATCAGTGGTAACAAGCATACTTGATAGTGATAGTGGGGGTGACTGTGCTGGTGGGAGGTAGGGAAATCTCTGGATGTGCCACATAATTTTGCTGCGAACTTTAAAAGGAAGGGGAGGATGTTAGTCTGACATTTTTAGACGTTTTAGATGGGGGCTTATATGCTTGCCTAGCATACATGAGGCTCTGAATTCAATCACCATTACCCCCCCAAAACCTAAAAATAATGGACCAATTAATGATAAGAGTTTATAACATATTAAGAATGAAGTTCAGCCATGTAATTAAAAGTAAAATTTTGTTCTCTTATTATTGTCATGTGGAGTTTATTTGCCAATGTAAGAGGTTTTGGTGTGCTTAATATGACTCATTTTTAAAATTTTTGTGCCAACTCATGGATTGAATTAGAACCTCTCACTATCTCTTGGCTTTTCCTGTCAAGACTAGTGCTCTACAACTGGAACCACAAATCTGCGGCAGCTTTTTGATAGTTTAATTAGAGATAAGAGTCTCATGGATTTTTCATGCTGGGATCCTGAGATCTCAGCTTGTGAGTAGCTAGGATTACTGATGTGACCCACTAATGCCTGGCCTAACATGTCCTCTTTCCCTCCCACCCCCCAGTCTTCATGTACTATGGGCTGTTCAGGCTTGGGAAGTCAAATAATTTATTATGTAATACTTTGTTTTTGTGTAAGATAGTTTGTTTTAGGGATTTAAAAAAAATTAATCCAGGTAGTATTTGCTGATGACCATTATGTGCCCTTTCATCTGATGTCTACAAAATACCAAATAGCTGTATTTGTTTTCTATGTCTCCAAAGACACTCTAATGCTAGAGATGTAGCTCATTGATGAGAAGCAGGGTCCTGGGTTTTATTCCCAGCACTACAAGAAAAAACAAATAACAAAGGAAAATGATTGTCTTCTCCAATCATTTATGCCATTATCTTAAGTTTAGGCTCTTCTGCTCACAAGACTTTAGACAAGGAAGATATGTTATCACATGAAAGAATTTTCATGTTACTTGTGCAAGTAGTATTGCTGGGAAAATGTTAAGATTAACTTGGTAAGAGTCTGTTTATGTAATGTATCAGTTTGAGGGCCTCTACATTTAGTGGTTGTGTGTGCTTGTGTACATCCTGTATGTATGTGCATGTGTGCATACATACATATTGCTCACATATGCTGCTAGTTCCACGTTTGAGTTCAGGACCTTTCGTTCTCACTTAGTTTTTTTTACTCTAGGGTAATGCTCTACCACTTAAGCTATACCTTCAGTTCAGTGTTGTATTCTGATTAGTTGGAGATGTCTCAAAGACTTTCCTGGCCATGCTGTCTTCAAACCTAGACCTCCTGAGGAGCTAGGATTATAAGCCTAAACTACTGGCCTTCTGCTGATCTTTGTTTTTTTTTTTAATTAAATTTCTTCTTTTGGGATTATATATGGGTTATGTTTTTACTTCTTTTTTAAAATTTTTTTTATTGTTATTAGTGAAAGGGTTACATGATATTTGCCAGATAGAAGGTGCATTAATTCACATACATTGATACCCTTTCACATGTCTTGGTACCCATTTCCCTCCCCCCCCACACCCCCTGTTTTTACTTCTTCAATAATAGCTTATAATGGAAGTTGACTGCAAATGATAATATACAGATTTTTTTTCTTTATGTTCTATTTGTGTTATAGTCTTATTAAAAGTGACACATTGCTTTTAACTATAGGATTCTAGTAAAAGTAAGTTATGACTGTATTCACAGCTGAAATACTAGTAAGTCTAAAGACTTAGAGACTTCTCTGAAGAGGAAATAAAAGTGGCCAATAGACATATGAAGAAATGCTCTACATCTCTGGCCATAAAAGAAATGCAAATTAAAGCAACTTTGAGATTTCACCTCACCCCAATTAGAATGTAACAAGATTTTTAAAATTAAAGTGCAACAAGTATAGGATAGGGCTAAGCTACCTGGCAAAAACAGTTCTCACAGAATTTGACAGAAAAAAAGGGTCCACTTTGATAAAAAGTAGTACTATTTTGTTATTTGATCCAGACTTACTGAACTTCCTTAGAGCACTCTACTTGGGTAAAGCTGTTTCTCGTTTTGGCCTTTGTTTAGTATTCCATTCTTCCTTGATTCCTAGACTGGGAATCTCCCATATTCTGTCAAAATGAGATGGTAATATCTATCTGTATAGGCTCAAGTTCTACTATATCCTGACTTCCTAGTACAGGGCCCTGTTTATAGGTTTTCTCCTCCCCTTTTCTTTCTGTATATATTTTATTTATTTATTATGAACTAACATTTTACAGTAGATTTTTATTTCCACACATGTCAATACATTTTCAATATATTCCTATGAACCTTGCTCCTTTTTTATCCTTTCTGCATACTTTTCAATTATTTATTTCCTGTTTGTTTCCTGTTAAGAACTAATAGCTTTGTTCTTTTACTCCCCTCTTCAAGTTTTGACTCTCTCTCTCTCTCTCTCTCTCTCTCTCTCTCTCTCTCTCTTTCTCTCTTTCTCTCTTTCTCTCTTTCTCTCTTTCTCTCTTTCTCCTTTCTTTTTATTCTTTTTTTTTTTTTTTTTTTTTTGCCAGTCCTGGGGTTTGAACTCTGGGGTTGGCTGGTGGACACTGTCCTTGAGCTTTTGTGGTCAAGGCTAGCTCTCTGATATTTGAATCACAGCTCTACTTTTCATCTTTTTGTGGTTAATTGGAAGTAAGAATCTCACAGACTTTACTGTCCAGGCTGGCTTTGAACTGTGATCCTCAGATCTCAGCCTCCTGAATAGCTAGGATTGCAGGTTTGAGGTACCAGAGCTTAGCTAAGTTTTGACAGTCTAAAAAAATAATTTGTATAGTTTTATCTCCAGGCATCAGAGAAAATGTGCTCTTACAATGTACTTAAAAAATTTAATAAACTATTTTGAACACTAATAAAACCCCCAGTACTAAGCAGTTATGTAGTAAAAAGCTACACATAACTGAAAAGTCTCATGCCTGTGCTTGCCCATTCCCTAGTCACCAGTTTCTCCTTTCAGGAGACAATTTATTTAAAAAAAAAAAAAAATTGGAACAGAGGCTAGGAGCGTAGCCTTGTGGTAGAGTGCTCACCTAACATGCACGAAGCCCTGGGTTCGATTCCTCAGTACCAAATACAAAGAAAAAGTCAGAAGTGACGCTGTGGCTCAAATGGCATAGTGCTAGCCTTGAGCAAAATGTGTCCAAGGACAATGTCCAAGCCCTGAGTTCAAGCACCAGGACTGGCAAAAAAAAAAAAATTGGAAAAAAATTTCTTTTACTTAAATATGTTTGTCCATGTAGTGTAGATATTTGGAAATATGTACCTCTTTACAGGTATCCTCTGGTGTCTGTTAATCTTAACCTTCTGTCTTTATGAATTTACCTGTTTGAACATTGCATGTAAAGGAAACTAGGAAGTGGAAATAGAATAGCTCTATTGTATTCATGTGTAATTCCCTTTTGAGTAAATTAAAATTTATACTAGGGAGCATTGCTTGATGTATTCAGCAGAACAATTTTGAAAGGCAGTTCTTCAGAACTTGGGGCTCTCAATAATGTGCTGCTTTAAAAACACCAATGTAAAACACTGTGGTATTCTAAACTTATTTAATAATTAATACGAACTTAAATATTATACAAGAAAATATATGTATATGAAAATCTTTTAATTAAACTGTGTTTTAGTCAATAAGCCTTGTGCCATCAATTTTTACTGCTGTGTGTCAGTTTTTACTAGTTCTCTTAGAATCAGTCATTCGCACATAATTTTAGTGGGTTTTTTTTTGAACATTACTTTTTTTTTCTTTTTTTGCCAGTCCTGGGCTTGAGCTCAGGGCCTGAGCACTGTCCTTGGACTTTCTCAAGGCTAGAGCTCTACCACTTGAGCCTCAGTACCACTTCTGGCTTTTTTCTATGTATGTGGTACCAAGGAATCGAACCTGGGTCTTCGTGCATGCCAGGCAAGCACTCAACCAGTAGGCCAAACTCCCGGCCGAGCATTACTTTGACCACTTAAAAACTTTTACTCTTATCCCAACCACTAAATATGAAAATAGTACTATGATAGACTTATTTTTTGCCAGTCCTGGGCTTGAGCTCAGGACCTGAGCACTATCCTTGGACTTTCTCAAGGCTAAGCTCTACCACTTGAACCTCAGTACCATTTCCAACTTTTTTTATGTATGTGATACCGAGGAGTTGAACCCAGGTCTTCGTGCATGCTAGGCCAGCACTCTACCACTAGGCCCAAACTCCTGGCCCTATGATATACTTTTTATTATTATATTTTCTTACTACCTTATGCAAACTCAGAATGGAACTTTAAAAAGCTGTCCAGTGGACTCGATAAATGGGACTACCTAAAAATAAAAAAGTTTCTGTACAGATAAAAACGTAGTCACAAAAGTAGAGAGACAGCCAAACAACTGGGAAAAGATATTCACCAATAATACATCTGACAAATACTTAATATCCAGTATCTACAGGGAACTCAAGAAACTAATCCCCCCAAACCCAACAAACTATTCACTAAATGGGCAAGGGAACTAAAGAGAGACTTATCAGAAGAAGAGATTAAAATGGCAGAAAAGCATATGAGAAAATGTTCATCATCTCTAGTCATAAAGGAAATGTAAATAAAAACAACCCTAAGATACCACCTTATCCCAACAAGAATGGCCAAGATTTTGAACTCAGACAATGACAGTTGCTGGCGGGGTTGTGGAGAAAAGGGAACCCTACTACACTGCTGGTGGGAATGTAAACTAGTTCAGCCACTCTGGAAAGCAGAGTGGAGGTTTCTTAAAGAACTGAAAAAAGACCTTCCCCATGATCCTGCCATACCACTTCTGGGCATCTACCCTGAACATAATAATGCAAGATATGATAAGGACACCTGCTCAGCTATGTTCATCTCTGCACTATTCACAATAGCCAGGCGATGGAACCAATCCAGATGCCCTACTGCAGATGAATGGATACAGAAAATGTGGTATATATATATATATATATATATACACACACACACACACACAATGGAATTCTACATAGCCAACAGACAAGATAAAATAATGGCATTCACAGGGAAGTGGATGAATCTAGAGCGAATCATGTTGAGTGAGACAAGTCAAGACCTAAGGAACAAAAGGCGCATGGTATCCTTAATATGTGGCTATTAAATCCAAAGAGTACAAGAGCGAGGACTCAATATTTTTCATACCCAATGCTATGGACATGGTAATGGGAATATAATTATAACTATAGACATAAAAACCTATGACTCTCTAGACAATGTTTTATTTCATAAATTAATATGTTTCTATGACATACAAACTCTTAGCCTAATTTGGACTAAGTTCTAGAAACTACGTCCCAGTGATTGTATATAGAGATTCCCTTCTTGAACACTTGTTTGTTAAACTTGTCATTTAAAATATGATGTAAAAATCAATGTTAATAAATTCTTTAATAAAAAAAAAGAAGAGGGGCCGGGAGTTTGGCCTAGTGGTAGAGTGCTTGCCTAGTATGCACGAAGACCCGGTTTTGATTCCTCAGTACCACATACATAGAAAAAAGCCAGAAATGGTGCTGAGGCTCAAGTGGTAGTGCGCTAGCCTTGAGAAAGTCCAAGGACAGTGCTCAGGCCCTGAGCCGAAGCCCAGGACTGGTTAAAAAAAAAAAAAAAAAAAAGAAGAAAATCCTTCCACTTGGGAATGCATGGATGGACCTGGAAGATATGATGCTGATTGAAGCATTCCGGGGACAGAAAGAGAATTTTGTGATTGTGACTTTGAAAAAGTGAACGTCATAGATACGGAAAAGAGAATGCCAGTTATCCCGGGACTGGAGAGGGATGTAGGGAAATGAAGGAGATGCTGGTTGAGAGGCACAGACTTTGACTTTTAAAATGAGTCAGTCTAGGGAATCTAAGAAAACACATGATGTCTATTGTTAATGGCACTGGGGCATTGACATGAAATTTGACAAGAAAGGAGATCTTAGGCTCTGTCAGTACAATGTGCTCACACATAGATTGGTAACTGGGTGGTGATGGTAAGTCAATTTACTAGACTATGGTAATTAGTCTGCAATGTATATATATATGTATACACACATATGTGTGTGTGTGTTTATCAAATGAGCCTGTTGATACTTTGAATATATCTAATTTTAACTCGTCAATTAAATATTTTCAAATAAAAATTGCAAAGCCAAAAAAAAAGCTGTCCAGTGAGCTACTGATGATTCTACCTATATTGTTGGTGGATAGTGTGATTCAGTCATCACTAAAAACATCGTATCAGATCGAAAGTTTCCCTGATACCCCAGAGGAATTGAACAGTATTTTTACATTCCTTTTCAATAGATTGAGGATGAGGTAAGAGTGAAAATTTGTATTTGTGTGCAATCTGAATAAAATTTGTCCCATTTTTCAAGTTGTATTTTCTTCATGAACATTTAAACTGTACTCTTCCCTTTTCTCCTCTGGTTTTAAAATTCCACCTTAAGGTCTAAGAAAAAGCTAGAGATTTTAAATTTAATCATAAAAAGTAACATGAAGAATGATGTAAAACAGAAAGGTCTCTAGGTTTGGCAAAGTCACATTCCCCAGGAATTTACTAAATAGCAACAACACTGTAACCAGTGTCAACTGATGTCCTTCTCTAATGGCTCCTTGATATTGAAGGTGTAATTTTTATATAGGCCTCATTAAAGATTCTTTTTATTACTGTTTAGATTAGCTAACAAAACTGGGTATCAGTTTGCCAGCCTGACTTGTGCTGGATCTGCTACTCATCTCAGTTGTATGATCTCTGACAAATCTGTCCTGTTTTACTAGTCTGTGACATCTAGGAATAGAGTTGATATTAGAATACAAAGTATTAATTATCTTGAAGTAATTAATTAAGCCACAATGTGTGTCTGTTAACTGTATAGTCATTCATTTTTTTTTTTAAATTTAAAAAATTGCATTGTGAAGCAGATGTACAGAGGGGTTACAGTTACATAAATCAGGTAATGAGTGCATTTCCTTTTGGATAGTGTCACCCCCTCCCTCATTCTCTTCCTTTTTTCCCCTCCCAACATCCATTTCTGACCTGGTGTGTAGTGATTGTCACTGTTGAATTAGTTCACCCTTTGTTCCACTGTTTCTGTGCTTTCCTTTCTCCCTCCCAAATCTGATAAGCTTACATACATGACTATGGGTACCGAAATTTAAGAAAGTGACAAAAAAGAAAAAAAAAGAAGAAAAAAGAACTGCAAACAGTATAGTAAAAAACCTTTCTATTTCTTGGATTCTTGGAGTTCATTTCTATAAGCATCATTTTAAATGATTGCAGCACATGGCTATTTAGCCCCTGTGATCATCCTAAGAATGTCCTTCTTTGGTCTTATTGTGTGAATGTTTAGACTGTTGCATAATTAATCATAACCATATGTAATTATTTGTCTTTCACTATCCATTGGGTTTATTTGTAGATTTACAGGAACATTGTTGTTATCCTATTTGTCCAGTCTTTGATTTGTTGTTACTGTGATCTTAGGAAGTTTCAACCTGTGCCAAGGAGCCCTAGTATTTCCCCTTTCCCTTGCTGTAATATTTTCAGGATATCTGGTCTTATAGTGGAGTCTTTAATCCATTTGGAGTTTATTCTAGTACAGGGTGATATATAAGAATTGAACTTCAGTTTTCTCTATGTGTTTAGCCAATTCTGCCAGCACCATTTGAAGAGTCTTTCAGCCTGTGTTTTTGTCTCCCTTTTCAATTATTAGATGGCTATAGGTCTGCGGCTTCATTTCTTTTCTTTTCTTTTTTTTTTTTGTAGGGGTCATGGGGGTTGAACTCAGCCTGGACACTGTCCCTGAGCTTTTCAGCTCAAGGCTACTGCTCTACCCCTAGGCCTGGGCATTGTCCTTGAGCTCTTCAGCTCAAGGCTACTGCCCTACTCTGGAGCCAAGACCCACTTCCCATTTTTCTAGAGGTTAATTGGAGATAAAAGTTTCAGGTCCCTTTGTACCTGGCTGGATTTGAACCTTGATCCTCAGATCTCAGCCTCCTGAGTAGCTAGGATTACAGGGAAGAACACTCACCTGGCCGTTTCTGAGTTTTCTACTCTTTATTTCATTGGTCCTCAGGCTTATTCTTTTTTTAAATATATTTTTTGTTGTAATTAATAGAAGGGTTACATGATATTTGCCAGATGGAAGGTGCATTGATTCACATACACTGTTGCCCTTTCACATGTCTTGGTGTTCAGGCTTATTCTTTTGCAAATACCTAGCTGTTCTTATTACTACAGCTTTGAATAGAGTTTAAAGTTTAGTGTTTTTTCCTCCAGCACTGTTATACCATGTGAATTTTTGGATTGCAAGCCTTTCATTATTTAAATAACAGTTTTTGTAATATTTTCTTATGTATTTTCCTTAAAATAATGTTTCATAATCTCTATAGTCCAAAATATCCTCAGTTTCAATCCTTTTGTCTCAGCCCGCCCAGTGCTGGACTTATAAACTTGATTTTTCATGCTTGGCTAGTTGTTTATTCTTATATGCTTTAGTTTTGCAAATTTTTTTATGTTTTTAATACCTTAAAGGTGAAAAGAAAAAACTCTTAGATCTTAAGAGGTACTGGTAAAAATAATGTTCATCATTTAGAAAGATTCTAGTGCCATGTTTCTGGTCCTAACTTTTTGCTGGTTAACTGGAAACAAGACACTGATTTTTTCATTGAACCATATCCCTCAGGTTTTAGACTTTTGAGTAGCTAGGATTATAGCTGTAAGCCATTGATGTTCACCTAGTAGTACATCTAGTTTTTTAAAAAGCCTTTAGTAAACCCTTCAATTTTCAATCAGAAAACAACTTCATAATTTGAAAGGATTTGTGCAGAGAATTCAAGAATTATCCTGATATAATCTAGTTATAGCCTTCTGTACCTATCATGGACTATGAAGAACAGCACACATATATTGCTATTCTAAGAGCAAAAAAGTACATTTTTCTCTTTACTGTTTCATCATCATCATTATATTATTGGTGGTACTAAGGCAAATACTTCACATTTGCCATGCAGGCACTCTTTACCATTAGAACCACACCTTCAGCTCCCAAAGTAAATTTTATTATAAAATTGTGTAATTTTTCTTTTGTCAGTCATGGGGCTTAAACTCTGGGCCTGGGCACTGTCCTTGGATACTTTTTGCTCAAGGCTACTTGAGGCATAGCACCACTTCTGGCTTTTTCTGTGTATGTGGTACCAAGGAATCAAACTCAGGGTTTGTGCATGCTAGGTGAGCCCTCTATCACTATGCTACACTCCTGGCTTATAAAATCCTGTAATTTTATAACTACATATTCAGACCAAGTGCCTGGCATAACAGCTTTGTTTCTAGAGGGTGTGTAGAATACACATGCTTACAAAATAGTTGATAAACAGATACCTGGTCACTTCCTATCGGAAGAGAATCCTGATAAATCACCATAGAACACAATGACCTCAAACTTCTGCCACTTTATATCATGCAATTAAAAACTGGATTAAAAGCTGGGCACTGGTGGCTCACACCTGTAATCCTAGCTAAGATCTGAGAATCAAGGTTCAAAGCCAGCCTGGACATGAAAGTTCATGAGATTCTTTTTTTTTTTTTTTTGCCAGTCCTGGGCTTGAGCTCAGGGCCTGAGCACTGTCCTTGGACTTTCTCAAGGCTAGAGCTCTACCACTTGAGCCTCAGCACCACTTCCGGGTTTTTTCTATGTATGTGGTACCGAGGAATCGAACCCGGGTCTTCATGCATGCTAGGCAAGCACTTTAACCACTAGGCCAAACTCCCGGCCCCATGAGATTCTTATAGTGCAAGAGCACCAGCCTCAGGTAAAAAAGCTGAATGAAACCCTGTGTTAAAGTCCCAGTACCAACCAGCACAAAACAACAACAACAAAATAGATCCACTTGGGAACCTTAGGTTTATTGCTATCTAAATGATATTTGTTCATTACATGGATATATATCAATCACTAATGACATGTTTCAAAGCATGTGTAAAAATGTTACTGAAATACACATCCTGCATGTATGTGTGTATGAATAATTTGTATCTATCTATCTATCTATCTATCTAGTGCTTGTACTAGGTAGGACACCAACTGGGTCTCAAGCTCTGCCTTGATTTCTTTGCTTACAGTTGATACTTGAGTCACACTTCCAGTTCTTGCTTTTAGCTGGTTAATGGGAGATGAGAATCTCTTGAATTTGTTGGCCCCACACCAAGATTTTCGCTTCTCAACTGAATGGCTAGAGTTATAGGTATGCTACTGCTGCCTTCCTTTTTCCCGTATTATTAAATTTAAGATAAAACCAGTAGATTATAACATTTCCCAAAGATTTGGATCTTGTCTCTCTCTCTCTTTCTCTCTCTCTTTCCTTTCTTCCTTTCCTTTGCCAGTACTGGGGCTTGAGCACTGTCCCTGAGCTTCTTTTGCCCAGGGTTAACTAGCAATCCACCACTTGAGCCACAGCAGCACTTCTAGTCTTTTCTCTTTATGTGGTGCTGAGGAATCAAACCCAGGGTTTCGTGCACACTAGCCAAGCACTCTTAATACTAAATTACATTCCTAAACCGCATTCTTTTTTTTTAAACTCTGGGCCTGGGCGCACTGTCCCTGAGCTCTTCAGTTCAACGTTAGTGGTCTACCACTTGAGCCACAGCACTGGAGATAAGAGTCTCACGGGCTTTCATGCCCAGGCTGGTTTTGAGCCACAATCCTCAGATCTCAGCCTCCTGAGTAGCTAGGATTACAGGCATGAGTCACTGGCTTGGCTCCTTCACTGTATTAGAATTAAGAATCTCTATATAACCTAGGCTTGCCTGGAACTCTGTATAGTCCAAAATAGCCTCAATCTCAATCCTTTTGTCTCAGCTCTCCCACTGTTGGGCCTATAAACTTGATTTGTCATGCTTGGCTTAGTTGTTTATTCTTACATGCTTTAGTTTTGCAAATTTTATTATGATTTTAATATCTTAAAAGTGTGAAAAAAATTTCATAGATCTTTAAAAAGGTACTGGTAAAAATAATGTTCACCTTTTAGAAAGACTTATTTGTTTACTCATATCTCTACCCTATAATTAGAGTTTAGAAACAGGAAAAAAACTGAGTTTGTAATCCTGGGTATGTCAGTAACAGCTGCAGTGTTTGAAAAATAACTGCTTGATCTGAAAAGAATTGATTTTTAAAAAATATTTGTCCTAATGTAAAACTGTTCTTTTTGAAGTAAAAATGCATGTATGTGTTAGGTGTTAAATATTCTGATTCTTAATGCAGTTTTATTAGTATTCTTGAGTAGCTTATTTTGGCTTTTTTACATTTGTAGCCAATTATACTTTATATGCTAGAGAAGGTTTATGCCAGCTTAATTGGTTGCTGGCATTTCTTAGCCTCACAGCTGCTGTGAATTCAGCTGTGAACTGGGAAGCATATAATAGGATCCTGTTTTCAGAAACCAAAAAAACAATTGTCATTGTGTAAAACTTGTTTTTGACAGCTCAATAAATATAGAGGTTCTTGCAAATTAAATAATGCTAATATCAATAATAATCATAATTAATTTTGAAGATCATAATTAATTTTAAAGTCCTGAAATACGGAATTCATGTATTTGTTTTCCACTCCTACCCCCCAAACTGGGACAAAGATAGCTTGAATTTTTCTGATCACTTTATTTGTATTTTTCTTTAAAAGGAATTATTTGTCTTACTATTTGTTAAGAGATATGAACTGTTCTTTATTTTTATTGCAAAAAAACCCCATAAGATGTTTAAATGAACTGAATGTAAAATTACATAAAGGCTATGCTTTCAAAATATTTGATTTCATGAATTAAATTTTCTATAATTGACTTATATATTCATAAATTACCTTGACACCTAAATTGGAGATGGCATTTACTTTTCTGTTAACTTGAACCATACGATTTCTTTGTTAAGGTCAGATGGCTTGAGTTTAGACTTGGTGATTTTTATTCCTAGAATTAGAGTGGTTTAAAATATGTAAAAATTGGTTCTCAGCAGAAGCCTATGAGGATTTTGTTTGTAGACAATAAAGTGGTATTTACTTGTAAGCTGTTCCCCAAAATGACTCATTGTGTGTAAAGATGCTTACTGGAAATTTATTGCCTTGATTTAAAATGAGGGGAAAATCAATCTATTAATCATCACTATAGTTCCTGAATCAGTTTCAGAAATGTAAATCTGATAATTGAATAACCTACATAGAAATAAAATATTGTCATATTTAATCGGCTAACAATAAATGAGATCAACTTACATTTAATGAATGTCCTTTGCTCATTATCAGAGATTTCTTCAACATTTTCTTAAATGTTTTAGGAGTCACTCAACAGTTTGCAAAGTAAGAGGCTAATAAGTATATAAGAAATTGTGACAGTACATATAGGGCAATTATATCTTGTCAGAAATAAGCTTGCCTTGAGTATAATTGGTCTGTTGTCAGTTGCTAACCAAATACCTGAGATTGGATAATTTTTTAAAAAGATTCATTTAGGACCAGGAGTTTGTCATAGTGGTAGAATGCTTACACAAAGACCTGAGTTTGATTCCTTGGTACCATATACATAGAAAAAACTGGAAGTGGTGCTTGTCTCAAATGGTAGAGTGCTAGCCTTGAGAAAGCCTATGGACGGTGCCTAGGCTCTGAGTTCAAGCCCTAGGCCTGGCAAATTTAAAAAAAAATCATATCACATTCTGAGTCTGGAAATCCAAGATTGTTATATCTGCATGGCTTCTGCCTAGGGTCTCATGCTGTTCCATACCTGTCAGAAGTAGTAGAGCATGTGGGCTCAAGAAAACTAGAAAGTCTTAACTCTGTATCAACCTGCTGTAGCAATGGCTAAGTCATTTCGCAGGAGACTGTTAGTACCCACTCTTAAAGGTAATACCTTCATGGCCCCAACACCTACTACTAGGTATATACCTTTGAATGCTCTGTATTGAGGAATTAAGCCTCAACATGAGTTTGGAGAGTGGGGGGAAGACAAACTGTACCCAAATATCATAACATTCTAGGCTCCTGACCATTCAAAACTTGTCCTTGTAACATAGTCATTTCATCCCAATAGTCTCTAGCTCTGATCCTTTTACGGTAAAGCAAATCATCTATTCCCAAGACAGAAGGTTGATTCAGTCATTCATAGGATGAACATTCTTAAGAATATGATCAAGTGAGGAGGAGTAATTTGCACAAAGCAAGTCCAAATGCAGCAGGGTAGACAGTCTTAAAATGCAAATAATATTTTACTTCCTGGACATACTGCGTCAGTGGCCATAGGCCTTAAGCAAACCAGCCTCCAAGTTTTGCTGGGTTCTACTTATATGACTGCTTCCTTGGACTGGAGTTGCCTGAAAATGACTGCGGCTCTCCGAGGTGGCCCTACCATTCTTAGGATCCTGGCAAGGGTTTCACTTCCAAGCCTTAGAACCAGTGCCCTAGTGGAGACTCCTTAGTAGTTCTATCCCTATGCCTGGGCTTTCATGCATTTAAAAATAACAATTATGAAAACTGCTGCTGTAGTTCCTGCATAATACATATACTATCAAGGCTTCTAGCCTGTGCCCTTGGGAATGGTAGTCTTAGGTACATGTGGAGCTCCTGATGGAGTTCTGAGAGCACATTGTTGAAGTAGCTTTGGCAAACAGTTCCTTTCTACTCAAAGGCCCAAACATTCTGATCCCATGGAGAGGTGGCGACATAGTTCATCTTTCAAGACTAACAAAAATACACATAAGAACTTAGAAGGTGTTGCTAAAGCAATTCATGAAGAAAATGTGATTTTAATCATGAGAAAAAAAGAGATAAGTTTGAGAGAAAAAGGTAGGGTAGTACACACCAAGAATATCAAGCCCTTGAGAGGTGGAGACAGGAGGATTGCAAATTCAGAGCCAGCCTGGATTACCTAGTAATTCTGAGCTACTTAACCACTGTGTTTGAAAAAAAAGAAGGAAAGGAAAGGAATTAATCCTAAAAATTTAAATGGGAAATCCTAAGCAGAATATGCCCAAAATGAGTTGAAGGAAAATAAAAATAGGAGCAGAATAAATTTTTAGTAGCAAATATTTTAAAAGGAAAACATGTAAACTGGGCAAATCTCTATAAGATTGATCAAGAAAAAAAGTTTAAAAATTGGGAATGATACACATAACATGAACAATTTTATATCAAAAATGTGAAAACATAGGCAATTTCCAGAATAATAGCAGCCTAGTCTAGCCAATAATAGAAACCTACAAATTCTAATTACTAAGAAATTTCTTCTTACATAACATTCCAGGTCAAGATAGTTTTAAGTTGAAAGTACAATTAAAAGCTTAAGATTAGAAAGGGGGAAAATCTGCCATTGAACAATTACTTTATAAAACTAGCATACCAAAATCTACAGATTGTCTAAGAAAAGAAAATTGTGACCAGTACCCTAAGAATATTCCATGCAATTTCAAGCAGACTCTCAATTTGGTATTGTTAATTTTATTTGAAGAGTATGGCAAAGAGATTCTAAAAGGCAAAGAAATTCTTTTAAAGAACTGTGAGAAGGGCCTTTTCTGTCAAACATTAGATTTAATATAAGCAGTGGTTAAGTGTACTTTTTTTTTTTTTTAAGAGGACAAAGACGAAGACTCATATATACTTGTAACAGGTTCTATTAAAGTTACCTTGAAGTTACATAGGTGAAGAAGGGACTTTTCAGGAAATGATACTGAAGAATTTGTTTTCCTAGGGAGGAAAAGGAAGTTGTGTTACCGGAACAAATATCTAAATACTTAATGAATACATGAATATGGTAGGTTTTGTAAAGGTTTACACAAAAAGGCATCATTAAAATATGTATTTAACTACTTTAAAACTAAGTTCATCATCTATGGTCGCAGAAAAAAAAACAAGTTCATCAAAGACTCCATAAATAATAAAAAAGGGCCTGGTGCTGTGGCTCAGTCCTATAATCCTAGCCACACAGGAGGCTGAGATCTGAGGATTGTGGTTCAAAGCCAGCCCAGACACTAAGTCAGTGAGACTCTTAACTCTAGTTAACCACCAGAAAACCAGAAGTGGGCTGTGGCTCAAGTGGTAGAGTGCTAGCCTTGTGCTGAAGAGTTCAGGGACAGTGCCCAGGCCCAGAGTTCAAGCCCTATCTATGGCTGTGTTGCCTACAGTTTTGGAGTGCAGTAGTGATGTTAATATTGAAGCCAACACAGAACTTGCTGCTTTTTTTTTTCCTTCAGTTTTTTTTTCCTTACAGACAAAAAGAATAAAGAAAGAATAAAAAGGTATCCCACAATTTTGAAAAACAATATTTACAGTACATAAAAGATTAATGACAGTACCAGAGATTTTTCTATAGAGAAACAGCAAGAAAATGACAACACATAAAAGGCCTGATTGGCTTATCAAAACAATGATAGATACACCCTTATTAAATCAGAGGATCAGAACCACAATATGACACTAAATCTGCCAAATGCTAGCCATTATGGTGGATGTGAGGTAACTGATTACAAATCAAGTACTGCCACCATGGGAAACAGCATGACACTGCAAAATTTTTGTTATGTGTGTTCACAGTCTATTCTATATTTCTTCTATATATGTTCAGAGAAATTCTTGAACATTTGTGCCAGTATATCTGTGTGTGAGTGCGTGTGTGAATGTTCTTGCACATGAGCACACACTAATGCTTGAACTCAGGGCCTAGGTGCTGTCCCTGAGCATTTTTACTCAAGGCTAGCAGACTTGAGCTACAGCTGCACTTCTGAGATAAGATCCTCAGATCTAAGATTTCTGAGTGGCTAGGATTACAGGTATGAGTTACTGACTACATTATTGTTTTTAATGCAGAAGTTTCAAAATTGATGAAAGAAATTGTCTATTTTTACCTTTGTGATATGATCACATGTCTGAAGGTTCTTTGGGACCATGTTAAAGGGGTTGGGGAGGGAAAAGGCAATATTTTGGTGTATTTATGTCGGAAAGAAAATATGCTATAGTAGTAAAATGAGTTTACATATTGTGTATACAAGTATATACAGCTTAGATGTTAGAAAATCAGTATTGCAAAAGAAACATTTCAAAGTATTATTAATACATTTACATGCAGTTTTAAAAATGATCTTTATGTTTTGTATGGATGTTGTATTTAAAAGTGATACAAAGAAAACCTGAGTATGGTGATCTTGAATGTCAGGGTAGCCGTCCCCTCTGGAGATTCAGTTAGAGAAAGAAGTGGGTAGGTGGGGGGAGAGGATCAGCACACGTGGTTTCAGAAGTATTACTTTCTGCCCGGGTGGTGACACTCTGACTTAAGCATGATAGGATGATTCCTTATGTCTAAGGGTTCCAGGTCGGCCTAGAAACACAGCAAGAATTCATCTCCAAAAAGAAAAAAAATTGTGTGTGTGTGTGTGTGTATATATATATATATATATATATATATATATATATAAATCTTTGTAACTTCGTTGGTGTCGAATATACCAGTGTTTGCAGGCATACACATACAAACATACTCATTGTATAGTTTGGTATGATAAGTCACAATAAAGTAAATGGGAAGTCAGAGTGAAGACAGCACAAAAATTTTCTTAAATGGACCAGAGAAAGTAGGTGGTATTGGAAGGCCATATGGGAACATTTTCTAAACTTTCAAATTCTAATTTGTTTTAAGCTATAGTTCTCCTATTTATTGTAGTTTTATTTATGTTAGTACATGCTTGCTATTTACAACTGAGACTTAGGATAAACATCCCATTGTAATTGAGGCCTGCGCAGGCCCCAGCCTGAACATTGTGGCTAGGGGCTGCTATCTGCCTCATAAAGCAAATGGATGATTGTCTTTAGGGAAGACAAAAATTGTCTCTCCTTTGAAAAGTCTCCTTACATAGTTGAATTTGAAATTGGTCAGAAACAGAAAGAAGATCAGGGATAGAGACCATGTGAATATGGATTTTCACTTGAAATGGAGAGAAGACAGGAATTAATACCATAAAATTTAGAATTGGGTGTAGTTACCTCTTAGGAATTCACCACAGTAAACTCAGTCTGCTCTTTATCATAAAAAGAAGTTCCTTAAGAAAAAAAAAAAAACCCCAGCAACAACAACTATAAAACAAACACAGAAACCTAGTTTACAAAGATGTCCTGTCCTTTCTCCTTGTTCCCCATTCCATTTTCTCCCCTTTTAATATGACCACAAAGAACTTACAGGCATAAAATCATAACCACAGTGTAGAAATAGACAATTTCTTCTGTAAATTTTGAAACTTTGTTTTCCTTAAAATATAGCCTATCTTAACTCTTGGGTGAATCTCTCAGGGAATGACATATCTTCTCTTTAGGCTGTCGATATCTCAGTGCAGCTGAGAAAAACACTCTTGCTTGGAATGGGTCACAGGGGTCCAAATGCTCATTACTATGGCTAAAATACAGAGCCTTATTAAAGGGAAGAAGAGGATTCCAGGTTCGTGGCTGACAAAATGGCTTTCCTCATGCCTCAAGGTCTGCTTTCACATTTCTGGACCTCTAAACCAAAAATTTTGAGCTCTCTCAGATCCACTTTAAAAAAATTATTATAGAGGTCTCCCTTTATTATTCTGAAATAAAATTTATACTATTTAAACATATCTATAACATAAGAAATAAAATGAAAATATTTTGTTAATTTTTTTGGAGGGGAACTTGAACTCAGGTCCTGGGTATTGTTCCTGAGCTTCTTTGTATTCAAGGCAAGTGCTCTGCCACTTGGGCCACAGTGCCACTTCTGGCTTTTTCTGGAGAGTTGATTGGAGATGAGAATCTCACAGACCTTTCTAAATCGGCTTTGAACTGTGATCCTCAGATCTTAGCTTCCTAAGTAGCTAGGATTACAGGTGTGAGTCACTGGTGCCCAGCTTCATTAATTTTAAAGTTATCTCGGTTTGTAGTATCGTCATTTGCCTTGTTATCTAAGCTTGAAACTTTTATCATACCGTAGTTTTTTGGACTCAGATTCCTTTTCTTGGTAATTTGTCTGTTTGCATAATATATTATTGAAAATAGTTTTTATATTAGTGAAATATCCTTTATATGAATTTGTGTTCTATGTTTGATAGTCAAATTTTGACCTCTTGTAAGGAAAAGTTCTAGTGGTTAGAACTGCTTAAATAGTATACAGTTTCAGGCCTTCTGTATCACTTTGACAATTTGTCAAATATACTGGCAAAAAACTTTTTCCCCATCCATACTTTGAGTTCCTAGATTTGACAAATAAATTGATTTTGTCACCCCCATGGACAAAGTTTATGGTTTTATAAACTTAAGTTTTATTCCCACTTAGGCCGAATACACCAAGCAATGGTAACATCTTTAAATGAAGATAATGAAAGTGTAACTGTTGAATGGATAGAAAATGGAGATACAAAAGGCAAAGAGGTATGATGATGGGACTAAAATTTCTAGTGCTTCTATCCAGATTCTAAATGTGAAGCAGCATAGAAAGCTACATAACATTTATATTGTATGTGTGTTCTTTATAATTTTTTGAAAAAAATAACAAAAATGCAGCTCTTACAAATCTTGATTGCCATATATCAGTCCTGTTACTTAGATGAAAATATGCTGTTGTTTTATTTTTTGTTCGGTTGTAGGACTTGAACTCTGGGCCTGGGTGCTGTCCTTGAGCTCTTCAGCTAAAGGCTAGTGCTCTACCACTTGAGCCACAGCACCACTTGTGATTTTCTGGTGGTTAATTGGAGATAAGAGTCTCCTGGACTTTTGTGCCTGGCTGGCTTTGAACTGTGATCCTCAGATCTCAGACTCCTGGGTAGCTAAAATTACAGGTGTCAGGCACGGGGTCCCAGCAAAAAATGTGCTGTTATTTTAACCCAGCTCACAAAACTTGAAAGTTGTTGTAATAGTGAATTCGTCACTCACTGATACTAGCATTTCATGTAATGAAGGGTATGTAATGTTATTTTAAGAGAAAATTTAAAATATAGTGGTTCTAAAATCTTAATTTTGAAAGCAGTGTCATGTCATTCATGAGGTTGAAACTACTTAGAAGTTTTCTCTTTACATTTATTAAGAAAAAATAACCTTAAAAATATATGTGTATTTTTTAAACAGATTGACCTGGAAAGCATCTTTTCACTTAACCCTGACCTGGTACCTGATGAAGAAATTGAACCCAGTCCAGAAATACCTCCACCTACAACATCCTCAGCCAAAGTAAACAAAATTGTAAAGGTTAGTGATGGAAATGTAGAGCAGAGAGCTGTGCATGGTAGTACACACCTGTATGCCCAGCTAAGGAAGCAAGAGGATTGAAAGTTTGACACCAGCTTGACCTACATTTGTCACAGAAACAAAATGTAGAGGACCAGAAGTTTGGCCTACTAGTACAGTGCTTGCCTAGCATGCACAAAGACATGGGTTCGATTCTTCAGTAACACATATATAGAAAAAGCCAGAAGTGGTGCTGTGGCTCAAGTGGTAGAGCTCTATCCTTCAGAAAGTCCAAGGACAGGGCTTAGGCCCTGAGATCAAGCCAGGACTGGAGGTGTGGGGGGGGGGGTTTGGTTTACAATTGGTAAATGAAAGTACATATTAAGTATTGAATAGTTTGCCTTTTTAAAAGAAAGTATTTCTTCCATCTATGTACATGTAAATACAAATTTTTATGGATTCAAGTTGTTTGATTCATAATTATCTAATGATACCTAATTTCTTGGTCATGGAAATTGCTTGCCTAATTAGATTTTCTTGATATAGAAGAAATGAGAGACTTCCTGATGCCAGTAACTCATGCCTGTAATCTTACCCACTCAGGAGGCTGAGATCTGAGGACCTCAATTTGAATCCAGCCCAAGCAGGAAAGAACATGAGAATCTTATGTCCAATTAACCACCCAAAAGCCTGAAGTAAAGCTGTGGCTCCAGTGGTAGAGTGTCAGCATTGAATGAAAAAGACATAGCATGCAGATATACTGAGTTGAAGCCCCATTACCATTACACACAAAAAGGAAAAAAGGGAACTCAACTATTTTCTTGTCCATATTTGTTGAATAAACATATGACACTTGATGGAAATGAAAATGAAATGGCTATTTTAGTTTATAAAAAGCTTGATATTTTGTAGGGAAGACATACATAAACATCCATATATAATAGAGATGACAGTATTAACAAAATCCTGTACTTTGTAAACTATTCATGGACATAAGACAAACTTTCAGTTCCTATGACTTACACTGAGTCACTGTTTGGAGGACATGGTTGTCACTTGTAATGGACTGTTTCTCATATTCATCTTCAAAACCTTGGAAACTTTGCAGTTAGTTTCATTTCTAAAACCTCCATTCTGTGATAAAACTCAGGTCAGGCTTTCTGCACGTAAATTACATCCCCAGCCCTATCTTTCTTTGTGTATCATTAGGAACTCTTGCTTTGCATTAAAGTAACTTGAAGAATTTTTCTAAATACTGGCTTCTGGGCCCCTTTTCCAGAGATTCAATTTTAATCTGTTTTTTCGCTGGAGTTTGTTGTGTCACTATCCTTTCAATAACACTTATCTGTTTGAATGTGTAGTCACTATTCAATATAATTGTGTTGTTTAATTCTTTTAGAAAATAAATAACCGGACCTAAAATATGCTCCATTAATCTATTCTTCCAAGTCTTTGAAACTATCAATGAAGCCTTTTTACTGTGTTTTATAGTGTTTAGACATTTCATTTTAACAAAGGGAATCTGCTCTGTCTAGAACTGCTGTTTTATAATTACATTGTGATTTTCAAAGATGAAACTTAGTCCCTAACCTCAAAGTTCAAAGTACACTAAAATCTAAAAGTCTATCAGCACCAACTTGTCATTACAAGCAGAAAATTCTATAGCTACCTTTTATGGTAGGTTTCAGTCAGAATAAAGATGTTACCAACAACATGGTATCAAATTGCCTTTGTGAGTGTAGGAATATATCTGAGTGGCAAAGCCCTTACCTAGCATGCCTAAGCCTTGGATTCAATACCTAGTGCTTGGAAAAAATCATCTTGTTTCATACATGAAACAATGGATGTATATATTAGACTCATCACATTCCAAAGATATTATGTAAATGCAGACATTTCAAAATTGGATACTCTTCTTGCTATAAGCATTCCAGATATAGCATAATTACTTGTACATTGTTTTGGCAGTGTAGCTATACTGAAGATAGTACTTAACCTCTTTTTACCTTAATTTCCACATGGCCAAAATGGGAAAAACAAGAATAATGACTTTGTAGGGTGTAAAAAAGGAAAATGGATTGATACATATGTCCATAAAGTAATGCCTTGCTCATTAATTCCTGAATATTGGTCTGCGAGGGAAGAGTTGGTTGATATATCTCATAAGAGAACTTAAATACTGGTAACGGTATTTAGTTTTGTGTTGCTGCATTTTGATCCATTTTTGTTAATTAAAAGAATCTGAAGTCATGATATATATGTGAAGAAAAATATAGTGAATTTTTTTTTTTCTCTGTAGAATCGACGGACTGTGGCTTCAGTTAAGAATGATCCTCCTCCAAGAGATAATAGAGGTAAAGTAAAATTTTAACTCTTAATCTTCCCTGAAGTTTTTGGGTACTGGTACCAGTGCTTGAACTCAGGGCTTTATGCTCTCATTTGACATTTTTGCTTGCAGCAAACATTCTACCACTTGTGCCAGATCGCCAGTTCACTTTTTTTCTCCCTTTTTCTGGTTAATTGGAAGCCAGCCTTGGTTGATTCAAATCAAAATACTTGGATGTTCACTTATGACCTATGATTAACCTAGGATTATGCGTGTGAACTACCTATAAATAATTTGAAATAGTTTTTGAAAATGTGTATTGATAAATATAAACTGCTTGCAATACGTAATTTTTTATTCATCTAATTTAGTTTTTGGTTTTGTTTTTCGATCCTGGGCCTGGACATTACCCTGAGCTCTTTTGCTCAAGGCTAGTGTTCTACTATTTTGAGCTTCCAGTTTTCTGGTAGTTGGGGATGAGTCTCATGGAGTTTCTGCCCAGGATAGCGGTGAACTACCATCCTCAGATCTTAGCCTCCTGAGTAGCTAGTTTTTCAGGCCTGAGCTCACCCAACTAATTTTTCAAAATTCAGGAGAGTATTATGAACAAAAAGGAAAAGTCAGCTGAGATTTCACATGATAATTTGGTTATCAGAAGGTTTGCCATAATTTTTTGACCAACAGGCTTCCAAAAAGTATATGTTAGATTTGGTGTCAGGAAATGGAAAATTGAATTGGTATAAATTACAGTTACTTTAAGCCAGAAGATGTTTCACCTAGATTAGTTTCTAACTGCTCAGTAGTTCAGAACTTCATTGACTTTTTAAGTTGTGTTTCTGTGTGTTGGATGATGGGAAAGGATGGGCTGAAGTAGAAGGAGAGTAGAGACATTCAGTCCTTCCTTTAAATAGTCCCCTTGGAGAGTAAATTTTGCTGTTTATTTCCTTTTCTAGTTCTGTACTATCTAGTAAAGGAAATTTTCTGCTTAAGATTGGAATTTAAAGAATAATAATGGTTGGAAGAATTTGTACATTCTTGTTTGCTATATATCTGCATAGTTACATATTTTTCAGAATAAGAGTAGTTTTTAATTTTTTTTTCTGTCAGTTCTGAGCCTTTGAATTCAGGACCTCAGCACTGTCTTTTTGCTTTCTCAAGGCTAGGGCTCTACCATTTAAGCCACAGCACCACTTGTGGCTTTTTCTATGTATGTGGTATCGAGGAATTGAACCTAGGTCTTTGGGCATGCTAGACAGGCACTTACCACTAGGCCAAACTCCTGGCCTCTGGTTTTCAATAGTTTTTTAAGTGTTTAGATATAACATCTTTTTTATATTCACTGGGACAAATTTATACTTAAAGATTCCCCTGTAATTGAAAGTTCAAGTAAATTGTAGTCTAAAGATATTAAAGGTGGAATTCCAGTACCCTTGTTTAGAGTTGTAAGAAAAACAATGTAGAGTCTAGTTTTATTCCTTAGTTGGTTATTCTGTTCAGTCTCAGCTCAGTACAAAACATGCTTTTACATATGTTTGTGTACATATATTTTAGAGAAAATTCTTTGTTGACCAAAATCTTAAGATATAGAAGTGTTTACATTCATGCTTTTTAATTTTATTTTCATTTTTACTTTTGTAGGTCATGGGGTTTATTTTTATTTTTGTAGGTCATGGGGCTTGAGCTCATGGCCTGGCCTCTGTCTCTGAGCTCTTTTACTCAAGGCTTGCACTCTATCACTTTGAGCCATAGTCTCACAATTTTCTGATGCTTAAAGTCTCAAGGGCACTTTTCTACCTGGGCTGGTTTCAAACCATGATTCTCAGCTTCCTGGGTAGCCAAGATTATAGGTGTGAGCCACTGGTGCAAGTTTAGTTTTGGTTTTATGTAAACTACTCAGATTGAGTTTTATAGTTAAAATTACATTAGAAAGTAAGTATGCATACTGCTTTGGAAATGTACCTGTGTAATAGAAATCATTAAATTTTATATTTTGTTTATACACATAATTAGAAAACTTTGGAAGTTCTCAGAAAATTACATGTAACAGATTTTTGAGGTATCCTTTTTTAGTTAGTTTCTTTTTCTTTTTTTGCTAATTATATGTTCTGAATTTGAATGTTTTTGTTTTTGTTTTTTTACTTGCAGTGGTTGGTTCTGCACGTGCACGGCCTAGTCAGCTTCCTGAACAATCTTCCTCAGCACAACAGAATGGTAGTGTTTCAGATATATCTCCAGTTCAAGCTGCAAAAAAGGAATTTGGACCCCCTTGTATGTAAATCATGTATCAAGGCTTTAGTCATTTCAGGCATACATGTATTCTCTCTTGGTAATCCTTCTAAGTCTCCAGTTAATTTGCTACTATGGAAAATTACATTTTGTTCTTCATGCTTTAGTCTGCTAATTGAGAATTGTAATTATATTTTTGAGAAAGCAAATTTTGTGAGGTTCTAAGTGAGTTTTGTCATTAAAATTCTGACCCTTCAAATTAAAAAAATTATGATTCTAAACCAAGAGATAACATGTATCAGTATGTTTGAGTCATTTTCTTGACTCGTTTGTAGATTGTCCTGTTCCTAGTTTTGTAAAAGCAGCTCATACATATATTTCACATAAATGTTACAGACATGTTGCTTTTTGTCAGTGTACCTTTTTTGTGTATGTGGTGAAATTATTCATAAAATTTTTGCGTATGTCGATAATACTCTAAAAAAGAAAAGTATTTTTTAATAGCTTATCTTCTTTCAGCTCGTAGAAAATCTAACTGTGTGAAAGAAGTAGAAAAATTGCAAGAAAAACGTGAGAAACGGAGACTGCAACAGCAAGAACTTAGAGAAAAAAGAGCCCAGGTTTGTAATATCAGTGCTCTTTCTTTACAACTAAAGATTTTATTATTATATTTTATTGCAGTATGGTGTTTTAATCAGAGCTGGTGTTTCCTAACCAGAACTTGTACCACTGAGCTACACTTCGAGCCTCTCTGCCCCTGCCCCGCCCTCCTCGTGCCTCCCACTCTAGCCCTGATTTTTGCTGATTATTTTTGAGGTAGAGTCTGGTTTCCTGTCTGGTACTCTTCTTGGTGATTGTCATCTATATTAGTCATTCTAGTAGCTAGGTTAACAAGTGTGTCTTACCATATCCAGCTCTTCAAGGGAAAAGGTCTGGTGGACTTTTCTGCCTGGACTGCCTTCAAACTTCTCTATCTTCTGTATAGTTAGGATTATAGCCATGAGCCATTAACACCTGGCTCCACCCCATGATTCTCGAGACTATATCATTGAAAGTTATTGTAGGGGCAGGTGGGGGGGTGGGGCACAAAATAATGGAAAGGCATCATTCATTTCATAAATTTCAAGAATTACTTAAATTTGCAAGGCACCAGTGGTTTATCCCTGCAATCCTAACTACACAGGAGGCTGAAATTCAGAACTCTTGGTTTGAAATCAACCAAGGCAGGAAAGGCCACAAGATTCTATCTCCTAAGTATTAGCAAAAAATAAAAGTCCGGCTGGAAGTATGCCTCAGGCTGTATCTTGCCAGTTTAGTAAACAGGCTAAAGAAGTGTGAATCCTTGAGTTTAAACTGTGGTAGACAAAAGAAATAAAACAAGAACATTTCTTAAGTTAATATTGTAGAATAATAAATTCTTGAAAATATGTTGCCATAACAGACTTTTCATGCTTTTTTAATGTGTTAGTCCTAGAGTTTTGATTTTTGAATAATAGGCTATAAACCTATGTATAGATTTCTTAACATTTACTCATAGTAACATTTTGATATGTTGTGAAAATGCAATTTTGAAAGAATACTCTTAATGGCACACAAATTTTCTATCAAGTTTTATTGCTTTCCATATGTAATTTCATCATGGAAAGTGAAATTCTTGTGCTTTGATTTATACTGAGATACCAGTCTTTATTATGTCCCTCTCATTTCCTTTAGATGGTAGAAAAGCTATTTGATAAGAATATGAAATTGTTCTTTTACTCCTTTATAGATTCTTCCTAATTAGAAATTTCATTATTTCATCTACAATTTTTCCATTGTGCTTATCTATTTTAATCTCAGAACTTGTTTTGTATAATAAAATGTAAGGTTGTTTATTTAGTATATGAAAATGCCCTTAATCTTTTACACAGTCAATTTATATGTTGTATTGTGTGACTGAGGATTCAGTATAATATTCAATCTAAGTAGATCAGATTGCTAAAGTCCCTACAAGACACCTAGTAGAGTTTTGAAAGAAATAAAACACAAAATAGGTACTTATGGGAGCATAGATGCCACCTGGTGGTTTTTTTTAGGTACTTCATGATATTAATCATCTGTAATCTCTTTTTTTTGTTTTTTTCTTTTTTTTGTAATCTCTTAACCATCTGCTTCTCAGTTGACATGGTTGATATTATTTTCTAGAAGGGTAATTGAAAAATTATTGTAACATTTAATGTTTACATTTAAAGCAAATCTGGACATGATTTATGAAAAAAATCAGATTTTTTTTTTCTGGGTCAGTTATGGGGCTTGAACTCTAGGCCAGGATATTGTCCCTGAGCTTTTCAGCTCAAGGCTGGCCATAGTGCCACTGCTGGTTTTCTGGTGGTTAATTGGAGTTAAGAGTCTCACAGACTTTCATGCCTGGGCTGGCTTTGAGCCCATATCCTCAGATCTTAGCCTCTTGAGTAGCTAGGATTACAGGCGTGAGCCTGGCCAGATTTCTTAAAATGTTTAAAAGATTTATTGTTCATAGCTATGAGAGCATGCTAATTACTATTGTTATTTATAACTTAATCTGAACTTTGTTAATTTTATAGCATAAAAATAATTTGAATCTTTGAAAAATGAAAAGTAATATTGACTTTTGATTCCTTAAGTTCTATATCTTAGTGATATGTAGTTGTCTTGCCGTGCTTTAGGATTTTGTTTTTGCTTTTGTGTTTATAAAAAGTAAATATAAATGAGTCCATTTTTTATTTGCTGACACATTAATTAGAGTAATTTGAATCTAGGTTGCATTTGTATACAATTTCAGCTACTCTAAAATTTTCGCTGTTCTCTTACATGAGTGCTTGCTTCTCTTTTGCTCTGTTTTCTGACATAAAGCATATGTATAATAGATGGTGTTTTAAGTAGTTAAAAGATAGTGTTATTGAGGAATTCTTATAATTAACCAGATATATGTAGACTATATTTTTAATCTGGTAGGTGGTATGAATATATTAAACCTGAACTCTGAAACTGTTATACTTTCAGTTTGAATACAGGCTTGGTTATGACAAATGACACTAATGGAATTGCAATTTTCAAACCACGTACAACATAAACACAGCATGTAGTGTTACAATAATTGGTAACTTTTTTTTTGTTTTCTGATAGGATGTTGATGCTACAAACCCGAATTATGAAATTATGTGTATGATCAGAGACTTTAGAGGAAGTTTGGATTATAGACCATTAACGACAGCAGATCCTGTAAGATTCTTTATAAACTATTGAACTGGCACTACTTATTTGTCCTGTAAATGAAAACATGTAGATGTCTATTAAATTCATACTGTATTTAGTGATATGGTTTTTCTTTTACTATTTATTTATTTATTTATTTATTTATTTATTTATTTATTTATTTATGCCAATTCTGGAGCTTGAACTCAGGTCCTGAGCATTGTCCTTGGATTTTCTCAAGGCTAAAAGCCCTACCACTTGAGGCACAGCATTACTTCCAGCTTTTTCTATGTACGTGGTACCAAGGAAATTGAACCTGGGTCTTCGTGCATGCTAGGCAAGCACTCTACGACTAGGCCAAACTCCCTGTCCTGGTTCTTTATGAGGGCACATTCCTTATATTTTAAGAAGAAAACCAAGAAATCATCTACTTGTGCTCCTCTCCCATAACTTCAGATACTGGAAATGCTGCTCAGGGAGATGTCCTTTACCATGCAAGGCTTTCCTGTCTGGAAGGACAGAGATCAGTTAATACAGTGATGTAAGAAGACTCAGTTCATTTCCAGTTGCCAATTAGGTTTGTTCTCAGTTCCAAGTTCATTTCTTCAACTTAAACTATTGATAGAACTGTCACTCCTATTTATTTATTTATTTATTTATTTATTTATTTATTTATTTATTTATTTATTTGCCAGTCCTGGGCTTGAGCTCAGGGCCTGAGTACTGTCCTTGGACTTTCTCAAGGCTAGAGCTCTACCGCTTGAGCCTCAGCACCACTTCTGGCTTTTTTTTTTTCTATATGTGGTACTGAGGAATCGAGCCCGGGTCTTCATGCATGCTAGGCAAGCACTTTAACCACTAGGCCAAACTCCCGGCCCCTCACTCCAATTTATTATTCATCTTTTATTTTTAAATACATGTATTCTGGCTTTAACCAAGTGATGGTTCTTGAAGTCTACAATAGACCAGAAATATAGCGCTGAAGGCATTGTGTCATCTTCAACTCCTTTGCTGTTCAAAAAGGAGAATTTGGGCTGGGTTGCTGGTGGTTTATGCCAGTAATCTTAGCTACTCAGAAGACTGAGAGAGTTACCTTCAGCAAAAAAAGCCAGAGATAAACCGTAGTCAAGTAATAGAACACCAGCCCTAAGTTCAAGTTCCAGTACTGGAAGCAAAAAGAGAAAATGTAAAGAGAATTAGTTGCTCAGAAAATGCTTTGTGAATAATGTAATTTGTATGACCTAACATTTTAAAAATGTCTTGGTTACAGAAAGTAACTTTGTGTTAGGTATACTACATGGCTATAATAGAATTTAGTAAGCCTGGTAATGATAGTAAAAAGTTTTGGCTTTTAATTTTAGCTTCATGTTAACATGTTTATTTCAAGAAAGAGAATATAACTTTTTTTTGTCAGTCGTGGGGCTTGAATTTAGGTTCTGAGCACTGTCCTTTTTTTCTCAAGGCTAGAACCCTACCACTTAAGCCTCAACACCACTTTGAGCTTTTTTCTATGTATATGATATTGAGGAATTGAACCCTGGTCTTTGTGCATGCTAGGCAAATACTCTACCACTAGGCCAAACTCCCACTCCAAGAATATAACTTTTATGAAAAAATATTTACATTGTAGGAATTGTTAGTGGACTAGAGGAGTGGCATAAGTGGTACAGCGCCAGATATGAGAGAAAAAGCTGAGCAAGATGTTGAAGTCTTTGTTTCAGACCCCAGTACTGACACACACAAAATTTTAATATAAAAATTTTTCTAAACTACTTTGCCTCAATATCCTGAGAGTTCTGGATTTTAGTAGCAATAATTTTAGCCAACAATATTCTTGATAATCAACCTGTATATACGTAACACTTTTTAGACTAGAAAGTTTTATTTATTTTTGTGTATATATCATAACTTCAAGTACTATAATATCTCCTGCAAAAATTATTTCCTCATAATTATTTTCCAAGGTTATGCTTTACCAGAACCTAAAGTAGCATGTTTCCATTATACTCCAGAAATAATTGTGTTTTGACACCCTTTAAAATGTATTCAAAGCTAATTTATATTTTAAGGTTAAATTAAAATGTATGAATCTTTAGAAACTGAAGAAATATTTATTGTTTTTTACATATTGCTGATAATCACTGAATTAAAATATTTCTTATTCCTAGATTGATGAACATAGAATATGTGTGTGTGTAAGAAAACGACCACTGAATAAAAAAGGTACAATGCTTAATAAATTCTATAAAAAGTTGAAGTTCAACAAGTTGACACAGGCCAACACTTAGGAGTATGGCTAGTTTTGTGCCAGTCTGTCCTATTTCATGAAACCTTGTCTCAAAAAAACCAAAAAGTTGAAAATTTCATGTAATTAGTAATGTTATTTTGATTACTACATAAGTCACACTGGCTTAGAAACTTAAATGTGAATCATTTCCTTTCATTTGTGCATTAACTTAGGAAAATTTCCATGGGTAGACCTGTTGGATTGTTACTGTTCTTTAAAGCATTGCCATTCTTGATTCTTACTTCACAGAAATGAATCTTGTTTACTTTTTAGTTGACATAGTTTCTTTATTGAATGGCATATTTATTAACTATTTCCTTTAAAGATCTTTTGTGTAAACTTATTAACATTAATTTTTATGCATTCAAATACTGTGGAAAAAATACAGGGCACTGATTTTTCATTTGTTCTTTTAGAAACTCAACTGAAAGATCTTGATGTGATCACAATCCCTAGTAAAGATGTTGTGATGGTACATGAACCTAAACAAAAAGTAGATTTAACAAGGTACTTAGAAAACCAAACATTTCGTTTTGATTACGCCTTTGATGACTCAGCTCCTAATGAAATGGTTTATAGGTAGGTAATTTGTTCTAAATTAGAGTATTATTATTATTATTATTATTATTATTATTATTATTTTGTGTGTGGGGTGGGGGGTCATGGAGCTTGAATTCAGTCAGCCTGGGCGCTGTCGTTGAGCTGAAGAGCTACCACCCTACCCTGAGCCAAGCCCCACCTCCCCTTTTCTAGAGGTTAATTGGAGATAAGAGGCTCAGGTCCTTTTGTGCCCAGGGTGACTTTGAATCTTGATCCTCAGATCACTGCCTCTTGAGTAGCTAGGATTACAGACGAGAGCCACCACGCCCAGCTAGAGTGCTGTTTTTATATTGTGTTTATAACCTTGTTCTTATTTCCACTCTCCAGAGCTGTAATATGATTTTTGTTTTATTCTGAGTTTCATAAAATGTGAAAAATTAAAAAATAAATATTAGTACTTGCTCTCCGTTTCTTGGAAAAATTATAGTTTCAGTGCCAGTTAATAATTAACTGGCATATGTATCACAGACACACACATGGATAACAAATTCCTGTAAAGGGCCGGGAGTTTGGCCTCGTGGTAAGAGTGCCTGCCTAGCATGCATGAAGACCTGGGTTTAATTCCTTGGTACCACATACATAGAAAATGCTGGAAGTGGTGCTGTGACTCAGTGGTAGACCTCCAGCCTTGAGAAAGCCCAAGGACAGTGCCTCAGGCCCTGAGTTCAAGCCCAGGACTAGCAATAAATAAATAAATAAATAAATAAATAAATAAATAAATAAATAAATACACAAACAAATAAAAAAGAAATTCCTAGAAAATGTTAATGTAATCTACAGAATCTACAGGATAATGTAATGTGAAAAACTTAGATTTTTAGATTATTATCTTTAAGTTGGGTATGGTTTTAGTACTTGAGATTCCTATCTTTATGTAATCATTTTACACAATTTAAGCTTTCATGTGTTAAGTATATAGACTCTGCAGACTTTGTCAGTGTTTGATGTTCATAGATCACTTTACAAACTTACTTATCTGCTTTTGAGCACTGAGGCTCAAACCACTTTGTAGATTTGTTAGACAAGCACCCTGCTACTGAGTTAAACTACATCACTAGTTCTAAACATACTTAGCTCTAATGAGTTTTGCACCAATTTCAGTGTACAGTGCTGTTTTATGTAGAACTGAATTTTCAGTTACTGGAATGTTAAATTTTTTTACCTTTTTATTTTATAAATTTACCTAGAAGTGTAAGTTTAGAATTAATAAGACTCCTAACAATTGTGTTACAAATGAAATGTGAAGACCAGCATCATTAATTTTTTTTAGCAAGTGAACTGAATGTTCTTCTATAAATCAAAAGGAAATAGTGTTAATTTTTTTTTTTTTTGCCAGTTCTGGGCTTGAGTGCAGGGCTTGAACCCTGTCTTTGTGCTCTTTCAGGGCAAGAGCTCTACCACTTGAGTCACAGCACCAGTTCTGGCCTTTTCTATGTATATGGTATCTAGGAATTGAACTTGGGTCTTTGTGCATGCTAGGCAAGCACTCTACCACTAGGCCAAACTCCGGGCCCTAAATTTGTTTTTGTTTTTTTGACTGGTCTTGGGGCTGGGTGCTGCCCCTAAGCTTTTATTGTTCTCAAGAATCTAGCTTTACCACGTTAGCCATAGCTCTACTGCAAACAGTACTCCTCTTCTTCACTCCCTTCTATTTTATCCTTATTAAAGTTTTGTCTGTTTGACCTTTATAATAACTACCCTATTATGCTTAACTTTTATGCATTTAGGAAGCTTACATTTTGGGGGCTACTCATTCTACATGTTTATTCTTAGTGCTGCTAACTTTTTCCTATGCTTTTTGTTCTGTACCTTATTATTCCCGCCCCCCCCCTCCCCGCCCCCAGTCCTGGGGCTTGAACTCAGGGCCTGAATTCTGTCCTAGGGCTTTCTCAAGACTTGCTCTCTACCACTTGAGTCACAGCACCACTTCTGGCTTTTTCTATATATGTGATACTGAGGAATTGAATCCAGGTCTTCATGCATGCTAGGCAAGCACTATACCCCCAGGCCAAACTCCTGGCCCCATAGATTTGTTTTCTAACATACTTTTTAGCAATCTGCTTAATGAAGTATTTCTCAACACCTTCTCATTTGGTGGTGGGGGCTACACCTTTATTGGGGCCAGGACTTGGGCTGGGCACTGTCCTGAGCTTTTGAGCAAAAAACTTACACTCTTAACAAGCCACATCTCCACTTTCAGCTTTTTTCTAATTAATTGGAGATAAGAGTCTTACTGACTCTTGCTTCCCAGGCTGGCACTGAAATATGATTCTCAGATCTCAGCATCCTGGGTAGCTAGGATTGTAGGTATGAGTAACTGGTACCCAACTCCCACATTTTTGGTTCTTTTTTTTTGGTTTGTTTGTTTTGTTTTATTTGGTCTGAACTCTGAGCATTGTCTCTGAGCTCTTCAGCTCAAGGCTCCCTACCCTACTTCTTAAGCCACATCACCACTTTAAATTTTAATTCTAACAGTGGAATTTTACCACTATTTTTGAGAAATAATCCAGGTTATAATATTTTGGCATTCTCTTTTTGTATGCAGTCCCTCAACTCAGATTGTCCTTCAGATTTAACTTTTGTTCTCTCTCTCTTTTTTTTCCCCCTAAGTATATTATCCACATTCAAGGTTATGTTGTTTTTTTACTTATTTAAAAGGTCTAAAAATAAGCCAGCATGGTGGCTCACACCTGTAATCCTAGTTACTCAGGAGGCTGAGATCTGAGGATTGAGGTTCAAAGCCATCCCAGGCACTAAAGCATCTGAGACTCTTATCTCCAATTAACCTCTAGAAAACAGAAAGTGGGGCTTGGCTCAAGAGTAGGGTGGTAGCTTTGAGCAGAAGAGCTCAAGGACAACACCCCAGGCTGAGTTCAAGCCCCATGACCCACAAAAATAAATAATAAAATAAAAGATTTAAAGATAATATTTTTACAGGTTTTAAACTTTTGATTTTTCTTTATTGTTAGTATCATGCATTTGATTGTATTTCTGCTGAAATAATTTACTTTTGGCTTTGATGTCTTCATTTTTATTATGACCATTCTTTTTTCTAGAATTATTTGAAATTAATATTTAAATAACTTAAGTACTTTAGAGATTATTTTTAAAATTTTTCCTTTTGTCTTATGTGTAAGTTTATCTGTTTTGGGAGAGGGTAAGAAGAAGCACAAGAAGCCCAGAAATAGTGGGACAAGCAGTGAGCAAATAGTATAGTCATACTCACTAGACACAGTGTTGAAAATTAACTGTACAACTTGTGGGTAAATGGGTTTGGAAGGGGAAAACTGACACTGTTAGAAAAACAAATGTACTTATTATCTGATTTAGGTAACTGTAATCCTTCCATACAAATAACAAAAAAGTGTATAGTTAATAAGGTCTATTATATTATTGGGTATTACTATCCTTAATTGCTTAACAAATATTTATATAACAACCACATTTTATTTTGAAGGTTTACTGCTAGGCCATTAGTGGAAACTATATTTGAAAGAGGAATGGCTACGTGCTTTGCCTATGGGCAGACTGGAAGTGGAAAAACCCATGTAAGTAATTATGTCCTGGTATCCGGGTGTGGTGTGCCAACTTCTTTTCCTATGAAATTCTGAGATGTACATTCTTAAGATCTACTTTTACATAATGTCTTTTTCTCTCCCCCAAACATAGACTATGGGTGGTGACTTTTCAGGAAAGAACCAGGATTGTTCTAAGGGAATTTATGCATTAGCAGGTAAAAGTCCTTTACCGTGTAATTTTTAGTATTGTTGGGTTAATAGGGTGATTTTGAAATAAAGCTGTCTCCTGCCAGGAATTTAGCCTAGTGGTAGAGTGCTTGCCTAGCATGCATTAAGACCCGGATTTGATTCCTTGGTACCACATGCATAGAAAAAAGCCAGAAATGGTGCTGTGGCTCAAGTGGTAAAGCTCTGGCCTTGAGAAAGCCCAAGGACAGCCCCCAGGCCCTGAGTTCATGGCCCAGGACTGGCAAAAAAAACAAATGCTGTCTGGCTATATATATAATATATCCAACTTGTATATTATTAGATTGTTTAAAAAACTGTAAAGTTAACTTTTGGTAACAAATTTTTATTTTCCTTGTATGATAGTATTATTAAGACAATATAACTTATTGATGGCTACATTGTAAAAAGCTTCTGTGTTTTGTGCCTGTAATCCTAACTACTCAGAAGGCTGAGAACTGAGGATCACAGTTTGAAGTCAAATTTAAGCTCCAAGACCAGGAAAACAAAAACAAAAACAAACAAACAAAAAACAACTGTGGGGCATGGCCCAAGTGTTGACTGAGTTCAAATCCCAGTGCCATCCAAAACATTTTTTTTTCCTTTTTGTCAGTTATGGGGCTTGAACTCATGGTCTGAGTGCTGTCTGTAAGCTTCTGTTGTTCATGGCCAGTGCCCTATCACTTTGAGATGGTGGTGAATTGTAGATTAGGAGTGTTATCGGTTTTTCCGTCCGGGTTGTCTTTGAACTGAGACTCTTAGATCTCAGCCTCCTCCTTAGCTAGGATTATAGCCGTGAGCCACTGGTACCGGGCCCCACATTTTTTCATCATAAAAATAATTAAAGCCTATTTGGTATGGAATGATTTTATTCTGACCACTTATGTTATTTGTAAGAATAAGTGATAGGATCCTTTTTTTGGATATAAAACAGTAGTTTCTGTTGCAGCGTGTTTTTGTTTTTTGATAAAATTAATAGTAGTTTGTTTTAGAATTAATGTTATCATTCTAGGTAAAAATTAGCTGATTCCCATAAAACTAGAAAAATTAAACTATTTATAAACATTTGTTGCATTTTAACAGTTTTTTTTTTTTTGGTATGAATTTTTGATAGCTCGAGATGTCTTTTTAATGATAAAGAAGCCAAATTATAAGAAACTAGAACTTCAAGTATATGCAACTTTCTTTGAAATCTATAGTGGAAAGGTATGTGGATATAACTTTTTTTTTTTTTTTTTTAACGCGTGGCTGGGCATGGTTGTATGTTCCTATAATGGTTGCTACTCAGGAGGTAGAAACAGAAGGATCAGGATTCTTACACTAGCTTAAGGAAAACCATCAGAAAGAGCCTGTCTCAAAATAAGACAGGCATAATGGCATATATCTATAATTTTAATTATTCAGAAGGCTAAAGTAGATCACAGTGTGAGGCTACTTTGGCTAGAAGAGCTAAGAACATAGATTAAGTGGTAGCACACTTAACAAGCATGAAGCTCTTCCCCCAAGAGGGGAGGGATGTCAAAATATACACAAATTTTAAACATTTTCAAGTGTACAGTTGAGCAGCATGAATACATTCCTATTGCTTTCAATTTTCACTACGATACATTTTATTTATTTAAAAAAATTATTGTCGCGGTGATGTACAGAGAAGGGGTTACAGTTCATTAGGTAGTGGGTACATTACTACTTTAACATTGATACTGCTTCCCATGTTTTTCTCCCACTTTCCCTTCCTCTACCCCTCCCACTCATCTTGTTTTTCCCTTTTTCAAATAAACAAATCTATACAATATACCAAGTACCAAAGTCAGATACAGTAACAACATGACATAAACCATAAGGGGAAAAGAAGAAGAAAAGAAATAGCTTTATATAGTACCTCTAGAACAGCAATCGTAAAGATAAACCTTTTATTCCATATCCTGGAGTTCATTTCATTTAGCCTGTTTGTATATGGCCATATGTACATAGCTTTTGAGTTTTTATGATCTTCTGCCAGAAGAATCCTAGATGTATACTAATTGTTTCAAATGAGGGAAACCATGGAGACTATGTTTCTTTGGGTCTGGCTTACTTCACTTAATATGATTTTTTTTTCCAAGTCTTTGCATTTCTTTATGAATGGGGTGATGTTATTCTTTCTAATGGCAGCATAGAATTCCATGATTCACACACACACACACACACACACACACACACACACACACCTCTGCCCCACATCTTCATGATGGGTCTGGCTTACTTCACTTAATATGATTTTTTTTCCAAGTCTTTGCATTTCTTTATGAATGGGGTGATGTTATTCTTTCTAATGGCAGCATAGAATTCCATGATTCACACACACACACACACACCTGCCCCACGTCTTCATGATGGGACATCTGGGTTGGTTCTATATCTTAGCTATGATGAATACCCAAACTAAACCAAGAAAATCTAAACCAACTGAACACACCCATTTTGAGTAATGAAATAGAAATGGTGATCAAAGGCCTTCTACCCAATAAAAGCCCAGGACCTGATGAATTCACAGCCGAATTCTATAAAGCCTTCAAAGCACAACTCACATCAATTTTTCTCAAGCTCTTCAATGAAATTGAAGCTGAAAGCTGTTTACCAAACTAATTCTATGAAGTCAGCATAACCCTTATCCCAAAACCAGATGGACTCATCAAAGAAGAGAACTATAGATCCATTCTTTTGTTGAACATTTTATATTTATTTGTAGTACTTAGAGTTTACTTTTGTCATGAGGTTTAAAAAATACCATTTGGCAGTCTGGACAGGAAAAGTGTGTAAGACTCTTATCTCCTGTAAACTGCTCAGAAAAAAACTGAAAGTGGTGCTTCAGCTCAGGTGGTAGAGTGCTAGCATTGAGCACAAAGAAGCAGCATTGAGGGACAGCAGCCAGAGTTCAAGCTCCTGGACTTGCCAAAAAAAAAGTAAATATCATTTGAAACGTTTTTTTTGTCTGTTGTGGGACTTGAACTCTGGGCCTGAGTGCTATCCCTGAGCTCTTCAGCTCAAGGTTGTTGCTCTGTCACATGAGACATAGCACCACTTCCAATTTTCTGGTGGTTAATTGGAGATAAGAGTCTGACAGACTTTAGTGCCCAGGCTAGCTTTGAACCGAGATCCTTAGATCTCAGCCTCCCGAGTAGGATTTACAGGTGTGAGCCACCAGCGCCCAGCTTGAAGCTCTTAATGGTCTAACATTATTCTAATATTGACCAGTCATTTTCATCTCCAACAATTTTCGGACTCTTACTCATTTTTGTACAACAGATTTTTTTCTTAACCTAGTTCTAATTTCAATATGGTTTTTCATAGGTATTTGACTTGCTAAATAGGAAAACAAAATTAAGAGTACTAGAAGATGGAAAACAGCAGGTTCAAGTGGTGGGATTACAAGAACGGGAGGTCAAATGTGTGGAAGATGTCCTGAAACTTATTGACATAGGCAACAGTTGCAGGTAAATCCCAAGAGAGGGAAATTGTGGGTACTACATAAAAATGAAGCTGTAGTTTTTCTCCATGTATTTTGAAGTAAACATTGTTCAGCCAGCTGCTGGCAACTCAAGCCTGTAATTTAGCTACTCAGGAATCTCAAATGTGAAAATCACTGTTCAAAGCCAGCATTGGCAAGAAAGTTTGTGAAACTCTTATCAGAGAAAAGCTTAAATAAAGCTGTGGCTCAAGTGGTAGCGTTCTCACCTTGAGCACAAAAGCTCTGAAGCCAGAGCCCAGGCCCTCAAGATTTGCACACACATATAAACAAAATCATTGTTCCTAACATCATTTGTTACTTTGTGATTTGAGTGATGCCTATTAATACCACACTGTGATTGTATTGAAAGAATACGAGAGTATATGAATTTCCTTATCCTTAAGAGTTAAATTAAGAGTGTCTCTTCTGAATTTAAATCATTAAAACTAGTTAAATAGATTTTTTGTTTTTGTTGCTTTTTGAATGAAGGTACCATGGTTAATATGATAGAATCATAGAATTCATATGTATCAGGATGTCTTTAATCACTTTGTAGAACATCTGGTCAAACATCTGCAAATGCACATTCATCTCGGAGCCATGCAGTGTTTCAAATTATTCTCAGAAGGAAAGGAAAACTGCATGGCAAGTTTTCTCTCATTGATTTGGCTGGAAATGAAAGAGGAGCTGATACTTCCAGTGCAGATCGGCAAACTAGGCTTGAAGGTGCTGAAATTAATAAAAGCCTTTTAGCACTCAAGGTAAATAAACTGTGAAATTTAATTATGAACGGTATTTTACTGTTGACCTTAACTTTAATTGTAAAATTCTGTTTAATTTTAAAACTGCTTTTAACCTACTAAACAAAGAGGGATTTTCAAAGTCTTGTTGTTATATTTGACTTTATAGCTTTTGTTCATTGTACCTAGAATTTTTCCTTATATACATCATTCATTCTTCCTAGATGGGGTAAAGGATAGGCAAATTTGCAGGCCTCTTCTGAAGCTGCCTAGATAGATTGTAAGAACTGTAATCAGTTGTGATTTCTTCAGGAAGACAGCCACAAAATTGAACTACTAAGTAATGTCTTAAAAAGAAGTATGGAATGTCTTTCAAACGTTTGGCCAGTTTACTTTGTCTTTTCCTTTACTTAGAAGTGTAGAGGGGTGTAAGGATTACAATAGAAGATGCATATTTTTTTCTTTCAGAATGCCACTTTAAAATTTAACTTTTACAGTGTTTCTATTGCCTGTCACTTTTGAACATTTCTCATAGTTTTCAGTTATATTTTTTGGAATAATGAGAAAGCCTAATCTATAATACCTTAATTTCTTAATTTTCAGGAGTGCATCAGAGCCTTAGGTAGAAATAAACCTCATACCCCTTTCCGAGCAAGTAAACTCACTCAGGTGTTAAGAGATTCATTCATAGGTGAAAACTCTCGTACCTGCATGGTAAGTACCTTTTTGTTTTTCTTAGTTTCTTTAATGCTGAAGGTATTATTGTTCAGTATCTGGAAGATTTAAACCTATATTAATTTCAGTCATTTCAATCCTTTTATTGTGAGACATAAGGATATCTAAGATGATACTGTTCCTGCCAAACAGATAGAAGTGATTATATTGCAGCTGTAATGCATTGGATTGATTCCACTGTCTGAGAGATTTTGTGTGTGTGTATGTTCATATGTGGAAAATGAATACATTGTGGAGACTTTGAATTCTGTTTTTTATCCTGGAGATTTGTTTTGGTTAGTCTTCTTTAGCAGACATTAACTACAAACTCTTTGTTTCCATGGTATGTGAGCAGCAAATGAAAATGTAAAACTTAGGTACTCAGGAGGCTGAGATCAGAGGATCAAAGTTTGAAGTCAGCCGGGGCAAGAAAGTCCTTGAGACTCTTGTTCAGTTAACTATCAGAAAGCCAGAAGTGGCGATGTGGCTCAAATGGAAAAAGAAATCTAAGAGCATTGTAGGCTTGAGTTTAAGCTCCAATGCCAGCACCAATGAATGAATGAATGAATAAGTAAATAAATGTAATTTCTTTTAGGTTTAGCTATATTGCTTAATAGTATTGTATTGTGTACAAAGCACAGGACTAGAAAAATAAATAAATAAACAAAAATAAGGTAAGGTAAGACTATTCAGGGGTGTTCCCGGAATTGCCAGTCTTTGAATAGTTTGCTGGTTGCCTTCAGAGAGTTGTTTATATTTTATAGGTTTGATTTTATAGGTTTGATTTTATAGGTTGATTAGGGATCAGATATTACTAGTAAATATTTTAAATAACCTTTGTAAGGTAAAAGCTAATGGTATAATTAGTTACATTTATTTTCTTGCTTTCTTGTGGTATTTTAACTTCGGTTTTCTTTTTCCTCTTAGATTGCTACAATCTCGCCAGGAATGGCATCCTGTGAAAATACACTGAACACATTAAGATATGCAAATAGGTATGAAAGTTATTTCTTGGATTTGAAATTTGAATCTAATATATTAGAACAATAATTACCATGATTTAATATCTAATAGGGAAATTTGACACTGAAGTTCTCGCCTGTAATTTTAGCATTGGAGAAGCTTGGGCAACAGAATTTCAAGTTTCAGGCCAGCTTGAGGGACATAGAGAACTAAATTAAAAACAAAACTTCTTCCCTTCTTGAATACTTGTTTGTTAAATATGTCATTTGAAATATGATGTAAAAATCAATGTATTAATTCTTTAATAAAAAGAAAAAAAACAAAACTTCTAGGTGTTAGTTGCTAATGTGTCTAATCTTAGTTATACAGAAGGCTGATGACATGTAGAGGATGGTAGTTCTAAGCAAGCCAGGCAGAAAAATCTTGACATTCCATCTGTAATTAACTGGCAAAAAGCTGATTAGGAGATATAGTTTAAGTGGTAGGGCAGCAAGCAAAGCAACCTGACAAGAACTAGAAGTTCTGAGTTCAAACCCTAGTACTGGTAAAAAGAAAGTGAAACAAGCAAAACAAACTTGATAGGATAAACTATTTCACATTTTTGAATTTTCAAAATAAAATTTTACATGTTACTTAGCATTTAGACTTTTATAAAGTGGTAAAAATAAGTGGAAATGTTTTGTATAATTGGAGAAGAGCCTGATATTTTTATGTACCTTTATTTCTTAGAACATGATTACATTTTTACAAATTAGAAGGTTAATATAGTTTACTTACATATATTTGTATAATTACATTTGAGGTATGCTAATTCTTAAATTAAGACTCAAAGGGACTTGGCACTGGTGGCTCACATTTGGTATCCTACCTACTCAGGAGCCTGAGATCTTAGGATTGTGGTTCAAAGCTTAAATAAACATCAGAAAACCAGCAGTGGTACTGTGACACAAAGTGGTAGAGTGGTAGCCTTGAGCAGAAGAAGACCTGAGGGATAGCTCCTGGACTCTGAATTCAAACTTCAGAACCAACAACAACAACAACAACAAAAGACTAAAAGGGGTTGGGAATAAGGTTCAAGTGGTAAATCTTCAGAGTTAAATTCTAGTACTGCCAAAGAAAAGATTATGATATATGTGAAAATAAAGGAACTAATCTGTATTTTTCAAAATGGCTCTTAATTTCGCAAATTCTTGATATTTAGTGCTACATATAGGAAATTTAGAGATTGAGAAAGAAATACGTTTTTTTTTCTGGTCTATGTGGATGTCAGTGCTTCCAGTTTTGGTAAGCAGATGAATCATTATTGATATGATTAAAGCAGTTTATTCCTGTAGTAATGAATAGTTTCAAATGCCCATGGAGTTTCGGGTTGATACAGGCACATTTATTCCATATATTTTATTTTCCCACTGTTGCTGTTTGAATGAATTTATATAGATTTAAACTTCCATTATGGCATGTTAGGTTCATAATTTTAGAATGATCTGCAACCTCTTTCTAGTGTGGAGAATGCCTTTGCTTCTCCTAAAATATTTGTTTTATTTCTTCACTTTGTTTACAATTTTCATTTTCAAGTTTTTCTTAAAATCTGAAATATATGCACATAAAAAGTATCTAGAAATATTCAAGAATTCTTTAACTCATACTTACAAAGTGAAAAGCTTATTGTCAGGAGATAGAATATTATGAGTCCTGAAAAAAGTTTTCTGTTCCTTCTGTTCTAAATTGTAAATAACTATCCCAGTCTCATTAACTTGTACCCTAAGAGAACTTGATTTAAGTAGAATAATTCTCTCTCTGTCTGTCTCTCTGTCTCTCTGTCTGTCTGTCTGTCTGTCTGTCTGTCTCTCTCTCTCTCTCTGTCTCTCTTCCACCAGTTCTGGGGCTTGAACTCAGAAAAGGCTGGAAGTGGTGTCTTGGCTCTAATGGTAGAGTGCTAGTCTTGAGAAAGCTTAAGGACAGTGCCCAGGCACTTGAGTTCAAGCCCCAGGATTGGCAAAATAATAAAACAAAAATAATTAAAATATATGACTACAGCAGTGGTGTGTGAAATCCTTTTTGAAACGAAACAGTACTAATTAAAAAAACTTGAGCTGTGTATTGCTGTCTTCACAAGAGCATTTCCTTTTCATTTGTTGCTGTTTTGGCACTGCAGAGTAAAGGAGTTTGGAATTAGTCCATCAGACATTCCCTTCTCACAGGGTAGTGGCAATCGCCCTGATCTCTCTCCTTCTTATGAATATGACGACTTTTCTCCTTCAATTACCAGGTCTAGTTCATTCTACATATAATGTTTATTTAATAGTTTCTTTTGAATTGTCCATGATAAAACATTTTATTTTTGTGTGCTGCGCAATTTTATTTTTATTTTCATTTCATTTGGCAGGTGGTGGTTGTATTGCATGATCTACATTTTCATGTCTTATTCATTCCTTTGCTTTAAAATGTTGATTTAGAATTTGAGCTTCATATTTTTAAAGGATGATGTCACTTTCATATATTTGCCACTAAGTGATAAATTGTCTTGCTTAAAATAAAGAACTTAAGCTTTATAATCTTAGAGTTCCTTCTCTACAAGAACATAATAAGAATCCTCTTGATTCAGAGGATAAATAACCTTTTCCAAATGTGTAAAATCAAATATGAGTAAACATTTAAAAAAATAGTAGAAATTAAAATCTTAGTCTTCGTACATTAGAAACAAAAGTTTCCTATTTAGCTATCTTAATATTGAACATTATGACGATCAGAAGTTCGATAAATCAAAGTTTACCAAATTTCCAGATTTTAGCATGACCAATTTGTAGATCTAGATCCTATTTTTAATGTTGTGCCATATAAATGCAATACTGTTTTATTTCTTTTGAATGTATCTGCTTAGTGCTAATTTTTATATGCATACAATTTAACATGAAGTTATTGTAAAATTTCTTAAGTAAATCTTTGATTTAAACAACCAAACATCCCCGTAGTGTTTCTACAGATTTTAGATAAATCTGATCACAAAGGTGACATGATTCATCAGTTTTAGTTTGTGAATTGTTTTTATGTGGATGAAGTTGGGTTTTTTGTGTTTTTCTTAGTGGGTCTTTTTAAATCTTAGATCCTCTTATGTATTTATAGGGTGAAAGAACTGACGGTAGATCCATCTGCTGCTGGTGATGTCCGTCCCATAATGCACCATCCACCAAACCAGATTGATGACTTAGAGACACAGTGGGGTGTAGGGAGCTCCCCTCAAAGGGATGACCTAAAACTTCTTTGTGAACAAAATGTGAGTGATTTAATATAGTTATCACTGACGTAAGTTTTTAAAATCAGTAGCTGAACATAATTATAAACCTTTACCTAAAGCAGGGACAAGGACAATCAGTATATTTTCATGTACTTGCTTTTAACCCAGTGAGGCTAAGGCAGAAAGGTTGTTGGAGTTTAGCAGTTAGAGACAGCATAGGTTTAAAGTTAGCCAGGGGAGAAAAGTTCATGAGACTTATCTCCAATTAATCACTGGAAGGCCAGAAATGGAACTGTGGATCGAAGGGTACATTTCTAGCGTTGAGCAAGAAAGCTCCCAGATAGCTCCCAGATCCAGAATTCAAGCTCTAGGACTAGAATGTAGGCACACACAGCAAACAGTGTGAATAAAAATTAGTGATAGTACGAATTGAACCCTTCAAAACACAGTCTGGTAATTTATTTTAAGGACATCTAAAGCTATTTTTGAATCTCTTTTAAGTAACATTAAGTCCAATGTGGCAGTATCCCAATAGGATCCCAACAGGAATGAGGATCTGGGCAAGATGTTTTTTCAGAACAAAAACATTTGAAGTCTGGTATTGCAATACATACTTCTTTCATGCCATCATAAAGTTATCACATTATGAACTGAACTATGCCTAAGTCAGAGACTTACATATTTGTATGTAAACTAAATTGTTAATGAAACTGGTACTGCTGGGCAATGGAGACATATGCCTGTAATCCTAGCTAATGTAGAGGCTAAGAGTTGAGAATCATTGTTCAAAGCCATTTGGGACAGACAAATCCAATACTCTTTAGGTAGCCAGAAAAAAGGTTAAAAGTGAAGGTATGTGGCTTAAGTGGTAAAGTACCAGCATTGGGCAAAAAAGTATATAAGGCCCCGTACCAAATTACCCATATACATACAATCACAGAAAGGAAATATAAGGAAATATATACAAATCAATTACAATGAAGTATTTCAGTATGTTTGAGACAAATGTATATTTGGCTTATTCCAACAGAGATTGCTTTTTAAGGTAAAGCAATCAGTAAAGCTTAGGCTAACTGAAAATTATTATTATTTGTTAAATAAGGTTATCTCTCAGTAAAGCTTTCTTATTGAGATTTACATTATTTTGATCCATGGAAAGACATTGTGCTTTTTTTCCTTTCATGTGTATTTAATCCTTCACCATTACAGCTTCCTTATTCTTAAGTCATTGTAAATGACACTGAAAAAATCTACTGTAAGAGCTGTAGCTTGTGGGTCCCCAGGTTAAGTCTCCAGAATCAAAACAAACAAAAAGATCATACTTTCATAAAATAAGCTTTTATTACAATTGTATTTTATTGTCATGGTAACATATACGGTGGTTACAGTTACATTCGTCAAGTAGTGAGTACTTTACCCCTTTTCATGTTTTTCTCCCCCTTTCCCTCCCCACACCTCTTAATCATCTTATTTTTCCCCTTCCCTTCCCTATTTCAAAAAAATAAACAAACATATACTATACCAGCTAACAAAGCCAGATAGAGTAACCACATGAGATTAACCATAAGGGGAAAAAAAGAGAAAAGAAATAACATAGTACATTAAGAACAACAATCACAAAGATAAACCTCGTTTCCATATCCTAGAGTTCATTTCGACTGACCTGATCCTATATGGCCGTAGCTTTTGAGCTATTATGATTCTCTGGTAGTAGAATCCTAGATGTGTAGTAATTGTTATGAATGAGGGAAACCATGAAACCTATGTTTCTTTGAGTCTGGCTTACTTCACTTAATATGATTTTTTCCAAGTCTTTCCATTTCCTTATGAACGGGGCATAGAATTCTGTTGTGTATAAGTACCACATCTTCTTAATCCAATCATCTACTTACTGAGGGGCATCTGGGTTGGTTCCATATCTTAGCTATGGTAAATAATGCTGCAGTGAACATCATTGTGCTAGTAGCTTTAATATGCCTTTGCTTATGTAAATACCCTTGTTTAATATGCCCTTGTTTGCATTTAGGTAAATACCCAAGTGTGGGATTGCTGGGTCATAGGGGAGCTCTGTGTTTAGTCTTTTGAGGAACTGCCATAGTGCTTTCCGGAGTGGTTGAACAAGTTTATACTCCCACCAACTGTGTAGTAGCATTTCCTTCTGGCCACATCCCTGCCAGCACCTGTTGTTAGATTTCTTGAAAATGGTCATTCTAACTAGAGTGAGGTAGAATCTCAAAAGTTATTTTGATTTGCATTTCTTTTATGGCCAGAGATGTTGAGCACTTTTTCATGTGTCTAGGCCATTTTTATTTCCTCTTCAGAGAAGTCTCTTAAGTCTTTAGCCTACCATGTAATGGGATGGTTATTTCTTTGAGGATTTGTTTTTGAGATTCAGTTTTTTGAGCTGTAGGTATATTTTAGATATAAGGCCCTTATTTGTTACATGGCTAGGGAAGATCTTCTCCCGCTCTGTGGGCTATTTAACTTGCTAGCTAGCTATGTCCTTTGCCATACAGAAGCTCTGCAGTTTAATGTAGCCCTGTTTGTCCAAACTTTCTTTAATTTGTTGTGTTTCTGGGCCTTTATTAAGAAAGTTTTGACCTGTCCCAGACAGACCTAGTGTAGCTCCTATTCCTTCTTGTAAAGTTTTGAGGGTATTTGTTTTTACCTCAAGGTCTTTGATCCATTTGGAATTAATTCAGGGTGACATATATGGACCCAACTTTAGTGTTCTAACCAATTTTACCTGTTTAACCAATTTTACCTGCACCTAAAATGATAAGTGTTATGTCATATTTTTTTAAACTTTCTATTTTAAGGAAGAAGAAGTTTCTCCACAATTGTTTACTTTCCATGAAGCTGTCTCCCAAATGGTAGAAATGGAAGAACAGGTTGTAGAAGATCACAGGGCAGTGTTCCAGGTATGAAATGGCAACGTGGTCTGAAACTTCTGTAACTCTCATTAGACTGTAATACTGGTCTTAGAGTATACTTGTTGACATTTATATGTATATAGCATATTTGTAGAACATATAATAGCATTTTTTTTACCCTGTAGGACATTTGCTTAGTAGGATGACCAGTGTCTTCAAACATCTTTCCACCATATGAAAAGATCTGTTTATTAACCTTTCTGTCTCCTTTTTTTGGCCAGCTGTCCAATTTTAGAGAAAAGTAACATGGTAAGATGAGGACAAAGTCTTGTCTATAATCTGATCTCTTCTACTTTTAAAGTTATCAGTGTTTATGATGATTACACCTTGATAACTTTAATCCTAATCTATTTTCCAAAAAGAAAACAAAACCTCCAAACACTGTAATTGCTACTGTTTTTTTTTGGTTGGTGGTATGGCTTGAACTTTGGGCCTAGATGCTGTTCCCGGGCTCTTCAGCTCAAGGTTTTAATGCTCTACCACATTGAGCCTCAGCAGCACTTCCCCATTTTCTGATGGTTAATTAGACATAAGAGTCTCATGAACTTCCATGCTTGGGCTGGCTTTGAACCACAATCCTCAGATCTCAACCTCTGAGTAGCTAGGATTACAGGAATAAGCCAAATGTCCACTTCTTTATTATTATTATTTTTGTAGGTCATGGGGCTTGAACTCGGCTTGGGCCCTGGGCGCTGTCCCTGAGCTCTTCAGCTCAAGGCTACCTCCGTACCCTTGAGGCAAGCCCTACTTTCTGTTTTCTAGAGGAGATAAGAGTCTCAGGTCCTTTTGTGCCCAGGTTGGCTTTGAACCTTGATCCTGAGATCTCAGCCTCCTGAGTAGCTAGGATTACAGGTGTGAGCCACCACACCCAGCAATTTCCACTTGTTAATACCTATGCTGATTAAACTCCACAATGAATTTGAGAGGAGACAAAACCATATTTAAACTGAAGCATAATCAATTGGATATGATATATTAATCCAAACAAGTGGCTTTTAAAGTCTAGGCTACCATAGTTCCTATCAAATGTTTAGTGACTTTATTATACTCATTCTTACCCTATTCTAAAGTCAGCTGTTGAGATTTTGACAGTTTGCTTAATGTTTATTTGTTGATTCATTCCCTCTACAAAATCCTCACTGAAGGTAGAATAAGAAAAATGATGCCATCTCTTCTTGTTCATCGTGTTTGAACTTAAGGAACAGTTTTATAATTTTGCTATCTGTAAAGATGTTCTATGTTTATTAATATTTTAGAGAATATTTCAGATGTTTCATTACATTGAACAGAATTGGTAAACTGGCATGGTATGTTTTACAAAGAGCTATACAGGATGACTGAATTTTTTTTTTTTTTTTAGGAATCTATTCGCTGGTTAGAGGATGAAAAAGCCCTTCTAGAGATGACTGAAGAAGTAGACTATGATGTGGATTCATATGCTACACAACTTGAAGCTATTCTTGAGCAAAAAATAGACATTTTGACTGAACTGCGGGGTAATTGTTTTCATTTTAGTGTTTGGTACAAATCTGCCTCCCCATGATGTATATTTAGTGGGAAATTTCTATTATTGCAAGAGGATTCTTAACATTAATTGCAATTCTCTCGTTACTTTTCTTTCATCTAGAAAATATATTCTAAGATTTTTTTCTTGATTATATCATTTAGCTTTGATTTTTCTTGTATTTCTTAGAGTCTATGAATGTTGAGCTAATTTATAACTGAAGAAATTAGTATCTACATTTTGCATTTTTCAGTGTAAGAATTTAACTGTCCAGATAATTAAGTTTTAAAACTGTCTTTTAAAATGCACTTGCTGGGGCCGGGAGTTTGGCCTAGTGGTTAAAAAGTGTTTGCCTAGCATGCATGAAGACCTGGGTTCAATTCCTCGGTACCATATACATAGAAAAAAGCTGGAAGTGGTGCTGAGGCTCAAGTGGTGGAGCTCTAGCCTTGAGAAAGTCCAAGGACAGTGCTCAGGCCCTGAGCTCAAGCCCACGACTGGCAAAAAAAAAAATAAATAAATAAAATGCACTTGCTTAAAAAAGATAGCAAAGGAATGGGGAATAGAATTTTCTTAGCACCGAGAGAAGAAATACCTGTCTTGTAGTTTAATTAAGGACAATGTCCTTTTTTAGGTACAACTATATTATGGCTCAGACTAAGTTGCCAACATAGGTATATAGTGTGTGTGTGTAAAAATTTGCCTATCCTAGAAAAATTCATACTAAATCTCAACACTGTATAAAGTGCCTGACAGAACCCAGTGGAAACACCTAGAAAAGTCGGCTTCTCTTATAATACAACTTAACTATTGTAAAAGTTAAGCATTGTTCTTAGATTCAAAATGAACAAAGGAAATAATAGTGAGTTACTGTTATAAAAATACTAATTTTGATAGAATTAGTAGTTTTATACTACACTGCATCTAAATAAAAACTTGCTTTTCTTTTTTTTCCAAGATAAAGTGAAATCTTTCCGGGCAGCACTACAAGAAGAAGAACAAGCTAGCAAGCAAATAAACCCGAAGAGACCCCGTGCCCTTTAAATTGGAATTTGCTGCTAGAGAACCCAGATCCCTTGCAAATGTTACATACCGTGGTTCAGCTGTAAGGGCCATTTGAGAATCTGAAATTTCAAGTGTCTGTGGCAGATGTATTGTCTTTTACCTGAATGACATTTCAATTTTGTGAAACTTTTTTTTCCCCTATCTACAAAATGCTTCTAGTCCAGGAGAAACAACCAAGAATTGGGATTAGTGAAGGATTTTGTTTCATTTACCCAGATAGTGATTTACTTTTGGAGATTTTACCAACTTTATTTTCTATTTGATGAAATAAGTTTGTGGATGATCCAGAGGTGGAGAGTAGAGAGAAGACACAGCATTTCCTATTAACTCAGTTCAATTTCGTAGGGAGACTGAACAGTTTTAAGTACTTTGAGTGCATGCATACCTCATCTGTGATTGTATATACCTTACCTAATTCCTAGAGACAGCTGTGCTCACTTCTTGCTCTGTGCCTTGAACAAGGCTATTGACCCTAAGTTTCTTAAACACAGCCAAGATAAACTACATTCCTCATTTGTCATTGTAAATTACCTTTATTGTGTGTACATTTTTACTGTATTTGAGACTTTTCTGTGTGTGACTAGTTAATTTTGCAGATGTGCCATATCATTGAACGGAACTAAAGTCTGTGACAGTGGACATAGCTGCTGAACCATTCCATCTTATATGTAAAGAAATCTGGAATTATGATTTTTTAAAACCATAATAACGTGATCATAATTTTCTTAGCATTTTCTTTGTAAAGAACTAAAATACTAGTTGGTGTATAATAAAAAGTAATGAAATTCTGAGAAGAGTTTTATCTTAGGATAATACATATATATGCAGTGTGCTAGTGTGATATTAAAAAGACTAATAGTGCAATTTGATCTTTACCAATGCCATTATTTAAGTTGAAGTGTTCATTAGCACCCCAAATTTATCTATTTAATGTGCTGTTAAAAGGAAATTGGCTTCTGATGCATGAACATGTAAATGTACATTGAAAGTAGAAGTTAGTTAAAACCAAATATAGACAGACGGTATATAACTCCTTTGATAAAGAAGAGTTGATGTTGCCTTGAAAGGCGGGTCTCATCCAGATTCCATCCGGTACCTAATGTGTGACGTTTCACCATTATTTGTGACAGTAACTGCATTCTTACCAGTAGACTAGTAGGCTACTCTTTAAATGGTAGCACTTATTTTTACAAATTGCTGAGGAAGAAAACTGGCCATTCTTCATGTAAATATTTGTGTTTAAAGATTTAATATATCTCTCTACGAGTTTTCCTTGGTTCCCATGACACAATCCAGGAGTAGATTAACAGTCTCCCAAGGATATCTTGTTTTGACTTATTCTAAGGAACTACTAGCTCTTTCATAGACCAAAGGGAAACTATGAATAGAGAGTCACATGAGCCAGATTCTCTACTTCACTGGTGAACTCAAAAGTAGCTGTGAGAATTCTTAATACCATGGTGGAAAGCTCTGTGTACATGAAATCTAAAACAAATGTAGATTTTTCATAATGATTATTAATAAAATCTATGGACTGAGTTTACATAATATACTTCAATACAGTCACATTTATTTCGGAAGGAACTCAGGTTTCTTGTAGTCAAGACATTCTGTGTTTATTGCAAAAACAAGAATGGGAAACTTTCTGTGCTGCATTAAAAGTGAGATTGGTCTTCAGAGGGTACTAGACTTGTGAAAAATGCTCATTTTAAGCACAACAGATTAACTTTATTTGTATTGGATGGGCATTATCTTTGGAAGGTGTTTTTATAGATATGCATGCTGCCTTAATACTATGATGGTGATCAATAGACTAGTTATTTCAAAAATTTGTAACAGACAAAATTTTGAGAGGTAGTATAATACAGTCCTTCAGCTTTATAGGTGGAAAACTAGCCAGAAAAGGAACTAAACTTAATATATTTAGGGGAAAGGAAAACAACCTTAGAAAGTAGAATTGGATCTTAAACTAATCCGATAAGAATCAGTTAATTAATGGATAAAACACTTTCTCAGTACTTTCTCAGTTTTGAAAGCTGATGAAGAAAACACATTAATACCTGGGTGTGTGGCCTAGTGGTAGAGTGCTTGTCTAGCATGCAAGAAGCCCTGGATTCAATTTCTTGGTACCCCATACACAGAAAAAGCCAAAAGTAGAGCTGTGGCTCAAGTAGTAGAGTGCTAGCCTTGAGAAAGCTCAAAGACCCCGTGTTCAAGACACAGGATTGGCTAACAAGAACAACAAAAATATTAATTATATAGTAGCATTTACTATAAGTTGGGAGCCACATTTCAAAATCAAAAGAATATGCCTTTACTAAAATAATCAGAAATACCCCTATATTAAGCTTTAGGTATAAAGTCACGTGAAGATACCAATGAAGCTATTTAAATTATTTCTTCCATAAAGGAAATAGCACATTTTGGACTTAGTAGCATATTTATTTAAATGTAGCAGCTAATAAAACTTGACACTATATATACTAGAAATTTTAATTATCTAGAAGTCATAATACCAGAGCACTCCAGTTCTGCAAAATTGCTGAAAGCAGAGATTTAAACTCAATTGACTTGTAAAAACCCTTTGAAACTTTTCTGCTTAGCATATGACTGTCTCCCTAAGAAAGAGCACATACTGTCATTAGTCAACTTCTTTCAAGTTGCGTGTCCTCACTTTATGTAATTGGCATGGTTTGCCACTGCGAGATGGCAGTGGATTAGGTTTTTCCAGAGCCCTGAAACAGGTTGAGCTCTAACAAGAGGTAAGCGATCAAGAAATTATACTGGATAATCGGGGGAAGGAATGAGAATATTAAAAAAGTTTTATTGTACATGTGAATAGTAAGAAATTACACAGGACTATATGGCTGCTTGAACCTATTTTAACTTAAAGGAATGAGCAGAAGGCCTAAAGAGGGATTCACAGTACAGAAACATAGTAAATAGTACTATCTTTATACAATAACTGTAAGAAACATGAAGGTTGTGCGTATCTGCGGCTATTGAGCTTGAAACTGACATAAGATTGGATGTATAGTATACTCAAAACCTAAAGAAATTGATACTAGAACTGACTGCCTTAAAATATACAAAACAATCAGTGGTACAAGCAGTGATTTTAAATGAAAAACAGTCAAGCTCTTTGCAGTGACATCTTCTCATTGCGCGCGTGTGTGTGTGTGTGTGTGTGTGTGTGTGTGTGTGTGTGTGTGTGTGTGTGTATACATATATACAGCCTTGAAGAAGCTTTCCCAGTAGCTATGAAAAGTGGATACCTTCTGAATTGAATCCATGTAACAATCTAGAAAAAAGAAAAAAGAGAAGGGGTTGGAATTGAAAAGCTAATTTGTGTCACTTGTGTCCTCAATCTTGAGGCAAAGAGATGTTATGTCAATGTACTCAAGCACTCAGCTAACATTAATTTAAAGAAAGCTTACCTGGGGGTGTAGCCTAATGGTAGAGTGCCTAGCATGCAGAAAGCTCTGGGCTTGATTCCTCAGTACCACATACACAGAAAAGCCGGAATTGGTGCTGTGGCTCTTTTAGAGTGCTAGCCTTGAGAAAGCTCAAGGACAGTGCCCAGGCCCTGAGTTCAAAACCCCAGGACTAGCGCCCCTATCCCCCCCCAAAAAAATTTTCATAAGCCTGTTTGGAGAGTAAAACTTCATCTTTGCTAAAACCAAGTCATGTTGGTATTCGCTTTGTTATAGACTACACAGTGGACCTGAGAAATCTTTCCTTAGCCCAGGCCTCACAACCATCAACATGTCTGGAATTTGAGCTTCATAACTTCTATTTCCTGCGTGGGGAGCAGGAAATGTTTCTCTTTTTCCTACATGCACATTCTTTGAAGTTATGCTGATGTTCAGTTGATGTTCAATTGAAACCTTAATTAATACCTACATAGACTCTGACTTTGGATATTAAACTACTCAGGAAATACAGTAAGAATGAATACTTGCATTAAAACCTTGATTATTTTCAGGCTGATTTATAGGAAGAGGTTCAGATGAATTCAATCATCGAAAAGTGTAAGTTCTTGTAAGTGTTTGACTCAGTATTAATAAAGACTGAGTAGTTCTAGTCCATCAATAAAATATAAACTTCATTGTCTTAGTTATCTCAAATTGGGTTTTCTGCTTAGGAATCTACCCTCTTTTATTATTATCAAGTTTGTAGAATACAGATGGTTTAAAACTAGCTAAAAAACGGAAAGTTATATCCATGAGCAAAAATACAAGTTAATATAATCTATAATAACTGAAGCCTATTTTCATAGTTCTTAGCAAGAAAGTAAATTTAGTCTAAATGTCCATATCATTAAAGACACCTTTATACTCAACAAGCTGGATACCAATGGCTTACACCTGTGATCCTAGCTCTGCGGAGGCTGCAACAGAGAGGATCAGTCTGAGGAGCTTGATAACAACAGCCAATGCTGAGAATAGTGGAGTGTGCTTGCCATACAAGCTATGGTGGGAGTGTGAACAGTATTACTGTCTAGGCCAGCCCAGGCAGAAAGTGAGACCCTTAAAACCAGAACAAAAGAGCTGGATATATGGTTCTAGTGATAGTGTACGCACTTAAGAATAAATCCCCAAATTCAACTTCCAGTACACCCCCCTCAAAAGCCTCCCCCCCCCCCAAAACAAAGTATACCCTCCCCTTCAGGCTACAGACTATCATAAAGCAAGTCAAGCATATTACAAATGAAGTTTCATGCTTAAGGTATGTTTAATGAGGACTAGAGATAAGGCCCAGGTGGTAGAGAATCAGCTCTCCCTTATGAGCATCCTTTAAATGTTAAAACCATGGATGAGCTTGGGGTCAGGGAAAGGGGGGGGGGACGCATATTGATAGGTATTCTTATGGCTCTGACTGTTTACTACTGTACTTGAAAGAAAAATGTTAATTCTGCTGCAGCTAACTAGCCTCCATCTTCTACACCAAATACTATTCCATGCCATGGAAGTGCTATGCAATAATTCTCCCAAGTAGCACCTTACATCTCTGATCTGAAGGTATCACAGTAAAGATATGTAAACACTTAGGACAACAGTAATGTACTTACTTGATAAAGTCATCTATATCCATGGAACGGGCCCGTTTGTCACTAAAACCTGTGCTGGTTAGGATTTGCTGTATTTTATCTGCTATGCTGAAATCTTCTGGTATTATCTATCAATACAAGATTCAGAATAAATGAACAACGTATCTTTAATGAAGTTACCTTGGCTCTTTTTATTTTTTAGTTTAGTATAGTGGTCTCCCTTCTGCATAACTCTATTACATAAAAGTAAATCCTTAATGAAACTTCTAATTGTTATATGAGCAAGATACAAGGAAGATCATGATTCAGACAATAGCAAGTCAGTTATTTTAAGCTGCGCAAGCCACACATCAATTTCACAGAAATTTTAACTTGGCTAAATATAATTCTTGTTCAGGTTAGTAACAAATTCAGAAAACTAGGAAATTTAAAAAGACTTATCACTGAAAACCAAGAACAAAGTTCTACTTACAATATTATGGACTGAACAGTGAATTCTATAGTTCTTTTCCAATAGCTGCTGTACCGCACTTGATCTAGAAGGAAGTGATTTCGGTATTCCAAAATGAGATCAGACAAATGAGATCAGACTTAATTTTACATTGTTTCAGTTTAGACGAAATTCTTAGGTTCTGCTTGGTGAATTTAAGGAATTTTCTGAAGCACTAAATATTTAAACTTAGAAAGCAAGCACTATTTAAGTTTTGATAACCGGGCATGGTGGCTCACACCTGTAATCCTAGCTACTCAAGAGGCTGAGATCTGAGGATCAGGGTTCAAAGCCAGCCTGGGCACAAAAGGACCTGAGATTCTTTATCTCCAGTTAACCACTAGAAAACAGGAAAGTGGGGCTTGGTTCAAGGGTAGGGTGGTAGCTTTGAGCTGAAGAGCTCAGGGACAGCACCCAGGCAGAGATCAATCCCCATGACCCACAAAACAAAGTTTTGATAAACATCTTTAAAATTTCCTTTTAGCTGGGTGCTGGTGGCTCATGCCCGTAATCTTAGCTACTCAGAAGGCTGAGATCTGAGGATCAGTTTTAAGTCAGCCCTAGCAAGAGAGTCCCTGAGACTCTCATCTCCAATTAACCACCAGAAAACCAGAAGTGGTGCTGGCAAAAAATAACAACAAAAAAACACAAAAAAAACCCTTTTTAGAACGTAGCACTGTGGCTCAAGTGGCAGGGGACTAGCCTTAGTCACAAAGAGGCTCAGGAACAGCTCCCAGGCCCTGAGTTCAAGTCCTAGGACTAGAAGAAAAAAAACCAAAACAATGCAGTCTCAGATTCCTGAGTGGCTGGGTATATAGAAATGTAGCGCTATCCAGTACCCTGACTTCTTAAATTCTAAAGAGAAGTTGTAATTGTTTTATTTAGGCTCCCCAGAAAGCACTCCATTTATTTAAAATAAGAAAACAAATCTCCAAGCTATGTTAAATCTTGTTCCTCTTTACATATGGATTTCAAGTTGTGTTAAATTTCCAAGTTAATAAAATGGCACAGATCCTTCACAAATTTGAAAGGAGTTAAGATATATGTAAGAGATTTGGGCTTTTACCCTGATTTACAAAAGCAAGCAAAAATCCAAAACAAATCCTAAACAGCCTCCTTAGTCTAGGACCTTTCAAAATTAAAATCTGCCTTTCAAAGTACTAATAAAAGTTTCTCTGGAAAGGAATATTAATATTATGCTTCAGGAAAAGTATCAAATTCTAGCATGGTATGTGAAATGCTGGGAAACATTAGAAATTAGTACTCTAGGGAATAGTTGATGCTGGGGGAGTTGCGAGAGAATGACTGACATAGGTTATAGGTCATGATACATCATACTTATCAACTGACACACTGAACTGAAACCCCTTTGTACAACTAAAGATAAATGAAAAGTGAAGAAGGAAGTTAGTATACTTACTTAAATGCAGCAGACAGTGTCTTGTTTTTCCTAACAAAGGTGATTCTTACTAAGCCATCCCATTCCTGAAATACAAGGTGGACACTTTCTTGAAAATACCAATCTTATCTATGCATGCAAAGTATTGTTGTTTAATAGATAAAAACTGGAGGAAAAAATCTGAAGTGATGAAAATGACCTAATCACAAGCTTTTGGGCTCAGTTCAAGCCTTACACTGGCACAGACCCACATACTTGTTCATATACACAGTGTTCCCCACTGATGAAAAAAAAAAAATCCCACAGGTGCTAGAGATATAGCTTAGGGGCAGAGCACTTCCTAGCGAGATGAAGGACCTATGGTTTCACCACCAGGACCAGAAAAGAAAACAAAAGGTACATAATATTTACTCTAAACACAGCCATTTTGCATTTTACATCGGGTTCTAAGTTTTTATTAATATAAACAAGGTTTTTGTAGCTACAAAACAATTTCATTCTATTTTTTTTGCCTTTTATAAACACTTCTATGTATATTTTTGGCCTTCATATCTAGAGTCTAACCTTATTACCAGGATATAGTTTCTTTCACAACTTATATAATTTTCTGGGAAATGGCTATTGCTGAAGACACATCTTTAGGTAGCCTTTTCTTCCCTTTATTATGAAGAATCTAGAATTTTAGCCTCACCTGAAAATTGATGGGTGGTGGTGGATTCTTAGGTTCTATCCTTACAACACTGGATTCCACCTTGGGTGGTGGTCTGAAGTTATTCTTCCCAACCTGTTAATCAAGAAATGCTTTATCCTTTCAAAGGCAACTTTTAGATAGTCATCAAAGATGCTTTACACACAGAAGGCAAAGCTACTCAAGAATGATTTAAGCTGGATTATTTCAATAACAAAAATAACTTACTTTCATTAGATGGTCTACACGGGCCAACAGCTGTGTATTAATTGAGAGTCTGCAGTATAACTTATCACCAGGCTTAGCAACCAATCTGAGAGCAAATTCTCTTTGAAACATAAGTATAGCACATCTAGAGAGAAAGCAAGAATTAGGAAAGTCATTTGGAGTGTGTTTTAACTGTAATACATTTTAATGTAATGGAATGACAGTTAATGAGGATTAGATGGCTGCTTTTGTTTTATAATGGCTGTACCTCTCAGCTCTGAGGAGTATGGTGTGTCTTCATTGATGATATTTCAGAGCTGCCCTAAGATACTGACACTTCTGGGTTGTGATGTTCTGGGTGATATGGCTAAACAGTTTAAAGAATGTTGCTGGGTGCTGGTGGCTCACACTTATAATCCTCAGGAGGCTGAGATCTGAGGATCAAGGTTCAAAGCCAGCCTGGGCATGAAATTTTGTGAGACTCCTATCTTCAATTAACCACCAGAAAACTGGAAGTGGTAGAGCGCTAGCCCTGAGCTGAAGAACTAAAGGATAGTGCCTAGGCCCTCAGTTGAAGAAGAATCAGAATTTGTTATTCAGACAGCAATAAGGAGGAAACTTGAGGTTAGAAGGTAAGTGCACCTTTTAAAACTGCACTTCAGGGCCTGGAGTGTGGCCTAGTGGTAAGAATGGAAGAGTGCTAGCCTTGAGCAAAATAGCTAAGTGAGGGTGAAAGCCCTAAATTCAAGCTCTAGTACTGGTGGGGAAAAAAGTTTGAAGCTGGTGCCGAGCTGCTAAGTAGAAGCTTAGTTCAAAGATAGCTCAGAAAAGTCAGCTAGAGCCATCTTTAAAATAATCAGCAAAAAGCAAGGCTGGAGGCTAGGCCCAAGTTTTAGAGCGCCAAGCAAGCAAATAAGCTGAATGAACTCAGAGTCCTCAGTTCAATCTCCAGCATGATGAAAAAAAAAGGTAGATATAAGTTTAACAATGCAAAAAAGTCTGAATATATGCTTATATACCTCAAAGAAAACCAAGAAATAGTTGCCTAGACCATGCAATGCCTTCCAGCCTATTCCAGAAAAAAATAAAGAAAAAATGGTCATGATGCCCTTAATTTATGTTATAACCACTAAAGAGATGCTTGACTTGAAATCTGAGAGCTTGTAGTATTCTACAGTAGTATACTAGTATTCTATACAACAGACTAGCAACAAGACTGATCTAGGCTAGTAAATGTAGTAGAGAGCTACCAAGTAGGGAAAGCTGTGTAAGTACACCAGTATTATATATGCATGCACGCACACATGCACATGCACACACACTCCTCTGTAAACTTGTACAGACTTCCCATACATATCAATATTTTTCTATAAAGCTTTCTAGCAATCTTTCAAATGACTTTCTGGCTATTCTCTGGGCCTACATTTGTTCAAATTCTACCATTTGGCAGTTACTCTGTCACAAACCTGAAGAATGGTCGGTGCAGCAACAACTTGAAGACAAAAGGAGAAGAAATCTGTAAGAGAACCACTAGTTACTTTGAGGAAAAGCACCTCAAGAGACACTTACCATAGTTCTGACAGGCTGAGAACATACCTGATAAGGCAAATTTGCAACACAAGCATCAAAGAATGGTAAATCAGATTTTAGCACATCACCCACCAGTACTTGAAGTTTGCTAGCCAAAGGCCTGAAGGTAAGAAAAGAAATTTAGTTACAATGTACTAAATACCATGAAACTAAAATGTACTTTAATGTCAATATGTATACTTACGTGCCCTGAACTCTTTTGTGAAGTTCAGCCACTAGCCTTGGGTCAAGTTCACAGGCAACTACCTAATCGAACAGCAACAAAAGTTTCTTTAGGTTCACTATGGAGTAAAAATCTTATTATACAAAGAATAACTCATACTTGCCCAATTCAATCATCACCATCTCTTCAATTGTATTGTATCACTCAGAAAGAAAACAAGATTATTGAGAGTTCTATGCAAAGAGAATTCATGCTACATAACTGCACAGAGAAAACAAACAAGATGAATTATAGTCAAGTGTTCCTGGACAGGAGCTCACAGGCAACTACTTCTAGAATGATCACTTCATTCTTCAACACTTTTCCAGTAGGCAAGGTATAGTCAACTCAAGGAATGCAGTACAGCTTTCTTTTGCTTTTGGGGAAAAAAGTGTAAGTAAGAGGATGGAGCACTTACATAATACATGAAGGCCCGAGGGCAGGGAAGGGGAAGGTGCCAACATTATTAAGTGCCCATAATTGAAAGGTTAGGTATTTATTTCCTAGTACCTGACTGTACCTTGTAGAAGTTTTGGTGATAAGTATGTTCTGCTATGAATGGCTCCTCCTCAACAAATTCTATTTCCCTTGAGTTCTGACAACAAACTTTTTCTTCCTTTTCTTCTGAGATTTCAGGTAGTAATTGCTTCTTATGGCTAGTCCCTAAAATTTCTCTAATCCATACTGATTTGCTCGAACTCCAGTTCCCACAAAACTCTAATTGTTTTTCATTAAACAGTCTTTAGAAAAGTTCTTTAAAATGTTATTTGTTTCTACTAAGGAGACAGCAACAGTTCCATTTAATCCCAGCTATGTAAGCATATGTAAGATGAAAGTCTAAGGCAAGCCCCAGACTGGAAAATCTGAGACTCTGACAAATTACCAAAAAAGCCAGAAGTGGAACTGTAGTTCAAGTGGTAGAGCACTGGACTTGAGAAAGAGAAGAATAGGAACTGTGCCTAGGCCCTGAGTTCATGTTACAGGAGTGGGGGAAAAACACTGGAAGTAAAAAGGACTTGTGGTGGCTCAAATGGTAGAGTGATTACCTAACAAGTACAAGGGAGTTCAAACCCAAGTACCCTTCAAATTAAAAAAAAAAAAAAAAGTTTTGGCTTCCAGTAACTTCAACTTCTTTTTCTGTTCTTCCAGGCCTAAAATTAATTAGATGTTCTTTGCAGTTATTTTTGGGTTATCTTGGTGCCATTATTTTATTCTCTCTTCTAACAAGTCTATGACCAACTCCTATATGATACTCCCTGTCAGTATACTCAGTGTAGTCTGTTCTCCTAATATATCCCTTATTCTCTAAGATAAAAATTATATTAAATCAATTACTATCAATAGCAATGAATTTAAACAGATTGGTATTTGGAAAGCAACTGAGCTTCCTTAGTCAATTCTGACATAGAAATGTGAAATTTTCTTTTTACCTTTTTTGCCTTTTCTAATAACTTTACAGTCATGTTGCCAGTTCCAGGCCCAACTTCCAGCACCACATCAGTTGGTCTTAGAGCTGCCTAAAAATAAGCACAATCCTGAGTGAGCTCCTGGTACATTTGAACACAGAGTTTATATCTAAACATCTTTGATCATCAATGCTCATTTAAAAGACCTCACTGTATCAGAACTTAGAAGACAGAAGCAGGAGGATCTCGAGTTAAAGGACAACCTGGCTTTCTTAAAAAAAAAAAGAACAAAAATAAGAGATCTTGCTGGGCACTGGTGGCTCATACCTGTAATCCAAGCTACTCAGGAGGCTAAGATCTGAGGGTCATGGTTTGAAGTCAACCCAGGCAGTTAAGTCTGTGAAACTCTTATCTCCCATAAACTACTCAGAAAATGCCAGAAATAGTGCAATGGCTCAAGTAGTAGAGCACAAAGAGGCTCAGGGACAGTGTTGATGCCCTGAGTTCAAGCCCTAGGACAGTCAGAAAGAAAAAAGAGGAAAGAAAATCTTACTATGATGACTGGCTTCCTGCTTTCTACCTTGGAAATTATTCCATAGTTGTTAATTACCAATTCTGTTAAGTTCAGGTTGATGAATTTTCCTGAGAGTACACCAAGATTCTTCAAACTAGGTATAGTTTCAGAAATGAGATAATGGAATCATGTCACAGCTATCAACACTGATAACTACATAAGATCCTCTGACTGTACTGTCTACAGCGTCAGAACATAACCTTTTTAAAAAAAAATAATCTGTACCACCTATATTTCATGCCCTGGCACTCACTCATCTACAAAGAGGGAGTTATGATTAATCCATATAGGAGAAATACTTGAAATAATATGTATGTTTTCCTGGGGAACCAAGTAATGTGTGGTTTACACATACTTTAAACTGGCATAAGTGAAAAAATAACAGCAACACGATATTTTAGAAAGTGACTGGAAGAAGAATAATCTGGGACTGAACAAGCAGCAAAGTCCACCCATATAGAGGTCATTCCAGAGAAAGACACAGGATGTTGAGTCCCAAGAAATCTAGGACTACAGAATGAAGCATATAGTACACCCTTGGCAATTCTTAACTCCACAATTACTTTCAAAGCACTTGTTATTATGGCCCAAATTTAGTATGTAGCCCACGCTGGCCTCAAACTGGCAATCTATAACACCCAAACTAAACACGTATTTGTTGAGCACATCTGAGGAGATTATAAACTGCTGTAGCCTCTGAATATTCTATAAACAAGACACACAATGCAAGCAAGACTTGCTCTTATGATACTTATGCGACACCACAGAAGGACAACACACAAAGTATTTATGATTAATGTCGAACAGACACTTAAAAGTAGGAGACTAGATTGATATTCTAACCTCCAGTGAGGAGGTGACATGTAGGCTGAAATCTGAGGTCCAAGGAGAAGCCAGCCAAACAAGTTTCAAAGGTAAGGAAACTTGGGGATGAACTGCTAACATTAAGGCTTTAAAGTCATCAAAACATTTCGTTTTTCATTAGTTCACAAGCCAGCGCATTGAAGTTGAGGTTAGCTGACTGCTTTCCCAAGCGCGCTCATTTACAGGTTGGTTACTCATTCTAGGGCCAAAAAGAGCAGTCCCCCATTTTTGGCAGTGACAACCTTTCAGAGATTCAGCAGAGCCTGCTGTAAACTTTAACTTTGGGTCACTTGAGGCTGAAGTGTATAATTCAGTGGCTGAGGTATGCTTTAAGAATAAAATTAACTTGTAGAATTCAGCTATAATTCTATCGAAAAAAGGACAAGATGAATAAATCCACAACTCTTCCCGCTCCCCCCGCCCGCCCTCTCCCACACCCACCTTATCGATAATGCTGTTAACAATCAGAGGATTTTTCAGAATGTGCTGCCCAATCCCCGTGTTGAACATGAGTCCTGGAAGAAAACACGAAACGGCGTGATTTTCCAGCTACCAATTCAATTTCCAGGAGGAGACAGCGGGACAGGAAGGGGGACGGTTTTGGCGCCCACCAGGCCTCCGAACCTCGAGCTCCAGGCCGGGGCCCAGGAGCAGCTTCAAGCCCACTCCTCCAGCCGCGCCTCCCGGGTCTCAGAGCGCCCCGGCCCGTCGCACAGGAAGCCCGGATTCGAGCCCTGCGTCCTTCCTACCGACCATACCTCCAGCCCGCTTCAGCTCTCCGCGCTGCTCCTGCCGCGCACGACGGCGACTGCTCGCACCCGACTTCACCTTTGGCATCTCGGCGGGAAATGGGCCTCCGGGGCCCACGGAGTCGAGGAGTACAGAGGTGGACTTAGCCACTTTCACCTCACCGGACCACGTGGGAATCGGGACACGAGGCTCCACCCCGCGCCGGGGGCGGGCGGAGAGGCGGGGAAAGGGGCGGGGCCAATCCCTGCCCACTCAAGCTCTAGGCTACGTCGGAGCCCGATGGCCGCCGGGAATCGTAGTCTCCAGCTAACCAATTAACTATTCATTGTATGACTACAGTCCTTACAGAAGACATCTCGTATATGTTGTTTCAAATTTTGTTGGTTTTAAACAAACATGTCAGCCATATGTTATATTTGCAAGGGCAGATGAAATCATTTCTCAAAAATGCAATCTCCTAATCTTGTATGTGGTAAACCCGTTACAGTTTAATTTGTGAACATCTAATGAGCTTTATTGTAAATTTGAATGGTCCAAGACCTAATTTTACACAAGTTGCAATAGTAAAATAAAGTGTAGCGAATTAATTTTCCTAGGATTCTGGAGACAAAAGCCAAAATTATATTCAGGAAATGTCCTTGACATTTCCAATTTCCTGACTCATTGCATCGACATTACTTGAGCAAAAATTTCAGGGATAGGTCCAGGCCCAGGATTCAAGCCCCAATTCGGGCATACACACACACATTGACAAGAAGTGAGGCAGGCTCCGTCGACTGTTCAGATGCCACTGAGAGGGAGATTGCTAATGAAGTGGTTGAAAGTTGTTTGCATCCAGAAAAATAGAACATTTAAAGTTGTTGAAACTTTTGGGAAGGAGAGGGGAGTGTGACAGAGAGACAAGAGAGCTGTGTTTGATATACCATATGATCATGGGATAATATGATAATAAAAAAGTAAAAATAAATCTTTCCATTCTTGTCATTTCTTATTGCTTTGGAGTAGTAAACCCAGTAAGTTCAAGAATTAAGAAGCAATCCATTAATATCCAGAACAGTGAGGAAAGATTGGTTCTGACTTCATTTTCAGTCAACTCAGGAAAGGCTTGATTTTCCCGGCGATGGCTTGACGCGGATCGGGGGTTACCATGGTTACAGATCCTGGTAAGGTAGGCTGCAGGCTTTAAGAAAACGCAAGCGCACTCAGATTCTGAGCGCCTTTGATTCGAACAGGAAGCCCCGCCTCCCCTCCTCGCCATTAGCCTATCGTTTACTTCCATTGCCAGCCCCACGTGCTTCAGGAAGCCTTTGACGTCATATTGGCGCGCCCGTGACGTGAGGGGTTGCGACGCGGAACATGGCGCGTTCCTAGAAGCTGTTTTCGGCATCAGTAGGCGGCAGCGTGTTGACTGGCAGCGTGGGGCGCGGGACTAACCGACGCCAGTTCGTGCTGAGGAGTGGAAACGAGAGGACTTGGCCATTCCGGACCGAACCAAACGGTGAGGCCCGGCCGCAGAGCCGCAGGGCGCGTGCGAGTGGAGGCGAGGAGTGGGTCGGGCAGCGGAGACCCTGAGAAGCGAGAAAGGACCCGGGGGGACCCGGGAGGTGAGGAATAGCCCCGAGGAGGCCAAGGCAGCCTTTAGTGTCGGGCCTCAGTGTAACTTCGGGATCCCCGGCAGCCAGGCTCCGCGATCAGCCCGCAGCGGGGAGCAGGGTGTGGAGGAAATCGAGGTGCGAGGAGTCCGTGGTGGTTTTCCCTGCTGAGCCGATCCCCGGCACTCTTTGTGGCTCCGCTTTTTAGGCCTGGGTGGTGCATTTGCCCTTGGGAGGATACATAGTGCAGATTTTGCGAGAACGTTCTTTTGAATGTAAAACCGATGTGTCGTTACTGCATTATTCCCCCCCCTCCCCTCCGCTCCCTACCCCGGTCTTGCTTCTGAGAGCCATACTGTGAAAGCTTTAAACGTCAGACCATTCCTGGCCTTCATTGCAAAAGTAAATAGGGAGTAGACCTTTTTCGGAAAGGAGCTTCAGGCTGAGGTATGGCCGCCAGTGTTCCACCTTACCGACTCCTGCAGCTTTCGTGTTTGGGGATATTTGTGATTCAGCAAAATTATTTTGAGGCCCGATGCATTTGTCATTTTTCGCAGTTCTTTTGTGACATGGTGGTGTCAGTGATTGGAGTAAGTAGCAGGACTCGTAAATTTCCTGTTGGTGCCAAGGCTGCAACCAACAAGGTTGTACCTTCCCGGTACAATTGTAGTGATCTCAGTTATAGGGTGGAAGCGTCTTGAGACTGGATTATTCTTCAGAAGAGTGAGGAAGATCAGTCTGCAGCCATGATGGCCCTCCTTCATGTCCACATATTTGCAACTTGTCAGTACAGAGACTCAGGTTAAGAAAGAGTGACTACACCTACACAAGGCAGTCACTGCCTGCATTGCTTCTTATCTCTTCACTGGGGATTATTTTGGAGATTTAGAAGTCTTTTTCTTATCTGTTATCGGGTCCCCACCCACCCCTCATGCAATTTAGCACCAGGAATAATGGAAACAGTTTTATTGTAACAATGGTTTGCGGTCATATATTAGAGTCCCTGGGAAGAGGGATGTACTTTGCCCTGGTTTTACTTTTTAGAAAAAAACCAAAGAGAATGCTTACCACAAATGCAAAGATTATTTGGCAATAGTAGACAAATCTTAAGATTTTTGTGGTACTATGACTGTTTACATTCAGAATAAGCAAGAATACCAAATCCTGTCACTACAAGGCATTTAAAACATAAGAATATTTTTCCAGATGTAAAAATTTATTCATGTGCCTTTCATCATACAAAATAATATCTATTGAAATGAACTCCAGGAAATGGAAACAAGAGTTTTTTTCTTAATTGATATTTTTGTTTTATTTTCTATTTTATTATGTTTATTTGTTTTGGTGAGGTGAAGGGGAGGTAGAGATTCTCTGAAATGAAGGGAGGAAGAGTAACCAAATGCAGCAGTTATACTCATTAGTTACTATGTTGAAAATGAACTATACAATTTATGGGTGGGATAGGAGGGAAAAACTGAAAGAGCAAGAAGGGGTGACATTGTCCAAAAAGAAATGTACTCTTTACCTAACATGAAACTGCAATACCTCTGTATATCACCTTTATAATACCAATTTAAAGAGATTTTTAAAAATCAATATTTTGAGAAAGCTAATGTGTTTAGTTACATTTTGATGTTTGTATTGCATGTGTGTATGTGTGGTATATATAAAGTCTGTTGGCTTCCCCACACCTTTGTGCTTTGCACACACACTAAATCCCTTTACTACTGGCCATAGTTCCACTTATTGTTTTTTTTTTTCTCTTCTTCTACATCTGATGGAGATTTCCAGTTAATTTCAAGAGTGTTTGAGGGAATGGCTGGACATATGTATGCATGCATATGTATCTGAAATCTCCTTGTTTGATTTTCTCAATAAACAGGTAATTACAGATAAACTGGCAATTTTAAGTTTTGTAGAGCTTAAGCTGGATCGATTTTCTACATCTGGCTGCTCAAAATCTGGTATATGATATCACCTGGGAATTTCTTAGAAAATTGCAGTTATATGTTTAAAATTTGAGAGGTACTAATTTGATAAAAGTTGAAGAATCTCAAGGTCATGCACAAGCATGCAAAATATACCATCATTTATTTTAATCAGAAGTGGTCTTGGGTTCATTATCAAGTCTTATTCATCTGCTTGAAGAAACTGAGGCTCAGAAGTGATAACTTTCATAAGGTCATACATATAGATTCATAAACCAATATCAGAACAATATTAGGGCTCTGCCTCTTCATTCCCTTCCTTCCTCTCCCCCTTCTTCACTCTCTGTTTTCTCTTCTCTTTCCTCCTCTTCCAACCTTCTCCCCACCCATTCCCTGTTCCCTTTTCCTCTCAGGACAAAAGGATCTAAGGATCCCAACATCATCTCCTGTATGCATGCACTTCCAGTACCCAGTGCTCTTATTACAACACCAGTTATTGGATTAGGGCCCAGTTCTAATGGCTTTCCTATTTCTTTTTTTCATTTCTTGGTGCATACATTCATTTAACAAATGCTTTTCCTTAATCACCAAGTTTGGATAACTAAAGAGAGAAATTTGAAAGCTTTAAAAAAATATTTGTGGGGCCAGAGTTTGACCTACTGGTAGAGTGCTTGTCTAGCCTGCATGAATACTTGGGTTGATTCCTTGCTACCACATCCATACAAAAAGCCGCAATTGATGCTGTGGCTCCAGTGGTACAGCTCTAGCTTTGGACAGTACTCAGGCCCTGAGCTCAATCTCAGGACTGGCAGGCAAAAAAAACAAAAAACAAAAAACAAAAAAAAACATGAAAAGATACTCAAGGAGCCAGTTGCACTTTTGGTAATATAGTATTTTGTTTATTTTTTTAAATCATTAGTCCTTTTTATATTGCAAAATTTACATGTATTTTCTATTGCTTGCCCATGTGAGTGGTAAGTTCTAATAGACTAAGTAATTAATCAAATTGTATTTTAAAGCTATTTCGAGCAGTGCAGAGATTGCAGAGAATACAAACCAGCTGAAAAATATACACCATGCTGCAGCAGATTCAAAGCCTGAAAGTAAGTGGAAGTTATTATGTGATATAGGTGATTAGAAAGTATTGATATAAACAAACATATTCATCAAGCAGTCAATTAATAGGAATTAATTACCATTGAGTGATTTCTTAACATTTGAAAGCATCATTCCCTCAATGGTAAGTGGGAATCTAAGGAAAACTTCCATGGTTAAAAAAAATGCATTACTGTGTTTTAATAAGGGAGAGAAAATAATGTTATTGATTGTGGAAGAAGGCTCTCCACGTGTTTATATAGGACAAATATTGTGGGGAAAAAAAAGGTGGATGGAAAAATGTGAATCATTGTTTGGAGCCAGGTTCTAAAGAAAAGAATAATGCCAACCTTGTGTGGCTTACACCTGCAATTGTAGTTACTCAGGAGGCTGAGATTTGAGGATTGTGGTTTAAAAGTTAGCCCAGGCAGGAAAGTCTATGAGACTGTTGTGTCCACTTAAGCACCAAGTGGTATAGAGCTGAGTCCAAGTTCTAGACCATCACACACACAAATATTGAACCTTTAAAACAGCTTGTTTTTCAGGTTTGCAGAATAAAAGGACTAATGATATAGATAACAGTGGCCTGATGTTAAACATTATGCCACAAGCCTTGGATCTTAGTCACCACCTTAAAATTCTTATTTCCAAATACCAGGAGTACTTGGATTAGTGTTTCAACATAGGAATTTTAGAAGAATGTTTCAGTTTATAATACTCAGTTGTAACTAAGTTGTTAGGATTTAAACATTCTTAAACCTCTCACCTAAGCTGGGCACCAGCAACATGCATTTGTAATCCTAGTTACTTAGGAGTCTGAGATCCAAGGATCACAATTGGAAGCCAGGAAGTCCATGAGATTTTTATATTCAGTAAACTACTCAGAAAAAAGGCAGAAGTAGAGCTGTGGCTCAAATGGTAGGATGTGAACTTTAAGTATAGAGAGTATTAGGGACAGAGCCCACGCCTTGAGTGTTTCTCCCTCTCTCTCTCTGTCTCTCTCTGTCTCTGTCTGTCTGTCTGTCTGTCTGTCTCTCTCTCTCTCTCCCCCCCCCTCTATCTCCCTCTCTCCTCTAACCTTCCCTTTCTCATTAGGTTTTGGTGTTCATTTGTTTGTTGTTTGATTTTTGGTTTTAGATTCAGAAACCTGCCTTTGCTGGGCAAGTGCTATACCGTTTGAGTCATGACCTTTTTGTTCCTACTTACTTTTTAAATAGGGTCTTGCATTTATGCATTTTCTATTTACACTTCTCATATGGCTTTATGTAGGTGCCCTGGAGTTGTTTTCTTCTTCTTCCATAGCAATGTATAATTTTATTGTATATTTTAATTGTTGGTTGCCTTTGTTTTGTGGAGAATTGAATGAAAACACATTTTTCCCCACAGTCTGTAACTAGCAGAGGCTGTTTCACTGTCCAATACTATAAATGTAAATTGAATTTCCATTTGTAAGAAGGTGAAATGTTACATACTCTGGAAGTGAGACTGGGTAGGCTGGAAAAGTGAAACGTTTCCATGGCTTTATACAATTTTTAAGTGGAGATTGGGTTTTAGTTATACAGTTCATTTAACACCTATTTTTTAAAATCATTTTTTGTTTAGGTACTATTTTAGATTCTAGGACACAACTCTGAACAAATTGAAGTCCCTAGATGTTAAATTTAGATGAAGAAGCTGTGCCATTATTACCATAAACATACTACAATGTCAGATAGTTACTGGCTTGATGCAGAAAAATTAAAGAAGCTATCAGAATCAGTGTGAGCCATTATAGAGTGGCAAGAAAAAATATTCTTTAAGTACAGGACTTGAGCAGAGACTAGAATGAAATTAAAGGACAAGAGTTGCTTATAATTAGAGTCAGGAGCTTTCTAGCTAGTGAACTAATTCACAAGGGAAAAATAACATTTGACGTATTTCACTGAAAGTAGACACATATATTCTCCACTTGTTACTATGGACAAGTCCAAGATTGATTACTAACCTTACCCTCATCTCCTCCATTAAGTAGTTTGTTTGATTTTAGCACAAATTGTGAAATTGTGTAGTTTTAGGAGGTATACATAGGCATATATGTTTTGATTGCAGCTTGCTAGAAAATATGTTCTGCAGGACATGATTTTTTTGTGTGTATGTCAGTTGTGTATAGTGATAACATTTGTAGGTATACAGTGCATATGGAATGAGTAAAGAAGACAAGTCTGATGTTAAACCCCTAGCAATATCATTTGTTGGAGAGCACAGTACTAGATATAAGTTGGTTGGAGAGCACAGGGTTTATTTAATACTCCCAATGTAAAGTGTTGCTAACTTTTGTTGGATTGTTATACTCCTTACTGCCAGCATGCTGTCCTGACATTTTTGACTCTGTCACTTGAGCCATAGCTCTACCATTGGCTTTTTGGTTGTTCTTTGGAGGTAAGAGTCTTATGGGCTTTTCTGCTCAGGCTGGCATTGAACCTTGATCCTCAGATCTCAGCCTCTTGAGTAATTAGGATTTTAAGCTTGAGCCCCTGTGCCTGACCACTTGATTTTTTGTTGTTGTATTTTTTTTAGCTGTATTGTTCACTCAGTCTGCTCTTCGATGTCAAACAGTTCTCAATTCCTTTATTAATATTTTTATCCCTGACTTCTTTCTTCTCACCTTTCCTAAAAGTCTTCCATTGACTCTTACAACTTAATGTTTTGTTCATTTCATCACAGCATTTACTGGATCCATTTTTTTTTTTTTGCCTGTCCTGGTGCTTAAATTCAGGGCCTGAGCACTGTTGTTGGGCTTTCGCAAGGCTAGAGCTCTACCACTTGACCACCACTTCTTGCTTTTTTATGTATGTGATACCAACGAATTGATCCTGGGTCTTCGTGCATGCTAGGCAAGCACTCTATAACCACCAAACTCCTAATCCCATTTGCTGTATCCTTTATATATATATATATATATATATCCTTTATTTATTAAGTGAACTTGGGTATTTACAGCTCAAATTATTGTAGATCAGATACAATTGAGCAAGGAAACCTAAAAATAAGGTACATACTAGGCATCTTTGATAAAGGAGTTCTTTACTGTTAAATGTAGTTATATGTTTTCACAAGCAGTAATACCTGCTGTAATAACTTTTAATGGTCTCTGTCTCCATTAGCTGACAACAAAAATACATTAAAAGTAGACAGAATTGTATAAGGGAGCTTCATGTCTACCCATTGTCCAGCTTAATTATCAGTTGTATTTCATTGTATCTGGCACCACCTCATCTCATTCTAGTTAGTTATATACTAGAGGATATGACAGTTGGATAGATTTTAACTTAAGTATTTTTTTCCCCAACAAGATTTATTTATTTATTTATTTTTTGGTCAGGATAATGTATAGAGGGATTACAGTTACATGTGTCTCGAACATTGATACCTCTTCCTATGTTTTTTTGGTTGTTTTTTCCTTTTTTTAAAAAATGACCAAGGGGTCTCCCTGTAGCCCAGGAAGTCTTGAATTCATTTTTTAGCCCAGGCTGGCCTGAACTTCCCATTCTCTTGCCTTAGCCTCCCAAATGCTGAAATTACAGTCATGCATCACCTTGGCCAGCTAACAGTTTTTCTTTTGGAATTTTGATTTCTTAGAATAATAAAATGTCCTTTCCTTTAAGTTTTCTAAAGTGTTATCTTTTTTATTTAATAATGTTTGAATTCTTTCCTTCATAAAAAATTTATTAAGTTTTCCATTTATGTGTCACTGTCTTTTTGTGTGGGGGGGGTGGTGCTGGGGCTGGTACTGGTCTTGAACTTAGGGCCTTGGTGCTGTCCATTCACTGCTTTTACTTAGGCTGGTACTGTATCACTTGAGGCACAGCTCCACTTCCACCTTTTTGTTAGTTTAATTTGAGATTCCTGTGATAACTGTCTGTTTTCCTTAGATCTCAGCCTTCTGAGCTCCTAGGACTGCAAGTGTGAGCCACTGACCTGCTTGCTAGTCTGTGTGTTCTAGATCCAGTTTCTGAGTTGTGCTTACTTCATTGTTATTACATTGTGTTTACTTCCTTGTATTATATTTTGTCAAATTCTTTCTTTAGATAAATGTAAAAAACACAATCCTTTTTTTTTTTTTTTCCAGTCATGGAGCTTGAACTCAGCTTGGGCACTGTCATTGAACTTTTTTGCTCAAGACTACAGCATTCAACCATTTTGAGACACATTACTACTTTGGTTTTCTGGTGGCTAATTAAAGAGTCTCACAGACTCTCCTTCCGAGGCTGGCTTGGAATTGTGATCCTTAGATCTCACCTTCCTGAGTAGCTAGGATTACAAGAGTGAATCACTGGAGCCAACCTTGATTTTTTGTTTGTTTTTGTTTTGTTTTGTTTTGGTAGAGTTGCTAGAAAGTTCTTTGGTTGTAATGTTTTGCCTCACAGTGAGGTTTTCATTTTCATTTTGAATCCTACTTTTCTTTAAATTATCCTTAAAATGCCATTTATTTCTTCTCAAGAGTTCATTATTCTTTGTGCTGTTCTTCAGAATCCTGAAAACTCCACTGCATTTTCAGATAGTTTTCCTGGCTAAATGACTACTGAAAATTTCATGCTTGAAGGGAAGGAGGTTTGGCATGTAATCTTCTGGGTGTAATACTTACTGCTTACCACTAGATGGGACTGCAGGTTACTCATTTTTATTTCTTTTTAAAAAGCCATCTTTAGGAAAGATAGGTCTAACAACGCATTATTTGATAGTGAAAAAAGCTGCAGGAAATGGCATAAGTCTTCAGCTGGGTGCTGAAGACTTAAGCCTATTACTCTAGCTATTCAGGATGCTATCTGAGGATCAGTTTGTGTTAGCTGAGGCTGGAATGTTCCTGAGGCTCTTATCTCCAATTAATGATAGAAAAAGCTGGAAGTGGCTCTGTAGCTTAAGTGGTAGAGCACTAGCCTTCAGCAAAAAGAGCCCAAGGACAGACCTAGTCTGAGGACTAACAAAGAAAAAAGGGGGGTGGAATATTTGGAAATGAAGATAAAGGCATGATTGCTAACATAAATGCATTTTCCTTTTATGTGCTGGAAATTTATTGTATATAAAGGAACCTTAAAAATAGGAAAGAGTTAGTTTAATTTTTCTAACCATGTTAGATTATTATTCTTTATAAACATCAAATGGTATGATATAATGTGCTTCATCCAACAGATTATTTGCAATTAAAATTACTGCTTGAGTGTAAGACTCAGAACCTCTGAGTGAGAAAATTCCCTTCACAAATCCAGATATTAGGATGGGATTGTTGCTTGTGTACATTTGGTACTGAAGACCAAGTTTTTAAATTCTCTGTCATGAAGGCTTTTGAAGAGAGTACAATTACTGACCATATCATCTATTCAAATATGACATATTTACTATATTGCCATACATTATTTTTTGTCCTGGTACTGGAGCTTGGACTCAGAGCCTCATGGTACTAGGGATTGAACTAAGGGTCCCACTAAGGCTTATTTTACTCAAGACTAGTGTAGTACTACATGAGGTACACCACCATCTATGTATGTGGTACTGAGGAATTGACCTCGGTTTTTAGCATGCTAGGAAAATTCTCTACCAATAGGCCAAACTCCTGGCCCAACTTCTGGTCTTTCTGTTGATTAATTGGAGATAGTCTCTTAAGTTTGTTTCCCCAGGCTTGCTCCAAACTTAGATCTTGAACTCCTGAGTAGCTAGGATTATAGGCATACACTGGCACTTTGACCATACTTTCTTGATATGTGCTTAATAAAAGAAATGTATGGCTACTGGTAGCTCTTGAGAAGTTGGATATTTTAGGAGTAGGGAAGAGAAAAAGCAAGGAAGAAGGTCTTCCTTGATGTTATGTATGTTTTGTTAAATACTTTTTTCCTTCCAAATTGACCAGTTTTTGACACTCTGAATGAATTTAGCTTGACTGTATTGGGAATACAGTATATGGCAACATCTTTAGTCAGTCCCTAGGAAGTGTTACTAATTAGCACATTTTTTTGTAGTGATGCAGGGATATATAATGCAGAGAAGATTTTTTGTCCAAATTACTAAAAAGTCTTTGCTGAAAAACTGAAATAAATGTAAATACTGCAACCCAGTTTGAGTGGCCCACCTAGACAGAGCAAGGTCTAGTCTTAAAAATAAAAGTCTTCTGCCCTCATCTTGCTTTACTTTCTTGGATAAATATTGTTCTTTACAATTAATTTGGTCTCTGAACTTTTTATCAAGGCTACTACTGTTCTATCACTTGAGCCACACCTTTACTTCCAGCTTCTCTATTTCTTTTTCTTTCTTTCTTTCTTTTTTTTTTTTTTTTTTTTTGTGTGGTTCATTGGAGACAAGAGTTCTGCTGGGGTTGGTTTCAAACCAGGATCCTCAGATCTCATCTTCTCTGAGTAGCTAGGATTACTGACGTGAGTCAGTGTATCTGTTGTGGATACTAGCTATATTTTCATGTCTGGATCACTTTTCCTTGATTCTTGCTGGTTTTGACTTTTACATAGTCAATGCTCTTGAAAGACAGATATAAAAAGCTGTAATTCACAGACTGTACAGTTCATCTACTGAAAGTGTGTACACTTTCACTGGTTCATTGTATTTATAGAGTGATGTAACTGTCCATTAATACTAATTTTGATACATTTTTAGTGTTATAAACAGAAACCATTTCCACCAATAGTTATTGAGCATTTTCCTTTAGTCCCTCATCCCTAGGTAACTCTTTACTTATATTTTGGTTAGATAAGTTTGCCTGTTACTTATATTTCATATAAGTAGAATCACATTGTGTGTGTATGTGTTTGTATTTGTATTTGTGATTGGCTCCTTTCACTTAGCTTAATGTTTTCAGGATACATTAATGCAATTCTAATATAGATTTTGTTTTATCGGTCAAACAGTACTCTACTGTATGGAAATACTACAGGATGAACTACTTGTTCATCCTATGTTTAAGTTGTTTTCACTTCTGGGCTAGTATACCCAATGCTGCTGTGCTCATTGTGTACACAGTTTGTGTGTGTGTGTGTGTGTGTGTGTGTGTGTGTGATACATATTTGTCTTCAGTGTATTTCTAGAGGTTTTATATTTCTGTGTTTAACGTTTTGAGGATCTATCAGATGAGGATGTGCCAGTTTATATTCCCACCAACTTTGCTTCTATATTTCTTATTTTAGTTTTCCTTGGGCTGTGCAAGGCATTGAACCTAGTGCCTTGTGATGGTAGGCAGACATTGTTAATGCAGAGCTACCCCTCTTGCTGATTTTCTGTTGTTGTTGTTTTTTTGAGTCAAGATCTCACATTAGAGCCCACATTGAGCTCACATTTAATTCTTGACCCTTGTGTTTCCTTCTACTAGGCAGTCACTGTGATTTTTACTGTAACCATTGTAGTGGGTAGAAATTAACTTGTGTGTATGTGTTTTTTAATGATTTGCTTTTCCTTAAGGACTAATGTTGAATATCTTTTCAAATGTTTATTGGTGGTATTGTATCTTTTTCATGTTGCTGGTCAGATTCCTTGCCTGCTTTTAGATTGATTCACCTTAGTATTACTGAATTGTTAAAATTCTTTTTAAAATTCGGATTATATCACCAACTGGGAAAAGATATTACCAACAATACATCAGACAAATGCTTCATATCCAGTATCTACAGGGAACTCAAGAAACTAATCCTCCCCAAACCCAACAAGCCAGTCACTAAATGGGCACGAGAAATAAAGAGAGACTTATCAAAAGAAGAGGTAAAAATGGCTGAAAAGCATATGAGAAAATGCTCATCATCCATGGTCATAAAGGAAATGCGAATAAAAACAATCCTAAGATGCCACCTTACCCCAATTAGAATGGCCAAGATTCTGAACTCAGACAATGACAGATGCTGGCAGGGTTGTGGAGAAAAAAGAACCCTACTGCACTGCTGGTGGGATTGTAAGCAAGTTCAGCCACTCTGAAAAGCAGTGTTGGAGGTTTCTTAAAGAACTGAAAATAGACCTTCCCCATGATCCCGCCATACCACTCCTGGGCATCTATCCTGAACATCATAACCCAGGATATGATAAGGACACCTGCTCAGCTATGTTCATCTCTGCACTATTCACATTAGCCAAGTGATGGAAACAACCCAGATGCCCTACTGCAGATGAATGGATACAAAAAGTGTGGTGTGTGTGTGTATATATATATCTATATATATATACACATATATATATTGAGAGAGAGATAGATAGATAGAGAGACAGACAGACAGACAAACAGATATACAATGGAATTCTACATAGCCCACAGACAAGATAAAATAATGGCATTCTCAGGGAAGTGGATCAGTCTAGAGCGAATCATGTTGAATGAGATAAGTCAAGACCAAAGGAACAAAAGGCCCATGGTATACTTAATATGTGGCTATTAGATCCAAAAAGTACAAGAGCAATGACTCAATATTTGTGTTCCCAATGCAATGGACATGTATTGGAAATATAAACACAACTACATAGACATAAAAATTTATGATTCTATAGACATCATGTTTTATCACATAGATTAATATGTACCTATGACATACAAACCCTCAGCCTAATTTTAATTACGTTCTAAAATCTAAGTAGCAGTGATTGTATATACGATGTAAAAATCAATGTGAATAAATTCTTTAATAAAAAATTATCTTTTAAAAAATTTGGCTTGTATCAGTTGTAGAGGGGAAGAATTTCGTTGTTACATTCCCACAATTTCACACTGCGTTCTAATCAACTTCATCACTTCTGTTCTCTCCCTTATCCATCTCCCCACCCCAAACAAAAAACAAAACAAAATAGCATCTCCAACAGGTTTCCCTACATCTCTGTTCTCCCAGTCAGCACACTCCTCTCGCCTTGATCCTACTCATCTGCAGTTTGTATTTCTTGTCTACCCCATCCACCTATTGATCATCAGCTTTTGTGAGTTTCTTGATACTGTTTACCTAAAAATAATGTGTCACAGTTATTTGTTTTATGTTACATTCTCCCTTTTTCTACTCCTAAGTAGTCCCTTTAGCTTGATTCATGTTCTGTGTTCAACCATCTAAGCAATTAAGTATGTATGTACATTTTTACACTTACGTACATAGGCTTGTCTTAATATTATGTTTTCTAGTTATATTTATTTTCCTACAAATGACATGATTTTGTTTCTTTAATATCACAGTAATATTACATACATATAATAATATATGCATGTATATATGTATATACACACCATGTTTTCTTTATATATTCACATATTTGATACAAGTCCTCATTAGATAATTTGATTTGTGGCTATATTTTCATTTTATACTTTCTTGGTGATATCATTTTTAAATTTTCATGAATGTTTTCCTTTAGTTTCTTGTATTTTAGAATTGTTTTGAGAATGCATGCCTAATGCTTGCCTTGTTTTTGCTAGCTTGGGTTTTTGCTTGTGGCTGGCTTTCTACTACTTGAGCCATACCTCTATTTCTTATATCTGGACTATTGTTTGTTGTCACATCTCTCTGTTTTTGTGCCAGTGACTTGATTATCTTGATTAATTTTGAAATTAGGGCATGCAGCTCTTCCAGCTTTATTTTTTTTCAAGTTTCCTCAGCTTTATATATATATATTTTTAATTTTTTCCATATATTTTTTATTGTAATTAATCGAAGGGTTACATTATAGTCACCAGATAGAAGGTGCATTACTTCACATACATTGATACCTTTTGTTATTTCTTGGTCCCCATTTCCCTTCTCTCCCCCCATCTTGATTTCCCCCCTTCCCTATCCAATTTCAAATAACCAAATATGCATGTATACAATATATCAGATAACAAGGTGAAATACTGTAACAATATGAAATAACCAAGGGACAGCAATAGAGATGAGAGATAACATAGTACATTAAGGACAACAATCATTCATCATATGGTTTTTGTTTCTATATCCTGGAGGTCCTTTCATTTAGCGCCATTCTCTATGTACATATGTATATGTATATGTATATTCTTATGTATCTAGGTTTGGTTCTATTGTAAATCTCTGCTAGGAGAGCCCAATTTTCTACTGATTATGACAAATGAGGGAAGCCATTGAGCCTGTGTTTCTTTGAGTCTGGCTTACTTCTCTTAATATGATTTTTTTCTAAGTCTTTCCATTTCCTTATAAATGGGGTGATGTCATTCTTTCTGACAGCAGCATAGAATTCCATTGTGTATAAATACCACATCTTGTTGATCCACTCATCAAGTGAGGGGCATCTGGGTTGGTTCCACATTTTTGCTATGGTAAATAGTGCTGCAATGAACATCGTTGAGCTGGTGGATTTAGTATGTCCTTGTTTCTGGACGATTATGTAAATGCCAAGTAGTGGAATTGCTGGGTCATAGGGGAGTTCTATGTTCTGTCTTTGGAGGAGCTGCCATACTGCTTTCCATAGTGGTTGAATGAGTTTGCATTCCCACCAACAGTGTAGTGATCCCTCCTGGCCACATCCCCTCCAGCATTTGTTGTTAGTAGATTTCTTGATCATGGCCATTCTAACTGGAGTGAGGTAAAATCTCAAAGTTGTTTTGATTTGCACTTCTTTTATGGTCAGAGATGTGGAGCATTTCTTCATGTGTATATAGGCCATTTTCATTTCTTCTTCAGAGAAGACTCTCTTTAAGTCTTTGGCCCATCTTTTAATGGGATGGTTGTTTCTTTGGAGGTTAGTTTTGGAGTGACTCAATTTTTTGAGCTGTTGATATATTTTAGATATGAGGCCTTTGTTGTATGGTTATTGAAGATCTTCTCCTACTCTGTAGGCTTTCTAAGTTAGTTTGCTAGGTATGTCTTTTGCCATACAGAAGCTCTGCAGTTTAATGCAGTCCCATTTACCTAGACTTTCTCTGATTTGTTGTGTTTCTTGGTCATTATTAAAAAAGTTTCGACCTGTGCCTAGTGTATCTCCTATTCCTTCTTGTCAAGTTTTCAGTGCATCTGCTTTTATCTCCAGGTCTTTGATCCATTTGGAGTTAATCCTGGTGCAGGATGACAAAGAAGGATCCAACTTTAGTTTTCTGCAGTTGCTTAACCAGTTCTGCCAGCATCACTTGTTGAAGAGGCTGTCTTTCTTCCATTCTGTGTTCAATTTTTTTTTTTTAACTTAGTACCCTTGCATCTTTACATGAGATCTGAGGATCACAGTTAAAAGCCTGGGCTGGAAAGTCCATGAGACTTTTCTCTCCAATTAAGCACCCAAAAACCAGAAATGGAGCTGTGGCTTAAAGTGGTAGACTACTATCCTAGAGCGAAAGAGCTCAGGGACGCTAACCAGGTCCTGACTTTAAGCCCAAGACTGACAAATATTTTTTAAAAGGCAGGTAGAGCCGGGCCGGGTATGGTGGCTCACTCCTGTAATGCTAGCTACTGAAGTGGCTGAGATCTGAGGATCAAGGTTCAAAGCTAGCTAAGGCACAAAAGGACCTTAGAATATTATCTCCAATTAACCTCTAAAAAATGGGAAGTGGTGATTGCTTAGGGTAGGTTGGTAGCCTTGGGCTGAAGACATCCCGGGCCCAGGGGTAGGGCGCTGGCCTTGTGTTGTAGATTCCAGGCTGAGTTCAAGCCCCATGACCCACTAAAAAAAAAAAAAAGATCGGCAGAATGTTAATAGGAATTATGTTGAATTTGTAGATAAACTTTTCAAAAAATAATATTAAGTGTTTCAGCTAAGATGACATATCTTTTTATTTTTTTAGGATTTTGATTTCCTTCAACAGTTTTTTTGTCCTTATCAGAGTACAACTTTGTCCTTTTTTTTTTTTTTTTTTTGCCTGTCCTGAGTCTTGACTCAGAGCCTGGGTAATGTCCTTGGGCTTTCTCAAGCATAGTGCTCTACCACTTGAACCACAGCACTGCTTCCAGCCTTTTCTGTTTTTGGTGGTTTCAAGAAATTGAACCCAGGGCTTCATGCATGCTAGGCAAGTACTCTGTCACTAGGCCACACTCCTGGCTCTGTACTTTTTTTTTTTTTTAAAGGATTTTCATAAGTATTTTATTCTAAACATATTTGTAAATAGAATTGTTTTCTTGATTTAATTTTCAGATTATTACTGGTATAGTGAACTGATTTTGTATTGTCTTTTATACAACAATTTTGCTGGAATTGTGAATTAGTTCTAACAGGTTAATGGATTCCTTGCATTTTTGTAAGTACAAAATTATGTCATAGAATTTTTTGCTTTCTAATTTTGCATTCTTCTTATTTACATAGCAAGATCTTCTAATACAGCTTTGAACATGTAATGAGGGAAGGGAACTTTGTCTTGTCCTTAAAAATCATGGTGTTTAACAATTATTAGGCATGACGCTAATTCTGATGAGTTTTTCTTAGATACTAGTTATGAGGACACTCAGGAAGTTCCCATGTAGTCTTAGTTTATTATGTAGTTTGTTTGTTAGTTCAGTTTTGGGGAATATGTGTTTTTTCTGTGTAGTTCAAGCTTGCCTCATTTTGTCCTTGAGGGCTGGGATCACAGTTTATATTTTTAACATTTCTTGAGTAGGCTTTTATCTTTAAAAAGTCAGTGTCTTATACCTATAAACTGCTCCCTAGGAAGCTCAAAGGAGCCCCAGTGGGAAAATCTTCTAGACTTTTATCTTCAGTTGGCCACCAAAAAAACTGGAAGTGGAGCTGTGGCTTAAGTGGTAGAGTGCTAACCTTGAGTGAAAAATCTCATGGATAGCATTGAGGCCCTAAGTTCAAGCCCCAGGACTGGCCGTGTGCGCGCGCACGTGTGTGTGTGTGTGTGTGTGTGTGTGTGTGTGTGTGTGTGTGTGTGTGTGTATGTGTGTGTGTATACACATACATATATACATATATATTTGTTTACTCTTGGTGGCAGATAAGATGTTAGTCGGTTAATTGACAATAAGTAGAAGCATTCCTTTTTCTGTTCTTTACTGCTATTACCCAAAGATAAAGTTGGGTACTAGTATCTTATTTTATAATAAAGACACTATAATAGACAGGTCAGTGGTATTTTGTTTTGGGTTGTGTTGAGATAGTATCTCATTATGGACTCTAGGCTGACCTCTGTCGCCCAGGGGAACTTGAAGTTGTCCTTTAGAGAAAAAATGAATTTTAGGAATCATTTTACATTTCAAAATGATTTTAAGTTTAGAAAGATTGTGGGTGGTACATAGAAAAGGTAGTAATTGGTCAAAACAAGAGTAAATAAAAGAAATGAAAGATTATTCAAGACAGAAACATTTTCTCTTCATTTGTGTTACTGATCATTTTTTATTATGTCAAGTGTATATTTAGGTATGTTCACGTGTCATTGCAGGTTTCCATGGATCTCAACAGTGCCAGCACTGTAGTTCTTCAGGTCTTAACACAGGCTACAAGTCAGGACACCTCTGTTTTAAAACCAGCTGAGGAGCAGTTGAAACAGTGGGAGACACAGCCAGGTTTCTATTCAGTGTTGCTGGTAAGTTGTTTTAAAGTTCTTTATTTTTAATATGAGGAAACATATTTTTTTAAATACTTCTGTAACAGCCTAGATTTGGTGATACTTTTCTTTAGTTAAACTGATCCAAGTGTTTCATTGCCATTGACACTACCATTGTCTTTTCAATTTAGAATATGGCTTGGTGAGAGTGTTTAAGAAAAGTGTTGGTGGATTGACATTTAGAATCTTTCCTTTACCCTGTATTTTAATTATGAGTCTTGACAAACAAAGTCATTTCCATTGGCTATATTTTTTTATGGGTTAGTGGCTTTCATACTTTATTTGAATGTTACATTTATTCTGGGTAAATAATTGAACAAAGCATTTGTAGTATCTGTTCAGATAGAAGACCCACTCTAATGTTTTTTCAGTTTTAGCACATGAATGCTGACACCAGAAAATTGGTTGTGCATTTCCATATTTTGTCCTTATTCCAATTAATTTATATTATCTGTGTTGTTCAGGTCTCTATTGCAGCATCAGGCTCAGAATATCATGCTCAGTGTTTTGGGTTGTTTTTTTTTCTCATTTTTTTTTCATAAGTGCTGAGGGTCAAACCCAAGGCCTGGTGCTTACTCTGCAAGCACTTGCCACTGAGCCATGATTCCCCTTCTCATGATTGCATTTAAAACATTATATTTTCTTCTACCACCGAAAACATTTTATCTGCTAACATACTAAAACTTTTCCTGGGTGTTATAGGAAATAAACCTAATTATTAACAGTAAATACTTTAGACTGTTCTTATTTAAAGTCTTTGATTAATTCATCAAATGTAACCAATGTAACTCACAAGACAGTATGCTGTAAATAAACTTTACAAGGTTGGGGTAGGGGGAAGGAAAAGTGAGAGAAAAACAACTACCTTACATATGTAACTAACTTCTCTGTACATCACCCTGACAATAAATTAAAGTAAAAATAAAAAACAAGACTTTTTTTTTTAATTTAATTTAATTTATTTATTTATTTTTGCCAGTCCTGGGCTTGAGCTCAGGGCCTGAGCACCATCCTTGGACTTTCTCAAGGCTAGAGCTCTACCACTTGAGCCTCAGCACCACTTCCGGCTTTTTTTTTCTATGTATGTGGACCGAGGAATGGAACCCGGGTCTTCATGCATGCTAGGCAAGCACTTTAACCACTAGGCCAAACTCCCGTCCCCAAGACTTTTTATATTGAGAGCTTTTCCTATTAATTTCTTCTGAAAATTGAGAGCCTTGATCGATGCTTGAGATTTGACTTTTGTTGAAGACAAAGACACATGAGTTAAAACTGACCCTGGATTTATGTCTGGGTCACAGATTCAGAGCAAAATTGTTGACAAGTAAAATGAAATAATATGGCCTAGTCGCTAACATACATGTTTTGAATTTTTAGCTGAGAAGTTTGAATTATTAAAAATTTAAAAAGGAGGGCTGGAAGTTTGGTCTAGTGGTAGAGTGCTTGCCTAACATGAAGACCTGGGTTCAATTCCTCGGTACCATATACATAGAAAAAAGCTGGAAGTGGTGCTGTGGCTCAAGTGGTAGAGCTCTAGCCTTGAGAAAGTCCAAGGATAGTGCTCTGGCCCTAAGTTCAAGCCCCACAACTGAAAAAGAAATTTAAAAAGATACTTACCATGACTGTGGGGGAAATGTAGTGTGTGGAATAAAGTAAATAGGCAGATTGATTTTAAATGACATTGAGAAAGTATCATTATTCTTTCCTCCATAATCTAGCATCATGTTTGTAAATTTGAATACATTTATTTATTTATGTATTTATTTTTTGGTCAGTCATGAGGTTTGAACTCGGCCTGGGCGCTGTCTCTGAGCTCTTAAGCTCAGGGCTACTGCCCTACTCCTTGAGCCACAGTACCTGACTGAATCCTTTTACTCTCTACCCTTTTATTTAAATGAATATACCCTCTGGGTTTTTTTTGTTGTTGTTGTTGTTGTTTTTTTGTGGTTCATGGGGCTTGAACTAGGCCTGGGCACTGTCCCAGAGCTCTTCAGCTCAAGACTACTGCCCTACCTCTGGGCCGGGGTGTTGTCCCTGAGTTCTTCAGCCCAAGGCTGCCACCCTACCCTGGAACCAAGCCTCACTTCTCATTTTCAAGAGGTTAATTGGAGATATGAGTCTTTTTGTGTCCGGGCTGGTTTTGAACCTTGATCCTCAGATTTCAGCCTCCTGAGTAACTAGGATTACAGGCGTGAGCCAACACACTCGGCATAAATATGCCCTCTGGATGCAGGAGTCTCTTAAGTGTTAGCCATGGGTGAAAGAAACAGGCCTGGAGTTCAAGCTTTAGTACTAGCATATCTTAAATAATAAGAAGACTGAATATGCTGTTATTAGTCTTGTATTTTTTCATGGTCTGTCATGGTATTTGAACTCTTGGTCTGGGCGTTGTCCCTGAGCACTTCTGCTTAAGGCTACTGCCCTACCCCTTGAGCCATAATACCACTTCTGGTTTTCTAGTGATTAATATGAAATAAGAGTCTCATGGAATTTCGTGCCTGGGCTGGCTTTAACTGCCATCCTCAGATCTCAGCCTCTTGAGTATCTAGGATTATAGGCGTGAGCCACCATGCCTGGCCTTCATTTTGGTATTTTAAAATTAGTAGACATTACTTTGTTTGCTCTTTGGGTATATATAGTATATGAATTTTTAATAATTGCCAATATTTTTCTATATTCTCTATGTATTTTGTTTGGAGGTACTTACACATATATTAATAATACATTTTTTATAAGCCATGTGTGCTTTTTTGTGTAGACTTTTTTGTAAAATATTGTTATGTAACTATTTTGTTGTTGTTTGTGCCAGTCCTGGGGTTTGAACTCAGGGTCTGGGTGTTTCTTCCACTACTGTTGGTGGTTAATTGGAGATACAGTTTCAGGGACAGCTTTTCTCGAACTGGCTTTGAACTGCTGTCTTCAGATAACAGCCTCTTGAGCAGCCTGAAAACACTTTAATTTTTGGAACTGGGGATGAGAGGGTCAGTCATGGGGCTTGAACTCTAGGTCTGGGCCCTGTCCCTGAGCTTTTTAGCTCAAGGCTAGTGTTCTACCATTTGAGCCATAGTGCCACTTCCGTTTTTCTGGCAGTTAATTGAAGATGAATGTCACAGACTTTCGTGCTTGGGCTGGTATTGAACTATTATCCTTAGATCTCAGCCTCCTGGGTTGCTAGGATTAGAGGTGTGAGCCACTGGCACCTGGCTTAGTTTTTTTTTTTTTTTTTGCCAGTCCTGGGCTTGAGCTCAGGGCCTGAGCACTGTCCTTGGACTTTCTCAAGGCTAGAGCTCTACACTTGAGCCTCAGCACCACTTCCAGCTTTTTTCTATGTATGTGGTACTGAGGAATCGAACCCCAGGTCTTCATGCATGCTAGGCAAGCACTTTAACCACTAGGCCAAACTCCCGGCCCCTGGCTTAGTTTTTAATACTGTAATGTTTTAAATTAAAATTCTAATTTGGGTTTTACTGTTTTCCTTGTATATTTAGAAATAAAGTTTAAAAAAATGTTTTGACTAACATTTTTTTTTTTTGCCAGTCTTGGGCTTGGGCTCAGGGCCTGAGTACTGTCCTTGGACTTCCTCAAGACTAGAGCTCTACCACTTGAGCCTCAGCACCACTTCCAGCTTTTTTCTATGTATGTGGTACTGAGGAATCAAACCTGGGTCTTCATGCATGCTAGGCAAGCACTCTACCACTAGGCCAAACTCCCGGCCCCCATTTTTAAAGGTTTTAAAAAATTCTCATTGATTATTAAGGTTATGTTGCATGGTTTGGCTTGCATAAGTTTTTGCCAGTCCTGGGGCTTGAATTTAAGACCTGGGGCACTATCTTTGAGCTTTCTCAAGGCTAGTGTTCTACCACTTGAGCCATATCACCACTTCTGGCTTTTTCTGTGTATGTGGTACCAAGAATTTGAACCCAGGGTTTTGTGCATGCTAGGCAAGCGCTCCACCACTACGCCATGCTCTGGGCCCTGCATAGGTATTTTCCTAGTCCTCCATTGCTATGTAGAACTGGTACTGTGTGAATTAATTATTTTGGTGAACTTTTTTAGAAGTGGCTAATTTTGGATGAAAGTTATTTACATCCAGCTTTATATCACTTACTTCTTTCAAATTTATTTTTAAATATGAATGTTTTGGGTAAAAGTATAGTTTTGCAGAATAAGTGTATTTCCTCATATGTATTAACCCAGAGCTTTCCCAGACTCAGCACTGGGTCTTGAACCCAGGTCCTCTTCTTCACTGTTTTTTCCCTGTTTTTTCCCCATGACTCACTGGAGATGCCTCTATTTTTGGCTTGTTGACTGTGTTTTGTGTGTGGTGTGTGTGTGTGTGTTTGTGTGTGTGTGTGTGTGTGTGTGTGTGTGTAGGATTATGTTTGCTTGTTTCTGAGTTTCATTTTTTACTAGACAAATTTTCAACCATACTTACAAGTAGAATAGCATCATGAGCCCTCCTGTTTATTAATTATTCCACAGACTACTGATTAGGAATTCATCCTTCCTCTTCCTTCAGTAGAGACTTATTCAGACTGTCCTTGAACTCATAATGTTCCTGATTTATCTTCCTCAGTTCTTAGAATTCAGGCATCGCCATCATAGTTGATTGAATAGGCATGCTTTATTGTATGAATCATAGAAATATGTGCATTTAGAAAATATCAATGTGATATACATATGTGTCTATATATATGTATATATATAGTGGTGAAAATTTTTAAACTGGTATTGGGTTTAAATACAATGGTTTCAAGCTAGGTTAGCTTGTTTCCTCATCACTGGTGTTCTACATTTAATTAAGGTTATTCATGCTTCATAGTGGGTATATTAATTATACTTCAAAATGAGTTAGTGTTTATTCTAGTATTATTTTGTATTTACAGAACATTTTCACCAACCATACTCTAGATATAAATGTAAGGTGGCTTGCTGTACTATACTTTAAGAATGGAATTGATCGTTACTGGAGACGTGTAGCACCTCAGTAAGTTCCAATAGTCCCCCATTATATTTCTTTCTAAACTCAAGAAAGTAAGAATGAACCCACTCATGGGAAAGATAGTGCTTATTAGTTATGTGTACTCCTTCACCTTGCTTATTGGCTTTATACCACTTGAACGATGCCTCTATCTCTGCTTGTTACAGGTTAATTAAATCTGGCAGACATTTTTGCTCAGGCTGGCATCAATCTGTTTTGTTTTTTTTTTTTTTAAAAACTAGTCCTGGACTTTAACTCAGAGCTTTCTCAAGGCTAGTGTTCTGCCACTCTGACTTTCTTTTTGGTGGGTCATGGGGCTTGTATTCAGCCTGGGTGTTATCCCTGAGCTCTTCAGCTCAAGGCTACCACCCTACTCTTGAGCCAAGCCCCACTTCCCATTTTCTAGAGGTTAATCGGAGATAAGAGTCTCAGGTCCTTTTGTGCCCCGACTGGCTTTGAACCTTGATTCTCACATTTCAGCCTCCTGGGTAGCTAGGATTATAGCTGTGAGTCACCTGCCCTGCCTGGCTACCACTCTGGCATTTTATGTGTATGTGGTACTGAGAAATTGAACTTCATGCAAGCTAGACAAGCACTCTACCACAAGGCCATACTCCAGACCCCAATCTGTGTTCTTTTTTTTTTTTTTTTGGCCAGTCCTGGACTTGTGCTCAGGGCCTGAGCACTGTCCTTGGACTTTCTCAAGGCTAGAGCTCTACCACTTGAGCCTCAGTATCACTTCCAGCGTTTTTTATGTATGTGGTACTAAGGAATAGAACCCGGGTCTTTGTGCATGCTAAGCAAGCACTCTACCACTATACCAAACTCCCGGTCCCCAGTTCATGTTCTTTTGATCTCACCCTCTTGAGTAGTTAGGTTTATGGGTCTGAGTCACTAGTGCCTTCCTCTCTTTTTATTTATTTGTGAAAGAATTATCCTCTTTGATTACCAAATGTTCAAGTAATAAAGTGATTTATAGGTTTGCCCAAACCAATTAGTCACATATTTAAAAGTGTTATTATTAAAATTCATAGAAGTGCTATTTTGCATTTACTACTAGGTGACATTTTTTTGTAATAAAGTTAACTTTTTTTTTTTTATAGTGCTCTCTCGGAGGAGGAGAAATGTACATTGCGTGCAGGGCTCATCACCAACTTCAATGAACCAATAAACCAGGTTAGTGACAAAATGAATTATTATCCTTTCTCTTAATTTTTGCTTTTTTTCTATATCTACTTTGTTTCATGATATTAACCTATGAAATCTTGACTTCATTACTTTCATTTGTAATACTTACACTATGCCTTCTGATCTTTGAAATGTTGAGCTGCTATGAACTCTGGTTATCTGGGTATGGTAGCTTATATCTGTAATCTTAGCAAATATGGCATTTCTAGGCCAGCATGGGGAAAAAGTTTACTCGACTTTATATTGATGGAAGGGAGTTGGATGTAATGGAACATGCCTGACATCTTGGCTACTGGATAAATCATAAAATAAGAGGATCAATGTCGAAATATTAGTCCAAATGAAGACTATGAGTATCTCAAAATAACCAGTAAAAATGGGGCTGGAGGCCTGTCTCAGTGGCGCAACCATAGAGCCTTGAGTTCAAAGCCTGATACTATCTTATCCCCTTCTAAAAAGTATTTTGGTTAGATTTAGCTGTTTATTAATTAAAATCTAGAAGTTATTTTGCAGTGCATTTGTAAACTTTTAATTTTCTCTCTCTTTTTTCGTTATTGTTGTTGTTCTTGGGTCTTGAAGTCAGGGTCTGGGTTCTGTCCCTGAGCTCTTTTGCTCAAGGCTAGTGCTCTACCATTTTGAGCCACAATCCCACTTCCTGTCTTTCTGGTGTATAATTGGAGATGAATGTCATGGACTTTCCTTCCAGGTCTGGCTTTGAACCGTGATTCTCAGATCTCAGCCTCCTGAGTAGCGAGGATTACAGACATGAGCCACTGGTGCCTGGCAACTTTCTCAGTTTTTAGGCTGGTATTTCAAGAAAATCTTCAAATAATGACAGTCTTACTCAGAAATTGATTTTTATTGATCGTTCCTGATCTAGTACTTTAGTTTCTTATATTTATTTTTCCCCCCCTCTAGATTGCAACTCAGATTGCAGTACTGATTGCAAAAGTTGCTCGGTTGGATTGTCCTAGACAATGGCCTGAACTGATTCCCACTCTTATAGAGTCTGTTAAAATCCAAGATGATCTTCGCCAGCACAGAGCATTACTTACCTTCTATCATGTTACCAAGACACTGGCATCTAAACGACTGGCTGCTGATAGAAAACTGTTTTATGATGTAAGTTACTTAACATAGTTACTTATTTTTTAATGAAAAGAAAGGGGTGTTTATTTAATTCATAGTTTTGGAGGTTTAATCCAACTGAAGTAGCTCCATTGCAGGCCAAGTGGATATATCATGTCTGCAGTATATGTCAGAAGGAAATGTTCACACCTCAAGCCAGGAAGCCTAGGTCCATCATCTCCTTCAGTGACAAAGCACTTCCCACTAGGCCTCACCCTGTGTGTGTCTGTATATGGGTGTATGTACTCTGGGTCTAGGCCCTGCCGCTGAGCAGTGTAGTTAAAACTGTTTGTATGAAAATGAATACAGCTTTGCTTCTCTGTTAATGCTTCATTGGATGAATTCTTTCTATTTGTAAACTGTGAGGTGATTGATTGATAAGAAACAGTTCGAAAGCAAAGAGATTGTTTAAAATTACTGAAGCACTTCAGATAGGATAATCTCTTAAACTAGTGTGTGGTGAATGGAATAATAAGTAGAATTGATGAGCCATACATTTTTACTACTGGTGTGTTTGAACCAGGAATATGAATATCACAGATTGTATTTTGGACATTATCTCTTAAAAATCTTTTCAAGTAGTGTTGTTTTGTGTGTGTGTGTGTGTGTGTGTGTGTGTGTGTGTGTGTGTGCGCGCGCGCACGTGCGTGCGTGTGTGAATGTGAATGTATGTGTGTATGGGTATGTGTATATATATATTCTTTATACCACTGGCTTGAAAAAACTAGGTTTCATATGTTCTGGAGGGTCTTCTGACGCTTGATTGTGTATTTGCTGATTAGATAAAGACTAAATATAACTTACTGTATTGGTACTAGTTACATTGCATGACTGATTAAAAATCTTTTGGTGTTAAGTTAAAAATATTTAAGGATATCTGAAATGGTGATATAAATCAAACTTAATTACATAGTTTGGTTTTTATACAGTCTGAAGTCTTTTTCAGTTAAGGCTACCTGTCAGTGGGTGGCACTGTTTCTCCTGGTTTAGAAATAAGAACTGAAGTATTATAGGCTTACCAAGAGTTTTGTCAGTATATTTACTTATTATTTTATTGACTTTCTCTTATTGATAGCTGAAATGGTAGAAATATTTTCATTTCTTCTCCTTGCTTAATTCCCCATTTCTTTTTCCATCTGAGGCATTTATTAGCATACACGTTTAGGTTTTTGAGGAACATATAAAAGTTATGCATATCTTTGTGGAGATGTAGTAATTGACAATGATTTCTTTATTTCACCAGTTCTTTTTTAATCTGTTTAAGGTATTAAAGAAAAAACGCCTTTGCAAATACTTGTTAAAGGTGATAAGAGTAGATTCAGATGGGATTGCTGCTCTAATAGTGTTCAGCATCAGGGTAGGGGGATTGGGCACAGTTCTGAATAAAAGTGAATATGGGAAATTATAGAAAGGAGTTACGGGGTGAAGGTGTAGGTAGGAACTGTTGGTAGATGGAAAGTTATTTAACAAGCATCACAAGTGAAGAGTTCCTAGCTAAGTGGACCCAATAAACTTAAGACCAGCCAGGGTAATGAGACATCCTCTGGAGCATTATGGAGTTTTTGAACTTGATTTGATATTGAGAGTAATCACATAGCTGAGGGGCAGTCTGGCTATTCCAGTTTAGTAAGATTCTTTCTAAAATTAAGTGATAAAAAAAAAGGGAAGCCCCCTTTTCCCCTTACATAGAAGATTTAGAAAAGTCAAAACAGTTTGACCAGGAAGAGATTCTTCATCAAAGAATGTAAATATTCTTAATTGTGTAGTAAGCTACAAAAAACCTTGTGGATTAGCTTAAAAAAAAAATCTTGAATTGTAGCTTTAAAAGATGTCTGTTGTTTTTATGTGGATTCTTAGCTCCAGAACAAATAGGAAATAAAAAACATATATATGGATCATACTACTGTTTCTTTATTTCTATATCAAGTTCTCTAATTTATTGAGAAATATGTTACGTACCATCATGTTTACACATTTTTCTTATCAATTCTTTTTATCCGAAGTACTACTTTTATACTAAGAATTATTTTCAGGACCAATATGAGAATCTAATATTACCATTAATATTTTTAACCCTTTGATTATTTATTTATTTATTTGTGGGTCATGAAGCTTCAACTCAGCCTGGGTGCTGTTCCTGAGCTCTTCAACTCAAGGCTACTGCCCTACTCTGGAGCCAAGCCCCACTTCCTGTTTCTTTCCCTCCTTATTTATTTATTTATTTATTTATGAATGTATGTCTTTGTTTATGCTGTTCGATTTTTTTTATTTTTTATTTTTTATTTTTTTTATTGTAATTAGTAAAAGGGTTACATGATATTTGCCAGATAGAAGGTGCATTAATTCACATACATTGATACCCTTTCACATGTCTTGGTACCCATTTCCCTCCCCCCCCCCCGCCCCCCACACCCCACACCCGTCTTGGTTTTCCCCCCTTCCCTATCAAATTTCAAATATCCAAATACAAATAAATTCAATATATCAGATAACAAAGTGAGATACTATAACAATATGAGATAACCAAGGGACAGCAAAAGAGATGAGAGATAATATAGTACATTAAGGACAACAATCACTCATTATATGACTTTTGTTTCTATATCCTGGAGGTCCTTTCATTTAGCCTCATGCTATATGGCCTATGTATCTAAGTTTTACCATATTGTAGACCTCTGCTAGGAGAGCCCAAGTTTCTACTGATTATGACAAATGAGGGAAGCCATTGAGCCTATGTTCCTTTGAGTCTGGCTTACTTCAGTTAATATGATTTTTTTCCAAGTCTTTCCATTTCCTTACAAATGGAGTGATGTCATTTTCTGACAGCAGCATAGAATTCCATTGTGTATAAATAGCGCATCTTGTTGATCTACTCATCAACTGAGTGGCATCTGGGTTGGTTCCACATTTTTTGCTATGGTGACTAATGCTGCAATGAACATCATTGTGCTAGTGGATTTCCACTTCCTGTTTTCTAGAGGTTAATTGGAGGTAAGAGTTTCTGGTCCTTTTGTGCCCAGGCTGGCTTTGAACCTTGATCTTCATGTCTCAGCCTGTTGAGCAGCTATAATTACAGGCGTGAGCCACCATGCTTGGGCCCTTTTATTATTTTTTGATATTGAGATGCTGTTTCTGTCTGTGGCCAAAGGCTTGAAATTGTGATCTTCCTGCCTCAGGTTGGGATACAAGCTAGTGCCACCACACATAGCAGGTGTGTATGTATGTGGGTGGGAATGTGTGTGTGTGTGTGTGTGTGTGTGTGTATACATATATATATATATATATTTCTTTTTAAATAGGGATGAGCTGGACATTGGGCTTGCACCTGTAATCCAAGAGATTGAAAGCTAGAGGATTATAATTTGAAGTCAGCCTGTGCAGAAAAGTTTACATATCCCTTCTCAGTTTATAGCTGGTGTCATGGCACATACCTGTTACTATTACTACACTACAGGGTAAGATTGAGAGGATTCAGATTTCAGGGCAGCCTGTACAGAATGGAGGGCAGGTGGATCTGATGGCATATGGCTTTATACCTAGCAACAATGGAAAGCATTGTAACTCAGATGTTTGCCCTGGTGAAAAGACCATCCTATCCTAAAAATAATCAATGAAAATTGTGCTGAAGGAGTGGCTCAGCAGCATCACACAAGCCTAGTAAGCTGGAGGTGCTGTGTTCAGATCCTAGTCCTGCCAAAAGAAAAAGAAAGGAATGAAAATTTCTAATACTGAAGAAAATTGCTTAAGTTACCAAACTTACACTGTTTTTAGAATAAAATGACAAGGATATTATAAAACAAAAGTGTGCTTTCTTATTAAGGAACTTTAATTCTGTTATGTAAAAATTGTTGTATGGTAGATCCAGTAGTGAGAACACAGAAGCCACCACTTACAAGGCTAAATCTGGGGTCTTTACTGGACTTGTGGCAGGGCTTTATGACTGGAGTCCCCTTGCTACCTGCTAGCCCTCTAGTAAAGCCTATAAATTTGGTCTTTTTAAGTGGTGCCTTCTTGGGTCTCGTGACTGGATCTACCATATAACAAATTGTTTCTTTTATTGTAATCTTGTGACAAGTAAGAGCCATTTCCACAATATTCAGAGATTTTCTTTAATATTTTTTGATTATGATTTTATATTCAGTATAAATATAATTTTTATCTTCTAATGTGTACTGTGTGTATACAGGTAGTATAATTCTGTAAAGCAATGCTTTCCTGGTACCTCAAGTAGTTCCTGAAAAATGACAAGAGTTAAAACATTTTTGTCATTTTATTTCATTATAAAATATTTTTAAAAATAAGCCTAGCTGAGTGAGGTGGCCTATACACCTTCAGGAGGCTGAGATCTGAGGATCAAGGTTTAAAACCAGCCTGGGCACAAAAGACTGTGAAGCTTATCTTCACTAGAAAAGGGGAAGTTGCCTGTGGCTCTAGGGGTAGGGCTGGTGGTAGCCTTGAACAAAAGAGCTCAGGGACAGCGCTCCAGCCCAGAGTTCAAGCCCCATGACCCCCCCACACCCAAAAATGTAAACCTGGCATGATTTAAAAATATCGTGGCTGTAAAAGATTTAAAGAGAGTCTTCTATAGACTCATGAAGAAATGCTCAACATATCTAGCCATAAAAGAAATGCAAATCAAAACAACTCTGAGATTCCACCTCACTTCAGTTACCAGTTAGAATGGCCATGATCAAGAATACAAATAATAACAGATGCTGGAGGGGATGTGGCCAGGAGGGATCACTACTACACTGTTGGTGGGAGTGTAAACTTGTTCAGCCAGTATGGAAAGCAGTATAGTGGTTCCTCAAAAGACTAAACATAGAGCTCCCCTATGACCCAGCAATTCCACTACTAGGCATTTACCCAAATGTCCAGAAACAAGGACATACTAAATCCATTAGTACAACGATGTTCATTGCAGCACTATTTACCATAGCAAAGATATGGAACCAACCTAGATGTCCCTCAGTTGATGAGTGGATCAACAAGATGTGGTATTTGTACACAATGGAATTCTATGCTGCTGTCAGAAAATGACATCACCCCATTTGTAAGGAAATGGAAAGACTTGGAAAAAAATCATATTAACTGAAGTAAGCCGGACTGAAAGGAACATAGGCTCAATGGCTTCCCTCATTTATCATAATCAGTAGAAACCTTGAGCTCTCCTAGCAAAGGTCCACAATATGGTAAAACCTAGATACATAAGGCCATATAGCATGAGGCTAAATGAAAGGACCTCCAGGATATGGAAACAAAAGCTATATTTATAATATAGCTGGTCATATTGGAATCATGGATATGATGCATGAATTCATAGAAAAGTAAGTGTTAAAGGGTTTTTATGACAAGATTACAGGTTTTTATTAATGTGTGATTGTTGTTAATGTACTATGTTATTTCTCATCTCTTGTTGTGCCTTGGTTATCTCATATTGTTACAGTATCTTGCCTTGTTATCTGGTATATTGTATATATGTTTATTTGGTTATTTGAAATAGGATAGGGCAAGGGGAAAAAAGATGAGGGGATGGTGTGGGGGGAGGAAAATGGAGACAAAAATATGAGAAGGGTATCAATGTTTATGATGTAATGCACTTTCTATCTGGCGATATCTATATTATATATGTAACCCTTCTATTAATTACAATAAAAATAGGAAAAAAATATTGTGGCTGTGATATGGCATACAGTTTCTTTTTCTTTTTGTCATGATAGGGAAATCTTGTATAGTTATTCCATGCAAAGAATAGAATAAAAAGGGCATAGGTGGAGCTTCCAGATGAATTTGTTAAAGAATATACTTTATTTTGTATTTTTCATAGTTAATAGAAGGAAACATCACAATTCAATCAATTATATATCAAGATTTATTGAACTAATTGTACTAATTGTATAGTATCTTTATCCTTATAGTTTATATTTTTCATTATACACATATATAATCTCTTACTCAATTGTTGTATTTAATTACTAGTTACTCTATGAGAAGGCATGTCATGGACAAGTTTCTTAACCATTTTATGTCTCAATTTTTTTCCCCCTTTTGAGACAAGGAGACCCTGTGTAGCCCAGGCTGGGTATTCATCAATGTAAAATAAACTTACTACTTAATTATTACTATGCATTATGTCTAAAAATGTTTGAAACAGAGCTATATATTTACTTCTTTCAGATCTCATTGGAAATGTGTTCTTAATTGTAAAGCCAAAATGTATTGTTTTGTAGTTCTAATTTGTTGCTGAAATGTATATGTTGTGAATGAATTTGTATTGTTTCTTTGCAGTTAGCTTCTGGAATTTACAGTTTTGCCTGTTCTCTGTGGAATCACCATACAGACACATTTCTGCAACAAATTTCTTCTGGCAATGAAGCTGCAGTTCAAAGTTCATTAGAACGAACATTATTATCATTAAAAGGTATTAGTAAACTATATAGTAGTAAGTTTAATCCAGAAGTCACTAAATACTTCCTTTGAGTGGATTTCTGTTTTGATTTCACTAGAAATAAGGGTTTAATTTCTCCCCCAAAGACAAAAGCTTTTCTTTTTTGAGGATAGTTCTTTTTCTACTCTGCTTTAAGATAGAAAAACACCAACAGTCAGTTGAAGTGAATAAGTTCTATTACCCACTTCATTATCCTCATAGCTCTAAATATGTACTTTTTGTGTGTCTTCACACACACATCTTTCCTAATTTTAGGCATTTACACTTATCATTGTCCTGTCATGTGTCCTAAAATCCTGGAGGTTTGACTGAACTCTGGTCTTCCAGCTCACCTTTCCCCATGGAATATTCATGCTTGTGTCTTGGCTTTATGAAATGACATCTTGGCCTTTGCCTTTCTGTATCATTTAAACTATCATTCCATACTACAGTACTTTCATTTCACCTTCCAAGAGTTTGTGTGTGTGTTTGTGTGGGGGGTGGCAAGGGAAGTACTGAGGCATGAATTCAGGGCCTGGGCACTGTCCCTTAGCTTCAAATCCAGCCATTTGAGTCACAGTTCTACTTCTGACTTAAAGATGATTAATTGAAAATAAGAGTCTCATGGACTTTTCTGCCCGAGGTGGCTTTGATTCTTGATCTCAGCTCTTTCTGATTAGATAGGATTGAGACACCAGCATCTGGCTTCTGAATTACTCACCCTGCTGAATAAATTCTGATGTTCCTTTGATTTCTAAAGTATACACATTCTCTCTTTCTCTTAGTTCCTGTTATAGAATCAGTTCTATTTGCTAAGACTTATTTTTGTAATATTTTTTAGTCTTGTGTAACCTTTCTAGTATGGCTCATTTTGCATACTTCATGTTTTTATTTATAAATAAAAACTTTTTATCATCCTTACTGTTAACACCTTGGGATCCTACTACATATTGTTGGCATTAGCTTAATATATTTCTCGTATTAACTGCAGCAAAATTTCTATCCTGAGAGTTTTCACTGAATAGAGATTTTGTTGTTGTTTTTGTCAGTTATGAAATGAGAAGAGTAAGGTTTCTTAGATTTTGTGATTCAGGGATTTTATTATAATTGTAATTTTAGCAGGACAAAATATGAAGAAATAAGATTTAAGTAAAGCTTGCCTTTACTTTTCAGTGCTACGTAAGTTAACTGTTAATGGATTTGTGGAACCTCATAAGAATATGGAGGTGATGGTAAGTAATGGAAGTAATTCTTTGTACTTTGGGGCAGTGTTTGATAGTTTAATGAATTTTTTTCTTCCATTCTGTTTATGTTATAGTAAACTTTTAATTTTCTGGTTTGTTTTTACTAATCAAAGTGACTATTGTATAAGGAGAAAACATAGGCCAAGGATAGCTTTTGAGATACTATGGTACCTTGGGAATATTAATTTGAATTAAGCGTAAATTGATTTACTGTGAATTTTAGTTTTTGAGGTACCTCGTGCTACCTTGGTAATATTAAAATTATGTGTAAATTGATATACTGTGAATTTGAATGCCATTTTAGCATAATAGGAATAATTGTATTCGTATCATTGATGTTTTCCTTTGTTTTACATATTTAAGAAGGAAAAAATTTCCCTCTGATCATAACTAATACCTATTCTTTGTGAGTGGTTTGAAAAATAAGAATGTAGCATAGCTCAGCGGTAGGATTTTTGCCCTATCCCCATGTGAAACTCTGGTTTTGACCTTCCTCTCCCTCAGTTCCATGGAAGAAAAGCCTCAGATAAGCTGATACACACTGAGGTATAGTCATTGTTGTTGTGTAACCAGTTACTGTTTTTCCATGCAGAAATACATACCTGCATTTTCTACCCTAAATGAAAATAAGATTTCTATTTACTCATATATTTATTCCACAGTGAGTTTTTCTGTTACTTTTTGTGGATTTCATTGGGGTTGCACAACAGTTGAGGAAGAAGGTGCATCTAAGCACTTTTTGGCCTTATAAAGGAGATTTGATCACTTAAGTCACTTAAATGATTTGTATATTTTATGTATTTGTATGCTTCCAATTTACACGACAGTTCTATTGTTAAAAAGAACTTAAAATCCACAGTATCATCTGTTTCATAAACATTTGTGTGCTCATTTAAAAAATGTTTAACAAAGGAAGAAAAAGTGAGACATGAAAGTTGAAAAGCATTGGTAATCGTACTCTCAAGTGGTCTTGTTAAAATATGAAAGCATCCTTTAGCACATCTTTTTTGGTTCCAGACGTCCTTTAGCTCTTCCTCAGTTTTATGTAAATGGGACTATATATTCTGCTTCCACTTGAAAAATTTTAACATACTTGTATTTTGTGTGTGTGTGTGTGTGTGTGTGTGTGTGTGCGCATGCATCAGAGAGACAGACAGACAGAAAGAGTGTATACACATGCATACACTATCTTGCCAGGACTAGGAATTCAACTTGGATCCTTGCGCTCTTGCTTGGCTTTTTGGACCACAGCTGGAGCTCTTACCACCTGAGCCATGCATGCCTCTAGTCCAGCATTTTGCTGGTTAATTAGCAAGAGTCTCACAGACTTTTCCTACCTTAGTTGACTTTGAATTGTTACCTTCACATCTCAGCCTCCTGATTAGTGAGGGTTATAGACATGAGCCACTAGTTTTTGGTACAAACTTGAATTTTATGGTTAGTTTTCTCATTTTACTACATTGTTGTAACTCATGATTTTTCATAGTTGCAGGGTAAATCTATATAACTGTCAGTGGATTAGTTTTTTAAGATAAATCAATACAGGATTTTTATTAGTAACTTTTTATAAACATACGTTGATAGACTTACATGTTTTCAGTTTTTTGTTGTTGACAAAAGGTTCTTAAATATTTGGGTACCTGAGTCAGGTATCTGGTAAGTTATTTTCCTAGAAATGATTGCATTATAATATTGATACATATGGCAAATTGCTGCTATATATTTCAAGATGATATATCAACCTTAATTTTAAACATTCATATATATATATATATATATATATACTTAAAAATAAACTAATTGATGACTCCCCTTCAGTTCTCCCACTAGAATCTACATTTATGAAGGTAGGTCTTTGTGTTATTCACTGTTCACCCAAGAGCACAACATTCTTTTCTATGCAATAGTTACTTAGTGGTTCTTGTTGAATGAATGCATATATGAGATGGAGCAATGTGTGAGTAATTATATGTAATGTGGCTGAATGTCATAAAATAACAAATACTCATAGTGTATCTTAAAATAGTGATTGTATGGGACCGGGAGTTTGGCCTAGTTTGGCCCAGGTTTGATATCTCGGTACCAGATACGTAGAAAAAAAGCTGGAAGTGGTGCTGTGGCCCAAGTGGTAGAGTTCTAGCCTTGAGAAAAGTCCAAGGACAGTGCTCATGCCTTGAGTTTAAGTCCCATGACTGGCAAAAACAAACAAAACAAACAAAAAAGCAGTGATTGTATGGCAAATAAATTGATTTGAATGATAATTCCATTAATGGGAAATAGTGGTTTTCAGTGAATATTATCAGTATCATGTGAGCTTTCTATTTTTCTTGAGTCTGTCTTGTGCCTCCCTAATTATATATCAGTCTTCATTGTCATCCTTATTGTGCACTTAAGGTGAATTGACCTGTTGAAGAAAGGACATACTCATCAAACTTAGGACTTCTTTTTTTTTGGTCTTACAAATTTTGGGCCTGGGCGTTGTCCCTGAGCTCTTTAGCTCAAGGCTACTGACCTATTCCTTGAGCCACAGGGCCACTTCCTTTCTTCCAGTGGTTAATTGGAGGTAAGAGTCTCAGACAAACTTTAGTAGTGCTTGAGCTGGCTTTAAACCATGAGACTCAGACCTGAGCCTCCTGAACAGTTAGTATTACAGGCTTGAGCCACTACAAACCCTATAGGAGTTCTACAAAGGTCTGAAAAGGTGATTAGGAAACAAACACAATAGTGGTTAGATTCTTTGCTCTTAGACAGGCTCATTTGAATTTAAATCTTAAATTGGTTATTCTCTGATAGTATAATCTTGGGTTACATGTTCATCCTTTTTTTGGTAATATGGAGATGAAATAAGAGCACCTTTCTCATTTGACATTGTGGAGACTTAAGTGAAATAAGTATAATGACCTTGGCAAGTAAAGTGATCTGAATTACATTTTAATGGTTTTTTTTTTTAAATTTGACTTTTTGTTCTATTCTTGCTTAACATTACTTGTTACTTAGTTCATTTGGACTGTGTAGATTAGACAGCTGTCTATAATTCTGTGTTTTCCTGATTCTCTCCATTAACTTACTACAATTTTCTACTCTAGAAATTTTTTTTGGAGAGTGTTAGAAATTATGTTGTTGCTCTTCATTTTTCAGTTATTCACAACTGTTCTTTAAGACAGAAATGCAAAAAGTTTAAAAGACCTATGTCAGCAAAACACTGTGAATGATGGTTTGCTCCTGTAACGTCAGTAATCTGAAAGGTATAAGTAGGAGGATCTCCATGCAGGTCAACCTGGGGCAGAAATTCACTCTAGTGGATGAATAAATAAATCAATTAGTGAAAATCTAGAATGTAGCAATGAACCAAGCATAATTGTTCCTCAAGAAGCTTACATTCTAGTGTGAGCCAGATAAACTAGGCAGACAATATATTAAAGAATAAGACCAGTGAAAAAAGGTTAAGCAAAGTAAGGAGGATAGACTTCTCAATGGCAGAATGATGTGTGAATAATTTTATATTATTAAAGGGTTATTTATGTAATTAAAATGAGATAAGGAACAGATAAAATGCTACAGTTATTGTGGAAAATATGCTTAAAATGAATTGCTGCTAGTATGGTGATATGAACCTGTAATCTAAGATCTTTGATTCAGGGGGCAGGAGTTTCACAAGTTTTAGGTCAACTACAAAATTTCATGAGACCTTGTCGCAAAATAAAATTGTCTAGGACTACTATGTATGAGGCACTGGGTTTGGGCTAGTGCTGCTGGTTAACAAAAGAGAAAGACTTTTTTTTTTTTTTTTTTTTTTTTTTTGAGACCAAACCTGTCTGTTTCAGTGTGTAGTTTGAGTATGTAGGGTGAGTTTGGAATTCATCCTTTTGCAGCAGTTTTTGAGTACTGGGATTATAAACCTTTGCTACCATGATTTGGCAGATACAGTGTAGTATTGCTGGTGAGTGTATGATAAATGTAACAAAAAATTAAGATGCTTTAAACTGTGTTCTTTTCCAGGGTTTTTTACATGGAATATTTGAACGTCTAAAACAGTTTCTGGAATGCAGTAAGTACATTCATTGCAATAGGGCTTATTATAAAATTACCATTTATTGTTAAATAATGTCTGATTGATGACAATGTAGATAAATAAATTTTGTTGTTGTTGCTGTTTTGGGGGAGGGAGCATGGGGCTTGAATTCAGGTCCTAGGCCCTATCCCTGAGCTTTTTGCTATCATTCTACCACTTGAGCCACAGTGCCACTTCTGCTTTTGTGGCAGCTAATTGGAGATAAGAGTGCTAGGGACTTTTCTGCTTGGCCTGGCTTCAAACCATGATCCTCAGGTCTCAGCTTCCAAGTAGTGAGAATTATAGGCATGAGCCACCAGCCCCTGGCTATAACTGAGCTCTTTTTTTTTTTTTTTTTTGTCGGTCATGGGGCTTGAACTCTGGACCTGGGTGCTGTCCCTGACTTCATTGAAGCTCAAGGCTAGTGCTTTACCACTTGAGCCACAGCACCACTTCCAGTTTTCTGGTGATTAACTGGAGATAAAGAGTCTCACAGGCTTTCCTGCCCAGGCTGGCTTTGAACAGCAATCCTCAGATCTCAGCCACCTGAGTAGCTAGGGTTATAGCTGTGAGCCACCAGCTCACATAAACGAATTCTTAATAACTCAAACTTTGCACATGCAGATCTATCCCAATCATTGGATAGTCTCAATGAGCTCTGGGCAACTGGACAGATTATGTATATGCCTAAAATTAGTATCATACATCTTTGTGAAATTGGTTCATATTAGTGATATTAGTGAAAGTAAAATTTAGAAGTAGCACTGTGAGTCAGAATGGTAGAGCACTGTCGAGTGAAAAAGCTCAGAGACAGTGCCCTGAGTTCAAGCATCATGACATGACTAAAGAAAAAAAAGTAAAATTTTGTTACTGTTCCACTCACGTTCACACTGTGAACTGTGTTCTGATCAATTTTTTCTGCTTTATCATATTCCTTGCTTTCTCTTCCCAAATAGCATTCCTAATGGGTTTCCTTATTTTATTTTCATAGTTTCAAATAACCTGTTTTAATAGTATTCAGCTGAACATCTGGTTCTTTGATGCAGAGAATTTGTAAAATTCTCCTAAGCAGGGTGCTGGTGCCTTATACCTATAATCCTTCATCCTGAGGTTATCTGAGGATCGTGGTTGAAGCTAGCCTGGGAAGACACATCTGTGAAACTTCATCCCCACTTCACTAGCAAATAATGAAAATTTGAGGTGTGGCTCAAGTTAAAGAGCACAAGCTTGAGTGAAAAAGCCAGGCAAGCATGCAAGCAAGCCACAGTATGAGTAAAAAACAAAACAAGACCAAGACAGTATTTAAGCTCTTATTATTTCCTCTATCCCAATCCCTTCCTGCTAGTACCCATGCACCTGGGGTCTTAATTCTCCTTCACAGCTCTTCATGGATCAGCAGGGGTTTTTTTTTGTTTTGTTTTGTTTTTTTAGTTTATCCATTGACCTCAGTTTGCACAGTTTTTCACTCTGCTTGTTTTTCCATTTTCTTTTTCACTTCATCCTAACTAGTCCTTAGCTTGCTTCTTATATTATTTAACCATGTACATAGTTATATATTTGGATATATATATATTCACATGGCTGTGAGTGTGTGTGCCTTTTATGTCTAATTTATGATTAACTCTGCAGTCCACAGATCTCAGCCTCCTCAGTAGCTAGGATTACAGGTGTGAACCATCATTGCCTGGTGATTTTTTCATTTTTGAGTTTTTTTTTTTCCTCATCTAGTATAATGTCCTCTAGTTGCCCCTGTTTTCCTGCAAAGGACATGATTTCATTTTTCTTCATGGTGTTGTAGTATTCTGTAGTGTGTATTGGTGTGTGTATGTGCATATAATACATGTGGTAGATGGGTGGATGAGCCTGGATTAGCTTCAGATCTCAGTCCTCAGATCTCAAGAGTTCTGGATAGATATAAATAAGAATATGAGCCACTGGCATCTTGCTATACATTGGTTGGCAGTTCCTTTTCTAGCCTGTCTTTAGGTCCTTTTGTGATTTTTCTTTCCCAGTGTGTGTGTGTATTTATTAGGTTTTATTGATGATTTCTGTTTTTTTCTCTCCTCTCTGATGATAAGAACTTTGCTTAGTATGCTTACCTATATACTTGTGTATAATTGGTCATGTCCATGTGGGTGTGTGAATTTGGGGACTTCTTACTTTGAAGAAGTAATTTAATCTTTTATGATCTGCAGATTGTTTTATAACAGTCATTTTTGGTTAAGTCAAAACATTACTGAGGCTGTTGTTGGGTACTCTCCTGAGTATTATGCATTCAAAAATTTATAAGACAGTTCAAGTCATGTATTTAATTTGAAAAGGAAGACGATTTTCTCTAGCCATAATCATGGGGATAGCAAAATGAAGAGTTGAAGTCAGAGTTGAGTGAAATAAATGACAAAACAGATAATGGAAACTATGATGACTGATAGACTGATGGGCATTTATCAATATACAAAGAAATTATCAAGAAATTTGACATTAGAAAGGAAAAATGATACTAAAGGTGTTATTCAATTGCTTAGAGTTGCTTGGAAAACATTTCAGCTTTGAATTAGTTTTGAGAAAGGTTTTATCCCTAGAAGTATTACTTAAAAGTAGTTTATTTCTTAAGTTAATTTTCTACAAGGTAATATATATCACATGTTATATGTAACATAATATATAATAATAACATATTAATGATGATTTCCTGGTCTTATTAAGTGAAAATCTTATATTGCTGTTTAAACAATGAACTTAAAATGTAAAGTATCAAAGAATATAATCTCACAGTCATTTTTGTGAAGTGTTAATGTTCTGTTTGTGAATTTATAGGATATTTAAAATTTGTCCTAATATTTGAAATTATTTTTAACAGGTAGAAGTATAGGTACAGACAATGTTTGTAGAGATAGATTGGAAAAAACCATCATTCTCTTTACTAAAGTGGTAAGTTGTTTTTATATCTTGGATATATTTTCTTAAATGTAGTTCATATGCTGAAATTTAGAAAGGAAAATATGTTTGTAAGCAAACAGTTTACTTTATTGTAAGCCAACTTACCTATCTGATGATTTAGGAAAGCTAAAAAGAAATCTTTTGAATCTTTAAACTTTTAGAAAGTATACATATAATAATTTAATTAACGTACCGTATATTATACTGTCATTTTATAAATATTAGAAGTTGGTTATTCTAAAGCTCTATATTCTTAGATCCATGAGAGAAAGCAGAAATAATAATGAAGCAGAAATAAGTCAGATAGATCACATCTAGGCCTGGGAATGTGACTCAGTGGTAGAGTGCTTGCCCAGCATGTATGAAGTCGTAGGTCCTGTGGATTAAGCTTTAGAGTGCTAGCCTTGAGCAAAAAAAGCTAAGCTTAGGGACAGCACCCAGGCCCAGAGTACAAGCCCCAGGACTGGCAAAAAACAAAACAAAACAAAAAGAAATTGATCAAATCTAGCAGGTGCGATATCATTAGGAAGTTAGTATATTGAGAAAAACTATCAGATTTTCATCACAAATGTGATACATTTTTAGGGAAATCTTATAGGGTCCACTGTATTAGGCAGTTTTCATAAAGTTAATATATTTTTAATAAATTTTGGTTTTGGAAAACTAGGAGTCTATTCATTGAAGGGAGAAACAGCTGAAACAAATTTTTATATTTGGGTGTGCAGTTCATTATTGCTGTGGATAGATCATTAAGGGATGTACATTTATTTTGCCAGTGGTTTCAGAGATTTCAATTCATGGTGCTGAGGAAGAATGGTAGAACTGAGCAGCTCAAATGATAGTGGCTAGGAAAGAGGATAGTGAAGGTGAAGGAGAGAGAGTAAGAGAAAGAGGTAGGAAAAGGGAGGAGAGAAAGAAAGCTTGTGCAGCTGCCTTCTTGCCTTCACAGATACACTCATAGGTAAAATAATCATTGATATATCTCAAAGCAATCAACTTGACTATCAAGATTAGCCATCACAGTACCTTTAGTTTTAGTTGTCTTCATTTTTCTTTCTGTTTTCTTCTTTTTTGAGGAAATCTGATAATTTAATAAAATAAAATCCTTATGTAAAACTGTTTCGGGAAATTTGAATCTTGAACTGTTGTCACTATTCACATTTTAGAAATAAATGTTATTACCACATGAAAACACATTTAAATTTGCTTTTAGATTATGTATTTTTTCAGTTTAAAAAAATAAATTCTGACTGAAAAGTTATGGAAAGCAAGTTAGGTAATATTCTTATAGATTAATCCCCTAAGTAATATGCTATGTTCTAAGAAAGAAAACCAAAGACAAATGTCACAGTCCTGTCGTTCAGAAGTGTGTAGTCGAAATTATTTCAGTTTTGTTGTCCAAGTGATCAGATTGAGGGACTAACACATCTAGGCCAGTGTCCTACTACTGAAGAACACCTCCAGCTCTATTTGGTCTCACAACATTACACAGTTATAATGGCTGGGCACCAGCGATTCACACCAGTACTCCTAGTTACTGAGGAGGTAAGATATGAGGAGAGCAAGAAAGTTCATGTGACTCTTATTTGGAGTTAACTACTAAAAAAATCTGGAAATGGGACTGGCTCTAGGATAGAGGACTGGTCTTGAGGTACAAAAGTCAGGGGGGTCGTGCCCAGGACTTGAGTTCAAGCTCCATGTCTGCTTCCCTCCCCCAACCAAAAAAGTATGTGTGCATGTTTTTCATTGGTTTAAGTATTTTACAATTAATGTTTTAAATATAAGAATCTAAATTGTTAACACTTTATATATAAATATTTTCCTATTTATTTAAACATGTTTATTGTTATTATTAAGGTGTTGTACAGAATGGTTGCCATTTTATAAGTCAGGTAATGAGTTCATTTTGTTTTTGGAAAATATCACCTCTTCCCCCAGGTGACTCCTGGCCTTTCCCACAAGTTCATTTTACATATAATGTATTACTGAATAGTATGACTACATCTGTTCACCGTTCTCTCTTTCTGTACTCCCTTTGGTCCTCTCTTAAAAGACAAAAATACCCAAAACAAAAGCAAAAAACGTAGCCATCACCACCACCACCACCACCAACAAAACACCCACCATGTTCCAGTTCCTGGAATTAATTTCAATATAGTATTCTAAATGTTCAGAGGATTTACACCCTTGAATTCCTCCTTTAAGAGTATCCATCCACCTTTAGTGTGACTGTGAATATGTAGAGTCCTGTAGAAGTTGTTATCGTTCCTAGATATATTTTAGATCTAGCCTACACAAATGAGAAAAACAAAAACACCATTTGTCTCTTTGAACCTGGCTTACCTCATTTAGCATGATTTGTTCTAGGTCTATCCATGTGCCTGCAAATGACATAATTGTTTTTGCTTTTGTTTTGGTAGTGGGCACGGTCCTTGAGCTTTTTTGATCAAGGCTACCACTCTAGTTCTTTGAGCTATATATAGCTCCACTTCTGGTTTTCTGGTGACTAACCAGAATTTGTTTCTTTCTTTTTTCTCCTTCCTTCCTTCCTTCCTTCCTTCCTTCCTTCCTTCCTCCCTCCCTCCCTCCCTCCCTCCCTCCCTCCCTCCCTCCTTCCTTCCTTCCCTTCCTTCCCCCATGCATGCTAGGCAAGTGTTCTACTACTAAAGCACAGTCCCAGCCCCAAGTTGTCTTCATTTCTTAAATTCCAAACAGTCTCTGCAGCAAATACTAACCTAACATTCCAATATTCATTTAAAAAAAATTCACCTAGATCCTTAACACAAAGCAGAATGAAACAGGGTAATGAAGTTAGTCAATGGGTCTGGGCAAAGTGTAGTATATATCTGGATATCTGCCAACAACAGTCCCTACTCAGTATGTCAGATATGTAAGTAACACTTAAAAATGATTATTTAGATGGTTTCTTTCACGGAGAAAAAAAATCAACCATATTATTAATCTACTGAATTTTCTAGTGTTTTTTTTTTTTTTTTTTTTTTTTTTTTTTTTTTCTGGTCATAGGACTTGAACTCTGGGCCTGGATGCTGTCTCTGAGCTCTTTAGCTCAAAGCTACCACCTTACCCTTGAGCCACTTCTAATTTTTTGGTGTTTAATTGGAGATAAGAGTCTCACAGACTTTAGTGCCAGGGTTGGCTTTGAACCTTGATCCTTAGATCTCAACCTCCTGAGTAGCTAGGATTACAGGAATGAGCCACTGCACCAAGCTAGTTTTCTCTTTTAACTCTGAGATTATTTTATAAAGCACTTGTATTAATTCAAGTGTTTTACCACTTGAGCCATGCCCCTTTTGGTCCTTACAGTTCTTTTTTTTTTTCTTTCAGTCCTGGGCCTTGAACTCAGGGCCTTGGCACTCCCTTTGGACACTTTTTGCTCAGCACTAGTACTCTGCTATTTGAGTCACAGCACCATTTCCAGCTTTTTCTGTGTGTGTGATACCAGAGTCCAAGCTGGGGCTTCATGCATGCCAGGCATGCACTCTACCAGGAGGCCACATTTACAGCCCTTATTCTTTTTTTTTTTTTTTTTTTTTTTTGCCAGTCCTGGGCTTGAGCTCAGAGCCTGAGCACTGTCCTTGGACTTTCTCAAGGCTAGAGCTCTACCACTTGAGCCTCAGCACCACTTCCGGCTTTTTTCTATGTATGTGGTACCAAGAAATCTAACCCAGGTCTTCATGCATGCTAGGCAAGCACTTTTAACCACTAGGCCAAACTCCCGGCCCTTTTTTTTTTTTTTTTTTTTTAAGAACAAGTCGACAGCAATAATTTAAATAGCTTGTATTCTTTTATAAACTGTAGAATTTTATTTTGGTGGGACTTGGGGTTGAACTCATTTCCTTGTGCTCTAGACAGACACTCCACAACTTGAGCCATGTCACCAATCCTTTCTTTTTGTTATGTTTCTAATATAGTCTCTTATCTATGTTATGGGCTGGCAGGAGGAGATCCTCCTATTTATGATTCCCAAGTCTCTGAAAATAGATACATGCCACCACACTGCAATTTATGTTTTAATTGGTTGAGGTTGGAGTCTCAAAGACATTTTGTGCATGTTAGCCTTGAGCTGTGATCCACCCAGTCTCTACCTCCTTGTGATTACAAGCCTAGTTACTGAAACTCTTTGTGGGGTTTTTGTTTTGTTTTGTTTTGTTTTTTGGTGCCAGTCCCAGGGCTAGAGTTCAGGGCCTGAGCACTGTCCTTGGACACTTTTTGCTCAACACTAGTACTCTACTACAGCACCACTTCCGGTTTTTTTTTTTGTTTTTGTTTTTTTTTCAATGTAATTGGTACCAAGGAATTGAACTCGGGTCTTCATGCCTGCCCAGCAAGAAATCTACCACGAGGCCAAACTCCTGAAACTCTTTAAGCCATGGTTTATGATAAATACATGTAATCCAAGCACTCAGAGATGAAGGCATAAAGATTATAAATTCAAGACTATCTGGGCTATGTACAGCAATTCTGTCTCCAAAACCAGGGGAAAAGCCAGCTCTTGTGCCTTATACCTGTAATCCTTGCTACTCAGAAGGCTGAGATCTGAGGAATTCTGTCAAGACAGCCTAGGCAGAAAGTCCCTGTTAGACTCTTACCTCCAAATAATCACTCAAAAACTGATAGTGGAGTTGTGGCTCAAAGTGGTAGAGTGCTAGCTTTGAGCAGAAAGAGCACAGGAAACAGTACCCAGGCCCAGAGTTCCAGCCCCATGACTGACAAACAAAAACAAGGGGGGAAAGAACTACCCCCTAAAAATTGAGATACTTTAAACATAGATCCAAATAGAATCCATTAACTTAGAACCTCCAGGGCACTTACACTCAGCTTCAGCAATTATCACATGTCCATGGACAGTCCTCTTTTATCTGCATGCCACCTTCCTTTCCTATTTTAAAACAACTCCTAGGTATTATATTTTCTGTGAATATTTGTATATCTTTATTACATTGAATAATAGACATTATTTCTTAGTATCCATTAAATATATAATTGATTTTCAGATTTCTCTGAAATCTGAAACTTTTTATGGTTGGTTTGTTTGAGTCAGTATTAAGTAGTGTCAGTTACCTTTTCACTTCCCCTCTCCCTGAGGTAATGGTAATTTCTTGGAGCATTTTCTGCATTGTAGATTTGACTTTTTATGTCTGCCCTTTTGTTACCATACTCTTTCTCTCCTTGTTTTTCTTATGCATTTATAGTTAGAACTAGAAGCTTAAATGTTGTATGTGTGTGTGGGGGGGGAGCTAGCGATGATAAGAATATTTTTATAGGTTATGCTGTTTATTTCTGTGGATTTTCTCTTGGACCTTCCTGCTCAGTTGGCTTCTAACTGTGATCCTTAGATCTCAGCCTCCTGAGTAGCTAGCATTTTAGACACAAGCCACTGGTACCTAGCTTATTATTCCTTTTTTTTTTAATTAGCTGGAATTCTATAAAGGAGAAATCTCATTCAGCAACTGATACATTGGAATAGAATTTATGCCAAAGATTATTTTGTAATGATTTCCTTCGTTATCTTAAAATCTTATTTTCTTTTCTTTATTAAGGACTAGAGGTGGGGCTCAAAATGGTAAGACACATGTGTAGCGAGTGCTAGACTGATTCAAACCCCAGAACAGTCCCAAAGAGCCAACATTTTATGGAGTTAATTCCTTTTATATCACATTTATTTATTGTCATTAAAATTATCTTGTTCTGTTTTGATCCCTCTTTTGGAAATATTAGAATATTCCTATGTGATGTAATTTATATTGTACGATACTCTCCAAAGAAAAAGGGTTGTTATGAACTTAAAATTGCATATATAGAGAATCCCCACCAATTTAAAACTTGGTAAATATTAAATAGTAAAATTTAAACTTGAACGATAACCTCCATTATTAATTTTAACACAATATATCTTATTTTTTTTCTTTATAGCTTTTGGACTTCTTGGATCAGCATCCCTTTTCCTTTACTCCTCTAATTCAGAGATCACTGGAATTTTCTGTAACCTATGTTTTTACTGAAGTTGGTGAAGGTGTTACATTTGAACGATTTATCGTGCAATGCATGAATCTTATTAAGATGATTGTCAAAAATTATGCTTATAAACCATCCAAAAATTTTGAAGGTAATACACTTTCTTACCTCATCTTTTGTAGTTCTTTATGTGAAATAATACTATAGATCATTTTCTTAAAACTCATTTATTTTAGTTTGAAAAATTAAGTTGATGTGTCTGGCAGAAATAAAAAATAAGAATTTGTCTTTAATATATCAACACCAGCTTTGAAAAACTTTATAGAGCACTTAGTAAGTAATTCGTTGAAGCTTAGAGACTGTAAAGATTCTTCATTCCTGTTATTTGTTGAAGTATATAAAATTCATTGGTTTATGGGGCAGGCACCAAGGTAAATGAGTAGTATTTGGGAGTGGGCACCATGAGTGCAAGTCAATTTAGTATGTTGTTCTAGTGTAGCACAATAAGCTGCAATTTGAGAAGGTAAGACAGTTGTACTGTTTTGTGTGTATATTTAAAAGGAAAGATTGTCATGAAATATGGTTACAATAAAAATACCCAAAAGTATCTTTTCCTCCAAGAGCATATTTTTTTGTTATACAATTCAACTTAGAATGTTTAAGCTGTAATTGAGATACTTTCTTTTTCTAGATAGCAGCCCTGAAACGCTTGAAGCTCATAAGATTAAGATGGCCTTCTTCACATATCCCACTTTGACAGAGATATGCAGAAGATTAGTCTCGCAGTACTTTTTATTAACTGAAGAAGAGCTGACAATGTGGGAAGAAGATCCAGAAGGCTTTAGTAAGAATTAAGTTTTCTGTTTATCATGGCTTGTCTCTCTCCATAAATATATGTTTAAATGATAGTATAAACTTTAATATAGTAGTTGTGACCTAGGTATCTTAGGTCTTTAAAATTAACATTTTTTGAACAATTTTGAACAAATTGAAAAGCAGAAAATGAATTTTTTTTCAAATATGAAGCAAAATTTTGTCTAGAAATTAATCTTTTTAATTTTTCGATGCCCTTTCAAGTGTAAGTTAAAACAAAAAATATAAAAGTACTGTTTCTCTCTACTATTAAGTTTTTACTAATAAGTTTACATTTTATCATTCATTCCACATTATTTTTTTATTTCTGGAAAACTTTGTTTTTTCTGGGTGGATAGGGTAAAGTATGTGTATAAGCTTGAACCCAAGGCAAATGAATGCTACCTAAGCTAGAGGCTTTTTTTTTTCCGGGTTATGGGGCTTGAACTTGGCCTGGGCACTGTCCTTGAGCTCTTCAGCTCAAAGCTACCACCCTACTCCTGGGCCTGGTTGCTGTCCCTGAGCTCTTCAGCTCTAGGCTGCCACCCTACCCTAGAGCCAAGCTCCACTTCCCATTTTCTAGCAGTTAATTGGAGATAAGAGTCTCAAGTCCTTTTGTGCCTGTGCTGGCTTTGAACCTTGATCCTCAGATCTCAGCCTCCTGAGTAGCTAGAATTACAAGCATGAGCCACTGAGCCCAGCACTAGAGGTTTTTTTGTATGCTTAAAATGAGTGCTTTATTTATCCCCCTTCATGACAGGAGGTCTTTTTTAAAAATCTGTTTAAATTTTTGTAGTGGATAGATTACTTTTAAAATGTCAGGCCCCATGCCTAGAAGAGTCATGTGTCAAATGCCTTTCATGTGAATTAGTGGTGCAATAGAACAATGGCTTCTACTTAGCTTCACTAATGTAGAAAAATCAAGTACAAATGACAAAAAAAACCACATTTGACATTCTGTTAAATGTAGCAGAAACTAGCATCTGCTTAGTCCTTTGGTTGGATGCCATTGTGTAGGAACAACGTGTTTCCTAATACTTTAACAGTGCCTTAACACTTTTTGGAAGGCTTGCTCTTTTTCATTTGGAATTACTTTAGTTTACCTAGAAGATACAGTATTATACTGTATAATATATTTTATTCTATTTTTTTCTAGCTACAATTATGTATTTCAGTTGGTTTTCTTTATGCAGCATATATAATATACCATAAAAAACTGCTCAAGTCCTTGAAATTTTAAAATTGTATAATAGTTTACATTCACTATAAATAGAAGGCCTTTATGGAGGGTAATTTAATTTGAAAAGCATGATTGCTATATTGAAATAAATTTTAGGGTGGTAATGGTATAATATTAAGTAATATCTGATACTTGGGGACAACAGGTACTTTGCACTTGCTTCCTTAAAGAAGTTCGGTGTTTTTTTTTGGGAGGGAGGTTCCTCTAGGGCTTGAACTCAGGGCCTGAGCATTGTCCTTGGGCTCTCCTCAAGAACAACATTCTATCACTTGAGCCACAGCTCCACTTCCAGCTTTTCTATGTTTGTGGTACTGAGGAAATGAACCAGGGTCTTCATGCATCCTAGACAAGCACTCTACCACTAGGCAAACTCCTGACCCTATCCTTAAAGAAGATCTAGTCAAAGTGAGAATGCTTTTGGATTTAATGTACCTGATAGGTATATTGATTCTATGATGTGGCCTATAGTGAAGAAGTTGGTACAAGGACCATGTACTGAAGGATTTCCATTTAATGTTTAAAGGTAGTCACTGAAACATTATGTTGATACCATTCTAACCTTTGCACAAAAATTAGATTCTGGAAACACTATTATAACGTTTCTGGATAACATCATTTGTCTTGCTTTTAATTGCAGCAGTGGAAGAAACAGGAGGAGATTCCTGGAAATACAGTTTGAGGGTAAGTACTAAGTGAAAGAAAAATCAACAGAGATAGGCTTAACCTTTGTAAAATTCATAGTAGACAATACTATATTAAAGATCCCAAACATTAACTCAGATTTATAATTTAGACTTATTCATAATTGCAGAAGCTATATATCGGAAAGGGAATTACTAAATTAAATTATACATTTTAGTAGGATTTTTTTTTCTTTTTATTAACATGGGGTTGGTACACAAACTTTCTTCATGTGTTTGTAGTTTGACAAATAATTGTCACATAAGTGGCAAATATTTATGGAAGTGCAAACTGTCACTTTTTGGTTAAAATGATCCTTCTTCCCACCTTTAGGTCTTCCCTTTATACATATACATTCATATACATATACATACATGTGAACATATGTACTTATAAATGCATATATACGTATATACATACACATTGCTGATTAAGGGTCTTAAACTCAGGATCTAGATGTGTTCCTGAGTTTTTTTGCTCTATTACTTTGAGCCATAGCTCCACTTTCAGTTTTTAAGTAGTTAATTAAAGATAAGAAAACTCATAGGGACTTTTTTGATCTGTTTCTTCAGCCTCCTGATTAGCTAGGATTGTAGGCGTGAGCCACCTGCACCTGGCCTTAATAAAAAATTTTGGCATCTATTTATTTATTTATGTATTTATTTTTGGTGGGTCATGGGGCTTGAACTTGGCCTGGGAGTTGTCCCTGAGCTCTTCAGCTCATGGCTACCACCCTACCCTTGAGCCAAGCCCCACTTCCCATTTTCTAGAGGTTAATTGGAGAAAAGAGTCTCAGGTCCTTTTGTGCCCATGCTGGCTTTGAACCTTGATCCTCAGATCTCAGCCTCCTGAGTAGCTAGGATTACAGGCATGAGCCACAGAGCTTGGCTCTGTGACATATTTTGTTGTTGTTTTTAAAAGCATTTATGGTTTTCTGAAAATATATCTTAAATGTTTAGACTCGGAAACTTGTAGTTGTAAATCAAGGATTACACTGATGTAATAAAAATGGAAAAACTTTATGGTAGCCTCAAACAGACTAAAAAGCGTGCTGATGTCTAATCAACTTCTCATGGTAACTAGTTTGTCAGTTATCAGGACTAATCTCCCCACTCCAAGTTTGTTAAGCAGATTTCTGCTATGGTATATCTTACATATGGTATCATCTTACATATATATATATTTCTTTTTTTTTTTTTTTTTTTTTTTTTTTGCCAGTCGTGGGCTTGAGCTCAGGGCCTGAGCACTGTTCTTGGATTTTCTCAAGGTTAGAGCTCTTCCACTTGAGCCTCAGCACCATTTCTGGCTTTTTTCTATGTATGTGGTACCCAGGAGTCTAACCCAGGTCTTCGTGCATGCTAGGCAAGCACTCTACCACTAGGCCAAACTCCCGGCCCACTTGTATATATTTCAATATGTAAATCTACATAGTTCTTTTTTAAACATAAAGCAAAATAATGTAGACGTTTAATTATAATGCCTTTATATTATGAACCATTTCCTGATTTAGCACTTTTAAAAATCAAGCTAATCTTTTGTTCTTTTTTTTTTAACAATAGCTAACTACATTTGTTACTGTTTGTGTTAAAAGATTTGCTGATTTTTTATGGTGTTTTAAATTTATGAGTTGTTTTCTTGGTTGTTATGTTATTGATGACAGTAATATAGAATATAGTACTGAACTAGAGTGAACCACTGCTTTGCAGCATACTACCCTGGGTGAGGTCTCTACCTGGGTGAGGAAGCAGGGAACACATTTATTTATTTGTTTGTTTGTTTGTTTATCCATCCATCCATCCATCCATCCATCCTTTTGGTGGTACTAGAGTACCAGTCTGCTGAGCAATTGCTCTACCACTTGCTTTAGGTGGCCTTCCTTTTCCCCAGGTAGTTCTATAACTTTCTACCTGTTTCTACTAATATTGGCCCTGTGATTTTACCTGTTTCTTCCTGGGAAGAAACACTATTACTAACATGCTTGACTTGTTGCTAGAGATAGCTTCTCAATTTCTTTGTGTGTGTGTGTGTGTGTGTGTGATAGTAGCTTGCCTCAAACTGTGATACACTTATATCTGCTTCTCTTTTAGGTATGAGCTACTACACCTGGTTTATGGAATGCATTTTGAGTTATAATTAAAAATTATTTTTGGGGGCCAGGAGTTTGGCCTAGTGGTAGAGTGCTTGCCTAGCATGCACGAAGACCCAGGGTTTGATTCCTCGGTACCACATACATAGAAAAAAGCCAGAAATGGTGCTGTGGCTCAAGTGGTAAAGCTCTAGCCTTGAGAAAGCCCGAGAACAGCGCCCAGACCCTGAGTTCAAGGCCCAGGACTGGCAAAAAAAAAAAAAAAGAAAAGAAGGAAAGAAAGAAAGAAGGAGAAAAAGAAAGAAAGAAAGAAAATACATTTTGAATGCAAATGCCAAGTGATTGAAATAAAGATGGTTATGCATTAAGTTATTATAACTTGCCCTTATTTTCTATTGTATTGATTCCAAAAAAGTAATTACCTTTTCATTGCTGAAGATTGAATCCCAGGCATCATATTTGCTAGGCAAACACTCTACTATTGAGCAGCACCCTCAACCCTGGGGCTATTATGTTGAAAACGGAAATATTTCAGTTTTAGGATTCCAAGAATGGGTACTCTTTGCTTAATTTTAATAGTCAGTACATGTCTTTAAAAAAAATTACTCTTTTTTTCCTATCCAGCCTTGCACTGAAGTATTATTTATAGATATATTCCATGAATATAACCAGACTCTTACTCCTGTGCTTCTAGAAATGGTAAAATCACTTCAAGGTAAGGTTTATTTTGTGATAATCTTACATAGCCACTTAATTAATGATCAGAATAGCCTGAGTACTATGTATAAGGTACTATATCCTAGGTCATATATTGAATATGAATTTGAGAAAGACTGAATGTCTTCTGAAAGTTTGGTGTTTGATATGTCTTGAATTATAACTAAAGAATCGATGGTTTTTCCTGCTGTTAAGCATGATAGCAGCAAAAGCAAAATGGCAGCCATATTGTATAGGGAAATAGTCTTTCTAGAGCATGTTGTGATAAGTAGTGAGAAAAGGTTAATCATGATGTACTGTCTTCACAGTTGTACTTTTGTGAATAGAAAGAATGACTGATTCAAAAGAATAATAAAATGAATTTTAGATACATAATCACTGAATTTTATGTATATGTAATTAACTATTTTACTATTAGTTACCATTAATTTATACTTTCTGACTTCTCCTAGACTATAAGTTTCAGGCCACATTGATCACCACTTGTATTTGTTCTTTATTCTTAGTAGCTTGAGTACTCAGTGTTTCTTAGCTAACTGACCTCACCAGATTGAATGTATTGGAAAAGGGAAAGTGGCTACAAATGTTCTTGAGCTTTAGACTCTTTATAGCAGAGAAAACTCCTACGTTATTAATACTGATTGTAGACAGAGCTTGTGGTGTATATGTGTATAAGGAGTCTTGGGAGAGAAAAGTGCTTCAAAGCCAGAACCTAAGATTTTCAACTTAGGAAGTAAAATAACCTACAAAAAAGCTTCATAAGAAAGTATTAATGCCAAGAACAAGGGCTCATGGGTGTAATTGTAGCTATTTAGGATGTTGATATCTGACGAACACAGTTCTGGACAAGAAAAAGTCTGTGAGATTTTTAACTCCAGTAAACTACCAAAAAAAAATGAATTGGAGCAGTGGCACAGGTGGCAGTGCACTGGCCTTGAAGGGGATGGCCAAGGGAGGGGAGAGCTCAGGAACAGTACCTGGGCCCTGAGTTCAAGTCCCAGGAATGGCACACACACAGAAAAGTTTCTGTGATAAATACAGTTTATATAGTTGTACATTCCAAAACTGAGGAAAATTTCATTTGTCATTACAAAAATATATTTGCAATGATAGAAATATTAACCAGTTTGATCTAATTATACCAAATTTTGTTCATAAAGTCATAACATGTTTTGTACCTCATACGTTTATAAGTTATCAAAGGTAGTAAAAGTGAAAAAAATCATTACTGCGCTGTGTGTGTGTGCACATGTGTGTGTGTGCGCACGCCCTGGTGCTGGTCCTGAAGCTTGAACTGAGTGCCTGGTCACAGTCCCCCAGCTTTTTTGATGAAGGCCACTACTCTACTACTCTGCCAGTTGAACAACAGCTCCCTTTCTGGCTTTTTGCTGGGTAATTGGAGATGAGTCTCATGGACTTTCCTGCCTAGGCTGACCTTCAAACCATGAACTCAGCCTTCTGAGTAGCTAGGATTACTACAGCTGCCTAACTAAAAAAGTATTATTTTAAAAATAATTTTTATACATAAAGACAAGTACTGCATGATTTTTTTCTTGTGGAATATAAAAAAAGTTGATTTTGTAGCAGTTGCAAATAGAATGTCAATTACCAGAGGTGGGGGTAAAAGGGAAGGGATGAGGAAAGATGGATAATTTTGCATTAAGTTAAGTTCTGTCATGCTGTTGCACAGTAGGGTTACAATATTTAACATTATTGTACTATGTATTTGGAAGAACCAGAGAAGCTATTTTAAATATTTTAACCACAGGACCGGGAGTTTGGCCTAGTGGTAAAGTGCCTGCCTTTGCATACTGAAAGACCCGGGTTCAATTCCTTGGTACCACATACATAGAAAAAAAAAAGCTGGAAGTGGTGCTGAGGCTCAAGGGATAGAGCTCTGGCCTTGAGAAGGTCCAAGGACAGTGCTTAGCCCCTGAGCTCAAGCCCAGGACTGACCAAAAAAATATATGTATATATTTTAACCACCAAACAATGATATAGATTAGCAGATAGATATACTTAATCTGGTTAAGACATTGCACAATGTGCCGTGCATCAGAATATCATGTGCTATTGTATTAATGTGTAATTTTTATATACTGGTTAAAAACTAAAATTGAAAATTAGTTTTATTAACTTTTACTGATGTGTGTGTATATGTGTCTGTGTATGCATGTATCATAAATATATATAATTTTGTTTTAGGACCCACCAATGTAGAAGATATGGAAGCATTGTTAATCAAAGATGCTGGTATGCAAAGCTGAAGTAATTTTAAAATATATATTTATCTAGTTCTTAGATGGTCTGTGTTGTGTTCAGTATTGTGTTGGGAGCATAGATACATAATAGTAAAATATTAACTGTGGTAAGGGAGATCACCAGTGAAACAGAAAGTTAACTATAAAACTGTGGGATGTTTAATGCTAAAAGTAGATGGTAACCTTGAGGTGGTATGCTATACCCAGAAAAAGATTCCTGAAGAACCATATTGTATGACCACAAGGAAGTAGCGGTTACTTACACAAGGGTTAGATGCCTGAGTAGTGTTCTAACAAGATTAAGCTATATGTGTAGGGCATTTTAAAGTAAGGAAGACAAACATACAGAAGTTGAATTGTAACTAGACATGAAGTAGTGTGAGCCAGAATACTAAAGATATTACAGACCATATTTTATAATGTGGTCTCTATATAGAAGCAGATCATTTTTGTTTGTTTTTTTGAGACAAGGTCTCATGATATCGCAAAGGTTGATCTTAAACTTCTTGTAGCTGTTTATTTTTCTGCCTCAGCCATTCAGGTGATGCTGGAGTACACACTGATGTCATAAGTGGTTAGATACTATTTTGCAAATTTGATCCAAATATTTGAATGAGTTTAGTTTTCTACTTAGAAGTACTGCAAAGTTTTTGGGCAGAGCATGGAGTAAAATTATTTAAGCCGTGGTCTAATGATTTCCCTTGGTTACCATGTTGTATATTTCCATGAACTTACTACCCTCCTGCCTTGACCTTTTTTTTTGACTAGTCCTGGGGCTTGAACTCAGGGCCTGAGCACTGTCCTTGAGCTTTCTCAAGCTAGAGCTCTACCACTTGAGACACAGCCCCACTTCTGGCTTTTTTCTGTGTATGTGGTACCGAGGAATTGAACCCGGGTCTTCATCCATGCTAGGCAAGCACTCTACCACTGGGCCAAACTCCCATCCCTGCCTTAATCTTTTAAGTGCTATATTACAGGTGTAGGCTACCATGTCTGGTAGTAGTTACAGGTTTGCACAAAAGATCAAATAGTTGGGCTGGGAGTTTGGCCTAGTGGTAAGACTGCATGCCTGAAGACTTGAGTTTGATTGTTTGGTACCACATACATAGAAAAAGCTGGAAGTAGTGCTGTGGCTTAAGTGGTAGAGCATCAGGCCTTGAGAAAGCCTAAGTACAGTGCTAAGGCCCTGAGTTCAAGCCTCAGGACTGGGCATTAAAAAAAAAAGATGAAATAGTCTGAATTTTTTCTTTCTGTAATTTTCTTTTTAGTGTATAATGCTGTTGGATTAGCTGCTTATGAACTATTTGACAGTATTGATTTTGATCAATGGTTTAAAACTCAACTTCTTCCAGAATTACAAGTCAGTCACAACAGGCAAGTATAATTTCTGTGTTTATTATACCTTTATTTTGCTTTCATTTTTTTTTAAATGAAGGAAAGTAAGCAATAAAATAGCTTACAATTTTGAAAAGGCTATAGTATGACTGAGCAGTTAATATGTACTGTAAAAAAAGACTTCTGCAATTTATAACTGAAATACAGGTAAAAGACTACTAGAGTTCTATGTTACTTTTAAAAATAATTATATGAATTGTGTTACATGTGAAGTATTTCACATATATGGTCATATAGGAGAAAAGAAATAGAGGACTATGCAAAGGTTTGAGAAGATAGGTCTCTAATCCCAGATATAAGGTGAACAAAGAGGAAAGTCAGTAAACAGGGACTGTAATTGATATTAGAAATAACACCCATGAAAAGTGTCTGTCCTGGGAATTCCTACAGAGCCATGCTATAATTCTTTGAGGAGACAGTAGAATAGAGTTTAAAGGAAACATCTTAGAACACATTTGAATCCACTTTACACTTGCTGTAGTGTCTACCTCAATCCATATGACATTTGTTGCCCAGTTCTTTGTTTTACATGTAAGCATTTGCTTATCTAAATTTTCTTGTTGAATGAAGGAGAAAAGTCTATTAAAAATTCCTTTTTAAAAATTAAAAAATTATATGATGTAAAAATCAATGTTAATAAATTCTTTAAAAAAATTAAAAAGCTGTTAAACGTTGATTTACAGACTAAAAACTTACTTTAAGTGTGTGTGTGTCTGTGAAGGATGCAGTACTTTTTGAGTTACTTCTGTGTCTGTAGTTCCTACTAGAAGGAGGTATATATAATCACAGATTAGTAAATTTTTGTTGACTAATTACTGAATAACTGTAGAGCCACCTGTATGTGGTTCAGATGGTTTAAAAGTGTGTGTGTGTGTGTGTGTGTGTGTGAACAAAAACATAAGAAGGGGTATTAATGTATGAGACGTAATGCACCTTCTGTCTGATGAATGTAACTGTAACCCCTGTAACTGTAACCTCAATAATAAAAAATAAAATGAGAAAAAAAGAAATAATTAACTTTTATATAAAATTAACTATATAACTGAATATAAATTAACTTTATATAAAATTAACTTTTATATAGTGAAATATATTAAATCAAATAGACTTCTTAAAGTGTAGATTTCTGTAGTAGCCTCCTTTAATTTCATGATTTTTCTCTACGTAGGTATAAGCCCTTGCGGCGCAGAGTGATTTGGCTCATTGGTCAGTGGATTTCTGTGAAATTCAAGCCTGACTTAAGACCCATGCTTTACCAGGCAATCTGTAACTTGCTTCAAGATCAAGATTTAGTGGTATGTCAGCCTCCCTAATGACCATCTCAAGACATCAGAAGGTCCTATGAAATGTTTAAACCTTTTTTTTTTTTTTTTTAAATGGCATGAAAGAGGAAAGTAGTTCTGTTACAGGTGTGGCAGTTTAGCATACAGCTCTTTAGCTAGGAAGTAAGTTTTATATAGATTATTTTGTGCACAAGAAACTAGACTTGAGTCTTGGCTTGATTTCCTGTTAGTTGATCTTGGAAACTATGAGTATGTTACCCTTTTCCAACTCAGCTGAATAGTTAATCAAAGCTTGAGCAGATAAGAGGATCAGATTGTAATGTTATGATTTACCTAGAAAGCAGGTTGAACTACAAAACAAAATTTGGGAGTTTGTATTTGTGCACTTTGGGATTTAGAAAATCCTTGAGATTTAAGGGTTTACTGTATTGTAATTAGGAATACAGTTTGTGTTGTTCTTTTTCTCCTTCCTTGTCTCCTGCACCATTCACTTAATTGTCCTCCAATTTGCCCAAATGCTGTTTTTCTGCTTCTGTTTTCTTTTTTCTTCTGGCATCTCTTACTTGTCACAGACCCCTAGTCCTCTGCTCTCTACGTGCCTTAATGCCCAGCATTCTTTCTTTTTGTAAGCACTCACTGGATTTAAAGACTGTCCTTAGGCAAATAAGAGAAAACTGTAAGGTTCACAAAGATTAAACAATGAAGGAATATCCTTTTATTTCTGCATATTAAGGAGACCTATGATTTTAATGTTAACAAAAAGAATAAACTGGTATCTTACCGATTTTTTTTGTTAAGTACTAATGGTGTTTAATAGTACTAGAATAATAAAAAAAAACTCTTGTTATACTTTGTTTTAGGTTCGAATCGAAACAGCTACAACTCTGAAGTTAAATATCCTTCTAAAATTTCATTGCAAACTATATCATTGTGAAGTATTTCATTGCAAAGAAGATTGTTGGCTTCATTCATGGATTTCATTCGTTCATATATTCATGCCTGGGTCCAAAAATCTATAAGACTTTCAAGTGGACTGGAAGTTTGGCCTAGTGGTAGAGTGCTGGCATAGCATGAACAAAGACCCGGGTTCGATTCTTCGTTGCCACATACATAGAAAAAAGCTGAAAGTGGTGCTGAGGCTCAAGTGGTAGAGCTGTAGCCTTGAGAAAGTCCAAAGACAGTGCTCAGGCCCTGAGCTCAAGCCAAGGACTGGCAAAAAAAAAAAAAAAAAATTTTTTTTCAAGCGTAATTTTGAATGACTAAATAATATTTGTTTTAGGTCTATTTTAATTTTGATAAACCTCAACTATTAGTTCTCAGTATTCCTTAACTGCCTTTTTACCTGTTGATGATTTTGAATTTAGAACAGATCAGTTTCTACCGGTAAGAGTATTCATTTCCAGATTTTCTAACAATTTTTGTTAGTATCTTTTGAACACAAGTACTTTTGTATACATTTGTTTATGTATGTATTTATATTAAAAGTGGATTTAAAAGAATTTTGGATTATTTTGATGGACTTCACTTTTATTTTATTTTATTTTTTTGTGGGTCATGGGCTTGAATTCTGGGCCTGGGTGCTATCCCTGAGCTCTTAAGCTCAAGGCTACCGCCCTCCCCCTTGAGCCATGGCCACACTTTCCATTTTCTAGGAGTTAACTGGAGATAAGAGTCTCTAGTGTCCTGGCTGGCTTTGAACAGGAATCCTCAGATCTCAGCCTCCCAAGTAACTAGGATTACAGGCATGAGCCACTGTGCCCCGTTTGGATATCACTTTCTATTCTTGACAGTATAGAAGTTTAAACTGAGGGACTCATGGTGCTCTTCCATTTGAGCCATACCCCCAGAACTTTTTTCCTTTATTATTTTTCCAAATGAGATTTTATGTTTTGTCTATGCTGAACTGCAGTCTTCCTATTTGTGCTTTCCACATAGCTGAAATCACAGGCATGTACCACCAGACACAACTTACTTGTTAAGACAGATCTCTACTTATTTATACTTACATTCTTTGTGTGCTTATATGTATTGTATTATTAGGGCTTGAACTTGGGGCCTTGCTCTCACTTACCTTTGTTACTCAAAGCTAGCACTCTTATCACTGAAGCTGTAAATGGTGATGGCGCTCAAGTGGTAGAGCACTAGCTTTGAGAAAGCCCAAGGATAGTGCCCAGGTCCTGAGTTCAATCCCCAGGACTGGCAAAAAGAAAAAGAAAAGAAAAAAGTCCATAAAATAGAACCAAATGACCAAATGAGGTCCTCCCACGAACTCTCCCCATAACAAATTAATCTGATATCTGATTAAACAAATGTATATTTTATCAAAGTTGCTGTGATTTTTTTTTGTGTTTTATTTTTAGTTTTCAGCATTTTTATAATTTAGATCAAGTGAGATACAAGGTATTCATTTTTTATTTTCTAATAAACTACCGTTTTTAACATAACACATATATGTAAATATAGACACACAAGTGTATAAGTTTATGCAAAATATGTTAAAGGTATTAATTGATACTCTGCTTTAATATCTTGCATTTCTATGTGGTTGGCAACATACGAGGAAGAATAATGACAAGGCATTGTGAACAGCTTAGTTAACAGAATAAAATTTAAATATAACTTTGTTTAGACAGTCTCTTTTAAACATTACCTGGTTTATGGATGGTTAAAACTCTGAAATGAACCTAGTGTAGCAATAATAAAAAATTCTGTCTGACACAGTAGCAGGTTGTTTACATATCACTGAGGATTTGGCATTATGTTTTTCTTCATTGTTCTGGCACTGTGGTGTATCTCCATCTGTGTGTGGAGGAGGTCTTCACATTCTCTTCTGAGCCTTTTCTTTTGTTTTCTGCAGTATTTGGAGAGCGTGTTCACACTCCTTTTTCAGTTACTGCAGCAAGTTACAGAATGTGACACGAAGATGCATGTTCTACATGTTCTTTCCTGTGTAATTGAAAGAGTTAACATACAGGTAAATTGATTGTAAAACATGAAAATGTACATCAGAGTTGAGTAAGATATGTGTAGAATTTTGTTAATATATTAATTCAATCTTCAGGTTAATGTACATTGTTTAAAGGGCAAGGCATTCTTAAGCTGTTTCTAACATAAAAGTTGTGGTTTGAGTTCTTTATTCAAAGTTGACATTTATATTTAAATTTTTTTAATGACTAAGATAGAGATCTACAATAGAGCAAAACCTTGATACATAAGGCCATATAGTATGAAGCTAATTGAAAGGACCTCCAGGATATTGAAACAAAAGCCATATAACGAATGATTGTTGTCCTTAATGTACTATGTTATCTCTCATCTCCTTTGCTGTCCCTTGGGTATCTCATATTGTTACAGTATCTCACTTTGTTACCTGATATATTGAATTTATTTGTATTTGGTTATTTGAAATTTGATAGGGAAGGAGGGAAAACCAAGACGGGGGGTGGGTGGTGGGTGGGGGGGGAGGGTAATGGGTACCAATACATGTGAAAGGGTATCAATGTATGTGAATTAATGCACCTTCTATCTGGCAAATATCATGAAACCTTTTTATTAATTACAATAAAAAAAAAAGAAGGAATACGATTTCTACAATGGTTGGCAAGGTTTATGGTTGGGGGTTTATTAACTCACAGAATGGTTCTGAGACTAAAGTTGATGTAAAAGTTAAAAAAAAAGAAATTTAAAGTAGTAAAATCATATCAACAATTTAGAGATGTTTAGAAAGTAGAATTAATTAATTAGTTAATTAATTAATTTTGCTGGTCCTGTGCCTAGAACTCTGGACCTTGGCTCTGTCCCTAAGCTCATTTTGCGCAAGGCTAGTAGTACTTAATCACTTGAACCACAGCACTTTTTCTGTGATTAGTTGGAAATAAGAGTTTTGAAGACTTTCCTTCCCAGATTGGCTTTGAACTGCAATTATCAGATTTTAGCCTTCCGAGTAGCTAGGATTACAGGCATGTGCCACTGGTGCCTGACTAGGAAGCAGTATTTGGGATAATTTAGTGCTGGGGCCAACTGGCAGCAAACCAGGGTTCGCAGATTGGGGTTCCTGAAATAGGGGGCAAGGACTAGGAAGAAATAGAAGAGAGACAGACACACTGGGTCCCGGATGTCTGCAGTCCAGGTAAAGACTGCTGCGTTTATTTTTCACTCCAGCTTCTTCCCTCCTTGAGACCCAGGGAACTTCCAGGTGTTACATTCATATGGTAAATCTCAGGTCATTTAAACAGAATAAGGCCAGAAAACAATAAGACAAGAAAGCCATTGTCTGATACAAATCAAGGTACAGTTTGATTCCACTCTGGCTCCCAACAATTTAGAAGCTCCAATTTCTGCTTACTAACCTTGAAATTCAGTGATGGATGGCATAGTTTCAAGTACCTGTTATAAACGCAAGTTTTCTTGGGAATCTGTTCTATAAAAAATTGTTTTCTATTCTAGTATGCATATGCCCACACTTGATTTAACCTAAAATGTTTAAAGTTCTTAATAGCTAATTATTTAGCTTCTTTGTTGCTGTTGATTTTTGTGAAAAACTGATACCTCAGGAAACCAAATTATAATCTGTAACCTTTCTTTCTTTCATTTTTTCTTTCTCCTTTTTTTTTGTCTGTTGTGGGGCTATCTGTAGCTTTTTATATCCTAATTCACCACTATCTATACCTTTATTTGAAAATCACAGAAGTAAGGAGGATGAAGCTCAGTAAAGATGAAGAATACTTGTTTAGCATACAAACCCTGGATTCAGTCTTCAGCTCCACAATTGAAGAAAGGAGAGCACATTTCTTTCCAGGGTATAGATCAAGTGGTTAGAGCACTAATCAAGCAGGTTCAGGGCTCTGAGTTTAAACTCCAGTACAGTAAAAATAAAACAAGAAGAAAAAACTGAAGTAACTCTGTGAGTTATTTGGACAAGATGAGTGATCTGGAGTTCACAGGCATTACTTTACTCTTAGATCTGCTGTTTGTGTATTTTGATCCATTGTGTTTGTTTATTCTTACTGATAAGAATAGCTATCAAATACCAAATAATGACAGTTCATTTAATCGTTTTTTTTTGTTGTTGTTGTTGTTCTCTATGAGACTTGAACTGGGGGCCTGGGTAATGTTCTTGAGTCTCTTTGCAATCAAGGCCATGCTTAATTGGACATAAAGAGTCACTTGGATTTTTGTGCCCGTGTTGTCTGTGAACCATGATCCTCAGATCTCAGCCTCCTGAGTAGCCAAGATTACAGGCATGGGCCACTGACCTCCAGCTAGTTCATTTAAAATTATGTGTCAAGTGCTTGACACATATATCTCATATTCTCCTTATAGAAATCTTGGAGTGGGACTTAAAATTTTTTTTTCAGCTCAAGGCTAGCTCTCTCCCACTTTGAGACACAACACTACTTCCAGTTTTCTGGTGGTTATTTGGAGATGAGTTTCACAGATGTTGGTTCTCTGAGCTGTGTTTGAACTGTGATCCTCAGATTTCAGCCTCCTGAGTCACTAAGGATTACAGGCGTGAGCCACCAGCACACAGCTTACAATTTTTTTTTGACCAGGCTATTTAGGACTTCTTTTTCATTTTTCCATATGGCAGTTTTTCCACATCCAAATGTGGAAGGTTGTCACAGGCTTTTAAAATATGTAGACAATAAGAAATGTTTTAATAAAACATACCAGATATCAGTAACAAGTGAGATACATTGCTTTGCTGAAGGATTATGATACAAGGCCATTAACATAAAATGGCACAAACTTGAAATTTTTTTATGGGACCATTATACTTGAGAATAATTGAAGAAATTGATCTGTGGTGAAATCTGAGATTTTAGCCTCTGGATGGGGTTGTTATAGGAGGCTGATTTTGTAACATGAGGTGCTATCCCAGTAACTGAAACAACTCCACAAGGAGACAGTTTCTTACTGGTCTTAGATGCCTAAGGCAGTGTTATCAAGCCTGTACTGACAACATATTGTTTGGGACTTAAAAGAGCTCTGTCTGGGTCTCAGTAAATTGGTGTTTTACTAATGGAATTATTTGCTTTCCCTTCTGTTATAGATACGGCCATATGTAGGATGTTTAGTGCAATATTTACCTCTTCTTTGGAAGCAGAGTGAGGAACACAATATGTTGAGATGTGCTATTCTGACAACACTTATTCATCTTGTTCAGGTAAGTTCCTTAGTTTTCTTATTCTTTACTTAAACATTTCATTGTCTTGATTTATTTTACTGATAGTGAAAGTTTCATATCTTTTAAAATGCTTCATCTAAACAGTTTTAAGACAACTTTTGTTTACATGCACACACACACACACACACACACACACACACACACACACACACACACATATTCTCTCCTCAAATGTTTTTGCTTTAAGCTAGCACTCTACCACTTGAGCCACAGCTTCACTTCTCTTTTTCTTCCTTGTTTTTTTTTTTTGGTAGTTAATTGGGTATAAGAGCCTTGGGACTTTCCTGCCCAAGCTGGCTTTGCACCTTGATTCCTACATCTGATTAGCTAGGATTACAGACATGAGCTTAATTTTATTTTTTGTGTACAATCTTCCCCCTTTAGATTTGTATTAATAAGTTTATTTTCTTAGTATATATGTTTATATATTTTTTGTACTCAATTATCAGAAACTTTAGTAGCTTAAAAAAGCATCCTTTTATGGATGTATTGAGTCATGTCTATATCTTAGCTATTTGGGAGGCAGAGATAGGAATTTCAAAATTTGAGGCCAGACTGTGAAAATGTTATGAAAGACCCCAAACAAGCTGAACATAGTGGTGCATGCTAGGGGTCCTAGATACTTTCAAGGCCAAGGTAGAAGGATCATAGTATAAGCATTGTCTTGGAAAAAGTTCAAGGCTTTTTCAAGTCAAGCATGAGGGCTTGAGTTTAATTCTTAATACTGCCAAGACATAATAAAACCAAAAACGTTTAAATCATCTGTCTTATTAAGCTCATGAATTTTTAAGTCAGAAGTCTGGCATGCCATGTCTGATACCTGTCGTTGGTGTTTAGCAGCCTGAAATTGAGGGTATGCTAGTGTTCCCCTGGAGTCTTTGGGGAGGGGTTGATTTGAACATTTATTCAGCTTTCTGGTGAAATTCAGTTCCTTGATTGGTTGGGCTGAGGTCATAATTTACTTGCCAACTGTTCCTTAGAGGCCCCTCTTACTTATTTTGATGACATCTTTGACAGGTCAATAAGGAACATGTCACATCTCCTGATTCCTTGTATTTGGGGACTGCTTCTTACATTACTAGCTAGAAAATACTCAAGGATAATCTATCATCTATCTTCTAGTAGATTGATTTGGGACCTTAATTATAATCTCTTCCGGAGTATCTGGAGTGTTTGATACATAATTAGGGAAAGGGTGTATACGTGAAAGGAGAAAGCATCTTAGGTGATCACCTTAGATTTCTACCGAGTATACCTATTTTTCTTTATAATTGGACCTGTGCTTTTCACTTTTTATCTAAACAATCCCTCATTATGGCCAGATTTAATAGGTACTTTGCTACTTTTGTTGTTTTAAATAAATAAGAAATCATACTATGTTTTTGTTTGGACTTATTTACTTTATGCTGTGAACAGCTGATATAGCTTCATCCTTTTCACTGCCATGAACAGGATTCTTCTTGCCTCTCCATGCTGCCTGATTTCTGTCTCATGTCGTTGTCATCTTGTTTAATTCCCTGTTTCATGTAATACCCATGAATGGCACTTATGCTCTGCAAAAGTGCGGTGGGAGGCAGCTTGTTGGGAGGGGAGATTTTTTCATATATTAAAATGTCATTGTTCTACTTGCACATAAAAAGTACTTTAGCTACTTACAAATTTAGAGGCATTTTTCTTTTGCTTTATAGTTTTTGAAGGTGCTATAAGGAATCTTAAAGACATTGTAATTTTTAATTGTAGTATCCTTTCCTCTTTATGGCAGTTTCTGCATTTATCTCAAGTGTTTCTGTTCTCATTTTCATGATGATGTGATTGTGATTCCACATTGGTAGACATTTTAAACTATAAAGTCACATTTTTTGTTTGATTGTTTTCCAGTATTGGGCCTTGAACTCAGGGCCTGAATATTGTCCTTGGACTTTCTCAAGGCTAGGGCTCTCCACTTTTGACTTTTTCTTGTGTATGTGGTACTGAGGAATTGAACCTGAGCCGTCATGCATACTAGGCAAGCACTCTACCACTAGGCCAAACTCCCAGCCCTAAAATTGCTTATGCTTAGATAAACTTTTTTTTTTTTTAGATTTTTAAAATTTTATTTTATTGTAAAGGTGATATATAGAGGGGTTACAGTTACATACATCAGGTAATAAGAATATTTCTTTTTTCTTTTTTTTTTTTTTTTGCCATGCTGGGCTTGAGCTCAGAGCCTGAGCATTGTCCTTGAACTTTCTCAAGGCAAGAACTCTACCACTTGAGCCACAGCATTATTTCTAGCTTTTTTCTATGTATGTGGTACTGAGCAATCGAATCTGGGTCTTTTTGCATGTTAGGCAAGCATTCTACAACTAGGCCAAACTCCCGGCCCCAAGAATATTTCTTGTCAAGCAAAATTATCCCCTCCCTCATTTTCTCCTAGTTTCCCTCCCCCTGACTCTCCTCTCCCTGCAAGTTGTAAAGTTCATTTTCAACATAGTTTCTTATAAGTATTGCTGATGCATTGGTTCACCTTTTGTCCTTTGTGTCACTATTTTGGTGTTCCCTGTCCTTTCCCCAAATCAGATAAACATATGTACAAGACACAGGATGCCAAAATAAAATACAGTGACAACAGATAAACTTTATTGTATTAATTTTTTTTGGTTTGTTTTTTGCTAGTTTTGGCCTTGAACTCAGGGCCTGGGCAATGTCCTTGAGCTTTTTTTGTGCAAGGATAGCACTCTGCCACCTGAGCCACAGTACCACATCTGACTTTTTCTTTGTATGTGGTACTGAGGAATTGAACCTAGGGATTGGTGCATGCTAGGCAAGCACTGTACCATTAGGCCAAACTCTAGGAGCCTCATTTTATGTATTTTACTTTGGTTTTATGACTTCAGTACTTTGTTCCACCAAGTATATTACTAGTGATAGGTTTTTCCAAGCTTTCATTTCTGCTTGATCTGATTTATTCAAGATACTTTGTTGTTCCCTGTTTTTCTTAATAGATGCTTTATTTCTATCTGTTAATTTTTGTCTACCTGCTTTTATTTACTTTCTATTATGAAAAATTTGAAGTGAAAGAAGGAAGTATAATATCTGTAAACATTTCCATACTTCAACAACTTTGAATATTTTGTCAATATAACTTAGTAGTGGTCACTAAGAAGCTGAGTGGAAAAAAGAGTGAAGGATAAAGTTTGCTGATTTGTAGCTTTGTTTCTTTTTTTAAATTTATTTTTAATTTTTTATTGTAATTAGTAGAGGGCTTATAGTTATATTCATCAGATGGAAGGAGCATTACTTCACACACATTGATACCCCTTCTCATGTTTTTGTCTCCATTTCCTTCCCCCCACAACCTCCCCCATCTTGTTTTACCCCCTTCCCTTTCCTATTTCAAATAAACAAATAAATATATATACAATATACCAGATTACAAGGTAAGATACTGTAACAATATGAATATAACCAAGCGACAACAAAGGGATGAGAAATAACATAATATATTAAGAACATCATTCACTCATTATATAGTTCTTGTTTCCATATCCTTGAGGTCCTTTCATTTGTAGCTTTGTTTCTTTAGGATGGTTTAGCTTTGCCTTTATTTATTTTTTTATAATTTTTTTATTTCAGTGGGTAGAGGGGTTACAGTAATATTCGGCAGATAGAGGGTACATTACTTCTCACACATTGATATCCCTTCTTATGGTTTTGTCCCCATTTCCCTCCCCCCACCCCTTCTCCTCATTTTTCCCCTTCTATTTCAAATAAGCAGGTAAACATCTATATAATATACAAAGTGGGATACTGTAACAATATGAGAGGCAACACAAGAGAAGAGAGAAAAACAATACATAGAGAATAGCAGTCACTTATAATTAAGCTCTTGTTTCCATGTCTTGGAGGTCCATTAATTTGGCCTCATCCTATATGGCCTTATATATCTAGGATTTGAGCTATTGTAATCCTTTGCTAGGAGAGTTTTAGAGGTGTACTAATTATTCTAGATGAGGAAAACCATTGAACCTATGTTCTTTTGAGTCTGGCTTACTTCACTTCATACGATTTTTTTCCAAGTTTTTCCATTTTCTTACAAATGGTGCTATGTCGTTCTTTCTGACAGTAGCATAGAATTCCATTGTGTATAAATACCACATCTTGTTGATCCACTCATCAACTGAGGGGCATCTGCATTGGTTCCATATCTTCGCCATGGTAAATAGTGCTACAGTGACCATCGTTGTGCTAGTGGCTTTAGTATGTCCTTATTTCTAGACGAGTGGGTAAATGCCAAGTAGTGGAATTGCTGGGTCATAGGGAAGCTCTTTGTTTAGTCTTTTGAGGAACTGCCATACTCCTTTCCTTAGTGGTTGAAGGAGTTTGCACTCCCAGCAACAGTGTAGTATTGATCCCTCCTGGCCACATCCCCGCAAGCATCTGTTGTTGGATTTCTTGATCATGGCCATTCTAAATGGAGTGAGGTGGAATCTGAGTTGTTTTGATTTGCATTTCTTTTATGGCCAGAAATTGTCGAGCTTTTTTTCATGTGTCTATAGGCATTCTTATTTCTTCTTCAGAGAAGTCTCTCTTTAAGTCTTTGGCCCATATTTTAATGGGATGGTTGTTTCTTTGGAGATTTGCTTTGGAGAGATTCAATTTTTTGAGCTGTAGATATATTTTAGATATGAGGCCTTTGTCCATTGTATGGTTAGTGAAGGTCTTCTCTCACTCTGTGGGCTTTCTATTAGCTTTGCCTTTATAAAAAACTGTTCCATGTTACTATTTTGATTCCTTTCCTAAGAGAAGTGCACTTCATTTTCCTACCTGTTACAAGTTAATCTGAATTTTTATCATGCCTTATCTGGTATTTCCTTGTCTTAAGGCCATCTGCTTATCCTAAAAGAAAATAAACAGTTATTTTATGCTTGTTCTGAGGTGGGAAGTTACTTTGTGCTTTTGGATATACATGCTAAAAGCTAGCATCTGAAATACCTTCTGGTACTGATATCTTGTAGCTGATGATTTAAATGTTTGATGTTTAGAAAAGTTAATTCTTGAGACATAGTAGACAGCTAAAGACTGTGAGAGAAAGACTAGTATGTAGAGGATGCTCGTCTTATTTTTTCTTAAAATTTCACAGATCCCCTTAAATTTTATATAATCATAGTAGAATGTATAATTCTTTTGTTTCAGTCACTTCTAATAGATCAAAGAAATTATAGTAAATGTGATGTATAGAGGGGTTACAGTTATATAATTCAGGTAATGAGTACATTTCCTTTTGAATAGTGTCTCCCACTCCCTTCCTCACTCTCTCTCAGTTTTTCCCCTCCCAGTTTCCCTCTCCCTGAAGTAGTTCATTTCCAACATAATGTCTAGGGAACCTAGGGCCCAGGTAATGTCCCTGAGTTTTTCAGACAAGGCTGGTACTTTACCACTTGAGTAACATGTCCATTTCCTGCATGTTCATTAATTGGAAATAAGAGCCTCAGCTGGCTTTGAACTGTGATCTACAACTTTTAGCCTCCTGGTCATCTAGAAGCCACAGGTACCTGGCTCTAAGAATTTTCTTAATAACTGATGAATTTTATTCTCTGTAGTGTTCATGGTATCCTATGTAACATCTAATATTGACTGTGAGCTCAAACTGCATTCTAGTTTATTTAAATCTATATATTGACTGTCACATTTTTTCAGCCACTAGATTACAAGGTATGAAATTTCTTAACTGAAAAATCTTATATTGTTAGCAGGTGCTTAGTTTAGCTAATGTTAGCAAATTTTGCCTGTTTGAGTTAGTGCATTCTAATTTTCCCAGGAAAATTTCTGTCTTCTTGTTAGTGTAAATGAACTTGACTAGTTTTTCTTAATTCCCTCCATCCTTTCTTCTCTCCCTTTATTCTCTTTTGTAAATATAGAGATGTGGTGAATGGCATTTCACTGAGTTTTAAGATACTTTATACTTCTTTATTGACATTTTAATTGTGAAAAATCTCTTTGCTAAGTTTGTCCAAATTACTATTTTTTTTTTTATTAGAGAAGTAAAAATAAACGTCTTGGATCCAGAAGGGTGACCTAGTGGTAGAGTGCTTGCCTAGCATGCCAAGCCCTGGGTCGATTCCTCAGTACCACATAATACAGAAAGAAGCCAGAAATGGTACTGTGGCTCAGTTGGTACAGTGCTAGCCTTGAGAAAGCAAAAGGACAGTTCCCAGGCCCTGAGTTCAAGCCCCTGGACTGTCAAAAGGCATAAAAATATAAAAATAAACTTCTTGTACTAATTTATACTCCACAGATAAAGATAAACTGATAGAAAAGTGCTGCATGATCTCATACATGAATCTGAAAAAGTGGAACATAGTCAAAAGCAGAGTGTTAATTGCTGAAAGTCAGAGAAGGGGCAATGTGAAGTGTGCAGAGTTTTAGTACAACAGGAGGAAATTATGGGAATTCACTGTATGGCATGGTCACTGTGGTAAATAAAAATGTATTATCCACTCAAATTGTGAAACAAACAAATGGAATTTAGTATGCAGATGTTACCAAAGGAGTTATATGTATTTATTCTGTGACATTATAATTTGCTATAAACTGTGTTGACATTTAAATTACTTCTTACATTAAGAGATATGTAATAGTTCACTTGGTTTCTTTTCTGTGTTTATTGTTATGTAGATTATTATGGCATAGAGATAGATTTTTAGTCCCTTTTACTTCCTTCTGAAATATCCCTACTTCTTCACACCTAGTCAGTCTCTCGTAAAACAGCAGGAGGCAAACTGGAATTTTCGGTTAAACTCTTTTGCTTCCTCCATCTTTGTATACTTGACTCATTAAAATATAACATGTTAATTAAAAATAGTTTACCCATTTTTAAAGATAACACACAAAAATTTATTGCTTCTTCATCTTTCTTCCTTTTCCTATATATAACTGGTGCTATGGTTTTTCTGTGTGCTTTCGGAAAAAATGTTATGCATACACTATATACATGTTAGGTACATTTCTGTATATTTTGTGATTATTTTTTAGAGTTTTTTTTTCTCATTCTATGCCAAATTCTTTTTTGTGGCTACTGATACTCTGAAATAGGATTTGCCATAATATGATTTTTTTCATTGCCATTCATTGGATTCATTTTCCATTAGTCATTTAGATAAGAATTTTTTTTCTTTTTTTTTTTTTGTGGGTCATGGGGCTTGAACATGGCCTGGGCACTGTCCCTGAGCTCTTCAGCTCAAGGCTGTTACCCTACCCTTGAGCCAAGCTCCACTTGCTGTTTTCTAGAGGTTAATTGGAGATGAGTCTCAGGTCCTTTTATGTCCTGGATGGCTTTGAACCTTGATCCTCAGATCTCAGCCTTCTGAGTAGTTAGAATTACAGGGGTGAGCCTCATCGCCTGACTTAGATGAGAATTTTTATACAACTTTAAACACCAATTTTAATACCTCTTCTGTAATCACAAGGAGGGGAAAGACGTCTTCATGTGCCAAATGTTGCCAATCTGAAATTTGAAATGCTTCAAAATATGAAACTTGTTTCATTTACATGATACCCCACAGAAAATTCCGTCTTGCCAGGTGTGGTGGCTTAAAGCCAGCCCAGGCACTAAAGTCCATGAGACTCTTATCTCCATTTAACCACTAGAAAACTGGAAGTCACCAGTATCCTGGAGTTGAAGAGCTCAGGGACAACGCCCAGGCCCAGAGTTCACACCCCACAACCAACAACAACTACAACAAAAAAGAAAATTCTGTCTTACCTGATGTTATAGGTTACAGCAAAAAGTGGAGGTGCACTATCAGTATTATATACAATTACCTTCAGGCTATATGTACAAGAATTTTTATATGAAGCATAAGTGAATTTTAAGTTTAGATTTGTGTCTTGCTCCCAAGATACTTAATTATGTTGCAAATGTTCTAACCCCTACCCCCCCAAAAAAGTCAGAAACAAGAATCACTTTTGATCCCAATGATTTCATATAAGGTATACTTAACCCTGTACATGGATGTGATTGAAATAGCATATATGTGTAGCCTTGGCATGTATTTTTTTGCTACCATTAGACAGTTGAACAATATTTTTTGATTCTTACTTTCTGGTAATCAACAGAAGTAACTTTGTTTTATTTATTTATTTTTTTAACTTTAACCCCCCACCCCCATCAACTTTGTTTTATTAGTGTTATAATCAAGACCATCTTAAAGATAAAACAGTCTATTTTAGTTTTTGTAAATTGGTTTCAGTTCTTTTCTATGTTAGATATTTTTTTGGTGTGGGGGAGGGACCATTCAGTGTCTTATCATAAGTTGTATTTATACTTCCCATAGGGATTAGGAGCAGACAGCAAGAACCTGTACCCTTTCCTGCTCCCAGTTATCCAACTGAGTACAGATGTTTCCCAGCCTCCACATGTCTATCTTCTGGAAGATGGTTTAGAATTATGGTAAGAGGAAATCCTTGATACCATGGATCTTTTTTTCATATTCTTCTTTTCCTGGCCTTCTAATAAAGGTCATATAAAGGCATTAAATATTCAGCACTTAAAAAAAGTAGTCAGATTGTATTCCTTAAATGGTAAATGACATCTCCTTTGGCAGCTGCCTCTCAGAGCAGGCTTATGATAGACAGTGTTAAATGTGAAATTGTTTGTAGGAGCAACGCTGCGTTCCTTCTTTGGGAATTTGGTGTGTAAAATGGGCATCTTGGCAACTTTCCTGAACAGTTGCCTTAAGATTTTCAGTCTGTGAAATGAGATGTTTTGAAGGATATTGAGTTATTTTTCATGTTCTTAACTATCTCAGTCCATTAAGTATTTAATGGATTTGCTATTCAGCCCCAAATGCTGGTGCTGCTGACACTGTGGATTTATTATTATAGTACCTAATGTTTAAGGTTTTAAAATAGAAAATTAAAAGCCTTGCTTTTGTGGCAGCTTAATGCTATAAACATTTACTGACTGTCCACCATGTGTTCCACAAAGTTCCTTTAGCTTTATTAAGTTCGTCTTGCCTATGGAAGTAGTTTTCTTCTGAGACAATCTTTGAAGGGTATTGGGCTTGAATTTAGGGGCTCATGCTTTGTAGACAGGTACTCTGCTACTTGAGTCATGCCCTCAGTACATTACTGCTTTGTTTTTCCAATAGGGATTTATGTCTTTTTTTTTCTTGAAGTTGGTCCAGATCTTGATCTGTTTTTATTTCCCCATTTAGCTGAGATTATAAGTTTGAGCTACTTTGCCTAGCTTATTTATTGAAATGGGGCAATTCTTGGTAACTTTTTGTTTAGGGATTTGGCCTGTGAGTCTCCTAGTTTCTGTTTCCTCATTTGAACCACTGTGCCTGGCAAGAGAAAAATCTTTTAATAATATGCAAGAAATTTAATAATTGCATTATAAAAATAGATTGTTATAATGTAATATTTTTTAAATCACAGAAATGAACCATAGTAAAAATAAGAGAATTTTTTGTTTGCTCTTACTTCTCCCTCTCCTTTCCTCCCCTCTCCCCCTCCCTTCCCCTCTCTTCTCCTTCCCTTCTCTTGCCTTTTCTTTCCTCCCTCTCTCCCTCCCTTCCTTCCCTCCTCCCTCCCCCCCCCCCCCCCTCTCTCTCTCTCTCTCTCTCTCTCTCTCTCTCTCTCTCTCTTTCTTTCTTTCTTTCTGCTTTTGCCTAGATTTCCAAGAATTAGGATTTTGATTCTTGAAAATTGTGTTGTATGCAAATCACCATATTATAAATTATCTATTAATTTTAAGTCGTAACTATATGTGTATATATGACAACTGAGGAACCACAAGACCCTGAATTCAAACTTTGTTACAAAGATAAAAAGTAATGTAGAACATAAGGCTGATGTAGAGAATGTCAGATTTAGAGGAAGACTCAGGCTGAACTGAGAGAGAGGGCTAATTGAATGAGGCAAGAAGAGATGGGAATCAGCTCAGGCAGAGGGGCTGAATTGTGTTAATACCAAGTGTATTTCATGTTCATTGGTTAAAGGAAAGGGGATTTTCACATTTTGTAGTTCAGTGCCACAGGAAGATATTTGGTGTGTTACCTTGTGTTTTCTCACTAAACTAAGGAGCCAAGCACATTAGATGGCAGTTAGAGGCTGAAATAGGAATACAAAGATACAAATCTGTGAGGGAGAAAAGTTATAAAGAATGAGAATTTGAACTTATTTTGGACAACGAGTATCACTTTTTGTTTGTGATCATGGGTATAAAATGAAACTCTCAAATCATATGTGATTTTTTTTTTAAAAAAACAGCTTTTTATTTTCCTCTTGATCTCTTCCACTTAGAGATTTGTGAAAGAATCAGTTTTTGGCTTTTATTCTCCATTTTCCATTTATTAATTTCTGCTGCAGCTACAGCATTTATTTTTTTCCTCTTTCTCCTTGCTTCCATTATTATTTTTGTCATTTTACCTACATTTTAAGAATTAGTTCCTGAATATATTTATTTGTTCTCAATAGCTATAAATTATTTTTTTAGCATGAGGTTCTCTATATAATTTTTTGTATTACTAGGTTTTTTGTTTGTTTTTTAATCTCTAGAAAAGACAGTGAGGTAATGAATACTATAAAGCAGTAAGCAATGTTAGGAATCTAACATTAAATTCAGTATGATCTTCATCATTTACAAAAGGAACAGAACAATTAACTTTTTTGCTATATGTATTTTTCTTTTAAAATTATACTTTTCTTTTAAAACTGTGTGTGTGTGTGTGTGTGTGTGTGTGTGTGTGTGTGTGTGTGTGTGTGTGTGTGTGTGTGTGTGTGTGTGTGTGTGTGTGTGTGTGTGTTGAGTCATGGGGCTTGATCTCCGCTTGGGCACTGTCCCTGAGCTCTTCAGCTCAAGGCTATCATCCTGCCCCTAGGCCTGGGCGTTGTGTCTAAGCTCTTCTGCTCAAGGCTACTGCCCTATGCTGGATCCAGGCCCCACTTCCCATTTTCTAGAGGTTAATTGGAGATAAGAGTCTCAGGTCCTTTTGTGCCTGGGCTGCCTTTGAACCTTGATCCTCAGATCTCAGCCTCCTGAGTAGCTAGGATTACAGGCATGAGCCATCACATCAGCTTCTTTTAAACCTTTTAGACTCTTGATATCCTAAAGTAATTTATTTGATAATTTTATTTTTTTCTCTGTCATGCAGGTAGACCTATAATCTATCCTTTGAGATGATGCTTGATTTATATCAGTTATTTATTTAATATATTTTTCTTTTTAACTGACATTTATTAAATTTACCATAGCAAGGGTTTCACCTAGACATTTGAATATATGTATATAATCTACTTTGATTGAATTTCCTCCTCCTACTACTTTTGTTATCACCGACTTCCTTCCCTTTTCCATTTTTCTTCTACCTCCCTTGTTATTTTGTTTTGTCTTTTTTTTGGAGGGGTAATATTGAGTGGGGTTATATTTTGTTTTCTCTTCATTTCCACAAATAGAAGAAAATTGTATTTATCCTTGTAAGAATGGCTTATTGACTTAATATAATGATCATTTGTTTTATCCTTTTTTGTGCAAGTAGTACACCATTGTTCTAAATGTCTTCAGTACAATTCCAATGAATATATGTGTACTGCATTTCTTTATCCATTCTTCTTTTGATGGGCAACTCTGTTCATTTTAAACTTCAGCTATTGTGAATAACACCTGTATAAACATGGATACATAGTTGTCACTCTAGAATGGTGAGCGTGATTTTTCTGCATAGTTTCCCAGAAGTGGTATAATTTGATTATATAATAGATCTGATTTAAATCTTTTGAGAAACTGCTATATTTATTTCCATAATAGCCAAACTAACTTGCATTCCCACCAGCAATGAAGCAGTTCCTTTTCTCATAGTCCTAATGATACCTTTTCTTGTAGCCTATTATGAAAAAAAGCAATGATTTACATTATTTTAATTCTTTCACATTAAATTTTATCTGCTATTAACACTATGGTTTGTTTAGATTTGACTTAAATGTCTGCTCATTGTTTATATTTTAATCTTTATTATTATAAAGAACAATTTTTAATTGTGTTTTACCTTTACTAAAGATGTTTAACTTTAATACCTTTGAGTTGATAGTCTTTTTATTTTGTTCTATTTTGTTTTGGAAGATTGGCATTAGATTTATATTTCTGCAGTAAAAAATGTTCTTAAATGTAGCACTCCCTTTCATCAAAATGGTAATTTTCATTTTATTTTAATGGTAAGGGGTAATGTTTTGATTATATTTGCTCATTTTCTAAATCCTCACAGTTTAATCTGAAATTGCTTACCATGTCCTTTTATTTTTGGATAGTTTAAATTCAAGTCTCCCCCACTTGTATTTTCTTCTGGTGGGGGTATCAGTCTGGGCCTGGGCACCGTCCCTGAGCTCCTCAGCCCAAGGCTAGCACTCTACCACTTGAGCCACACCACCACTTCTGGCTTTTTCTATGTATGTGATACTGAACCCTGGGCTTCATGCATGCTAGGCAAGTACTCTACCACTAGGCCAAACTCAAGATCCCTCATTCACACTGTGAAAGCTTTACTGCAGACATGATGTAACAAGTAAGGAAAGAGCAAGCTCTAAATAGAATCTTGGTTTGGATCTATTTAGAGGAAAGTGCTGCTTTTTCTGTTTTTTTGCTAAACCCATTACTATGGTATTATAGTAAGCCATGATTTCTGCTTATACATTTTTTCTTCACCTGTACCCCAAGTGATACATAATATTTTTTTTTCTTAAAAAGTTTTTGTCTGTTCTTAGCCCTCCAGATCATTTTACCGTTGGTTTGCGGTTTTCTAGATGTAACACCTATATGGATTGCTTTAAAAAAAATGTATTGATTCTGTTTTCCAATTTAAAGAGCCTAGGCATACTTGTGCTGTTGGATTTCAATGTGACTTAACCGTTCTGTTTATACAAAGTTTCTCACTTTTTCTCTTTATTTAATAGTCTTGTGGAACGCTCAGTACCTTGAGTTATTAGTTAATTCTTTCTCTTGTCTGTGTCTTGTGATTAAAGACTAACATATTTTTCTTTTACCTTTTTAACTTTTTTTTTTAAACTAACTTGGTATGTAAGAAGCCTTCCAAACATAACACTGAAGGTAATGTGGAAGTAGACAAGGTAAAACAAACTGTTCCTAAAGGCTTCCTTCTGCCTCTGAGAGAATCACTTCAGTGAACCATCAGTAAATGTATTTCTGTAGGTATTTGGTATAGTTACTTTTTTGGTAGATACTGACTAGATTAAAGAAGTTCCTTCCTCTCCTTTTTTTTTTTTTTTTTTTTTTTTTGGTGGGCCATGGGGCTTGAACTCGGCCTGGGTGCTTTCCCTGAGCTCTTTAGCTCAAAGCTACAGCCCTACCCATGGACCTGGAATGAATGAATGCCTGAGCTCTTCACTTCAAGACTACCACCCTATCCTTGAGCCAAACCCCACTTCCCACTTTCTAGAGGTTAATTGGAGATTCTCGGGTCATTTTGCGCCCAGGCTGGCTCTGAACCTTGATCCTCAAATAGCTAGAATTACAGGTGTGAGCCATAGCCCTGGCATTCCTTCCTATTCTTAGTGAGACAAAAGCCTTTGTTTCTGCTTTAGCTTTCTGTTACTTCAATTTCTTGAGATCATTAAATTATTATTACTATTATTATTATTACTATTATTGCCAGTTCTGGCACTTGAACCCAGGGCCTGGATACAGTCCCTGAGTTTTCTCAAGGCATGCACTCTACTATTTGAACCACAGCACCACTTTGACCCTTTTCTGTGTATATAGTACCAAGGAATTGAACTCAGGGCTTCATGCATGATAGGCAAGCACTCTACCACTAGGCTATACTCCAGGCCCACAATCAATAACTCATAAAGGACAAGGCTTGTCTTGGGCTCACAGTTTTGGAGGTTTCAGTCTTCACTGATTTTTCCCATTACTGAGCGCCTCTCTGGTGGCACAGTATATTATTGCAAAGGTTGTGTGGCAGAGGAAGCCAGTTAACTTCATGGCCAATTGTGAAGGACAGAAATTACTGCTAACTCACAGTCCCTCTCCTTTAAAACCATAACTCCAATGTCTTTAAACCTCATAATAGGTCTCTCCTCTTTAAATATTTTTGCTACCTTTCAGAAGTGCTGTATCGGGGATTGAGCCTTTATTTAGCACGTGCATCTTTGCAGGTATTCCAGATCTAAACAGCAGCACCACCAGTATTAGATTTTGAACAGCTTCCCCTCCCCCCTTTTTCTTGATGCTATTGTGATAGTCTCTGTGTTGTCCCTTTTTTCTTGCATTAGATGAGGTTTTTCTGTATTTCATGTTACTGTGTTAATGGCATTAAAGCACTGAAAGTGAATTATCATGTTTTTTTCTTCCTAGGTTAGTTACATTGGAAAACAGCCCATGTATCACACCAGAGTTGCTTCGGATATTTCAGAATATGTCACCTCTTCTTGGTATGTGTGAATACATAAACTGCTAATGTTCATTAATATAGCCACACTTTGGGGCTATTATAGCAAACTAAATTTTACCTTCCATTTTTATAAAAGTCAATTAATTATTCAATTATTCAAATAATTTTAATAGTATTTTGATAGTTCCTAGAATTTTTTATGTAATCTTTTAGAATAAAAATATTAGTCCTGGTAGAAATTTTGTTATAAAAAAAATCTTAAGAGACTGATTACAAATTACGCTTGATTTTTGCCTGTAAAAGTTGTTTGAAGAGTTCCATATCCTGTTTAAAAAGTATAAAACTATTTCTGTACAGCATGATTTTATTCAGCTTGTTATACAGAGTACAAAAGTACTTTTTCAAAAATAAGTTTTGTATATACTTCCATATTTGCCAAGGAACCACTGAAATTAAATAGTAGAAAGGATATACATATATATATATATGAATGTATATTGATATGGATATATGTAGTTTTAAACACCATTTATGAATGAGTTATGTAATCAGAAAGCTTAATGCACTCCCCTTCTCTATCCTCACCATATACTCACATGGTAGGCATGTGTTCTTTCACTAAGCTGTTATGTAATATGCTAGACAATAGCTCTACCACATGAACCATGCCACTGCTTCTTTTTTTTTTCTCCCCAGCATTACTGTGATGAATCTCAGCCTCATTAAGCAGGCATACTTACTCGAGTCACAATTCCAGTCCTTCTAGATTTTTTTCTTTTGTTTCGGTGACAGTCCTGGGGTTTCAACTGAGGGCCTGAATGCTCTCTCTGACCATCTTCTTGCTGAAGGCTAGCACTCTTTTTTTTTTTTTTTTTATTGTCAAAGTAATGTATATAGGGGTTATAGTTACATTCACCAAGTAGTAGGTGCATTATTTCTCACACACTGATACCCCTTCTCATGTTTTTGTCTCCACTTTCCCTCCTCCAACCCCTCCATCTTCTTGTCGTTCCCCCATTCCTTTCCTATTTCAAATAAACAGATAAATGTATATCACAAATATATCTAGGTAACAATATATCAGATACAGTAACAATATCAGATTAACCAAAGGGCTAAAAAAAGAGAAGGAAAATAACATAGTACATTAAGAACAACAATCACATAATACACATCTGTTGTTTCCACATCCTGAAGATTGGAAGTAGCGTTTGGCTCAAGGAGCAGAGTGGTAGCATTGAACTGAAAAGCGTAGCATTGAGCTGAAAAGCTCCAGGACAGCACCCCCTGACCCAGAGTCCAAGCCCCATGACTGACCAAAAAAAAAAAAACCACACATCCTGAAGATCCTTTCATTTAGCCTCATATGGCTTTATGTATCTAGGTTTTGAGCTATAGTCCTATGCTAGGAGAGTCCAAGGTTTGTACTAATTATGACAGATGAGGGAAGCCATTGAGCCTATCCCTTTGGGTATGGCTTACTTCACTTAATATGATTTTTTTTCTAAGTCTTTCCATCTCCTTACAAATGGGATGATATTCTTTCTGATGGCAGCATAGAATTCCATTGTGTATAAATACCACATCTTCAAATGGGGGCAATATCATTTTTTCCGATGGAAGCATAGAATTCCAATGTGTGTGTGTGTTATTCTACTTTGGAGTTTCACACAGGTTCTATGTGAAAAGATTTATTCAATACACTTAAGTTTCTGTGTGATGTTTGTACTAATTATTACAAATGAGGGAAACCATTGCGCTTATGTTCCTTTGGGTCTGGCTTACTCCACTTCATATGATTTTTTTTCACTGTTGGTGGGAGTGTAAACTCATTCAACCACTATGGAAAGCAGTATGGCGATTCCACAAAAGATTAAACATAGAAGTCCCCTATGACCCAGCAATTCCACTCCTTGACATTTACCCAAATGTCCAGAAACAAGGACATATTAAATCCACTACTAGCATGATGATGTTCATTGCAGCACTATTTACCATAGCAAAGATATGGAACCAACCCAGATGCCCCTCAGTTGATGAGTGGATCAAGAAGATGTGGTACTTACAGACAATGGAATTCTATCCTGCCATCAGGAAGAATCACATCGACCCATTTGTAAGGAAATGGAAAGGCTAGGCTAGCATACTTTATCACCTGAACCAGAGTTCCACCTCTGGCTTCTCTGGATGATAGGCAATAAGACTTTCATGGACTTTTCTGCCTGTGCTAGCTTACAACCTCAGTCATCAGAGTGCAACCTCTTTAGTATCTAGGATTACAGATGCAAGCTACGGACATCCAGCTAACTTTGGTTATTTTTTAGTTAGGGTCCTGCCCCTTTGCCTAGGCAGAATTGGAACTGTGATCCTCCTATTTTCACCTTTGGAATAGCTGAGGTTACAGGACTACATTTTGGCTCTTTGTGCTTCCTAAGTCATTTGAGCAAGCACCTTTGACTGGATACTAAATCCTTTACTAAATCCTTTGAGATTTAACTGGATTGTTTTTCCCAGTCCAAACAAGTATTCTGATGGTAGATAATAATCTTTTTTTTTTTTTTTGCCAGTCCTGGGCTTGAACTCAGGGCCTAAGAACTGTCCTTGGACTTTTTCTCGAGGCTAGAGCTCTACCACTTGAGCCTCAACACCACTCCCACTTTTTTCTATGTATATAGTACTGAGGAATCCAACTTGGGTCTTCATACATGCTAGGCAAGCCCTCTACCACTAGGCTAAACTCCCGGCCCAATAATCATTACTTTTTAAATTTTTGCTTATTAACTACTATTCTCTAGTATATAAAAACTTGGTTCCTTCTCCACCCACCCCTCACACCCTTGTGATGCTGGGAGTTATCTCCAGGGCTTTACTGTATTAGACTTTCCCACTAAACTGTATTCCAAGACTTAAATTATTTATTTTTTTTGACAGTCCTGGGGCTTGAAGTCAGGACCTGAGCATTGTCCTTGAGCTTTCTCAAGACTAGAACTCTAATACTTGAGCCACAGCACCACTTCTGGCTTTTTCTATTTATGTGGTACTGAGGAATCGAACCCCAGGTCTAAGTGAGCACTCAACCACTAGATCAAACTCCTAGCCCCATATTCTGGATTTTTAAGTATCACTTTGGTGGTAGAGTTGTTATGTATGAGAGTTTATCACTACAGCTTCACACCTAAATTTGGCTTATTCAAAATGCAAACGAAATGCATTCTAAGGCATTTAAGTAGAAAAGCACAAGAGAAAAATGATGTAATTATTAATAGCAATATCTGAATTTTTTGTTTGAGAGCTTAATTATATTGAGAAACTTTATCAAACGCAAAAATATTACTAAGGTTTATTGACACTTGGAAAAAGCAGAGCCACTCTTTAGAATTATTAGCAAATGAGGATTAAGACAGTTGTAACTGAACAGAAAACCTTGTCATCATTTGTTAGATTATCATGTCTAGATAATATGATTAATCCTTAATATCTTCTTTGAGGCTCCTTTTTAAATTTTTTTATTGTAATGTATAGAGGGGTTACAGTTACATTTGTCAGAGAGTTACAGAGAGGTTACAGTTACATTCGTGCATTACTTCTCACACATTGATACCCTTTGAGGCTTCTTTTCTCCCTCTTTCTCCCACTCCTTTCTCCTTTCCTTTCTTTTTCTCTTCCTGTTCCCTCCCCTCTTCATTATTTGTTGTGGTATGTGTAGTTGCACCAGTAATATTTTAAAAATTATAAATCATATCTCTTTATTATATGTTAGTATCAGTGTTATCTTCATTTTTCAGTATTGTATCAGTAATTGTTATCATTTGCAAAGAAGCTTTTTACATACACACGATTGCAGACATTTTTAATACCTGTTTTTATTATTTTTAAATAGTTGTACAAAGGGGTTGCTGTTGAACATACAGTTTACGAATAAAATATACCTTAATAACATCCCTGTCAACCTTTCACCTACCCCTCCCTACCCAGTCTTTCCATTACTATAAAATGACATTCCCTGACATACCCAACCAAGTGAAGCCATTCTTGGCTCCCAAATTATAAACTTTTTTTAATATATTTTTTATTGTAATTAATAGAAGTGTTACATGATATTTGCCAGATAAATGGTGCCTTTTTTTCCCACACAATGATACCCTTTCACATGTCATGGTCCCCATTTCTCTTCCCCCCTCCCCCACCCCTCATTTGTTTTCCCCCGTTCCCTATCCAATTTCAGATAACCAAATATAAATATATCCGATAAACTAATTATAAACTAATTATAAACAAATTATAAACTTTATACCTGGCTTATCACAGTGTTTGGCCAACAGTCAGTGGTTCAGTGTTGGTCTGCAAAGAAGGAAAGAAAGAAAGAAAAAAAGAAAGGAAGGAAGGAAGGAAAGACAGACAGACAGACAGACAGGAAGGAAGGAAGGAAGGAAGGAAGGAAGGAAGGAAGGAAGAAAGAAAGAAAGAAAGAAAGAAAGAAAAGAAAAGAAAAGAAAAGAAAAGAAAAAGTCTAGACCTTACTGGAAATGTTCCTTGAGGAGAAAAGGATAAATCTGAATTTTTCAGAAGGATAACTTTATTCAATATAAAGACCTCTTAAACATGTTTTTGTTATTGGTCATCATGTTATGTCCCTTTTCTCTGTAAAGCTGGTCTTAAGTGACATTTTGAGTTAGACATAGAATTGCCATTGTTTAATAAACAAACTGAAATTTTACATCTGAGTAGAAAACCTAATCACTTTTTTATGTTATGAGTTATGAATCCAAGAACAAGGCTAGTGTATTTTCCCAGAAAAGGCTTTTATGAGTTCTATTGTAATAGAGTGCGGCGCCCGGCACCCCTGACCAGCAGGGAAGAACGGACACCACCCGAGGATCCTTCTCGTATCACGCTTTATTGAAGAGTAACTTGATTGAAGGGAGAGCTGAAGCAGAGGGGCCCGGGGCAGGGAAATGCAGCTGCTTATAAACAATCAAGGAACACGGGGCTTTTGCCATTGGCTGCTCTGTTGCCAGGGTCATTTTAAAACTCGGGATTGGTCAGGCCTCTGACGTCATACGCGCAGACTCAGTGGAACGAGCAAAGGCTCCGCACTCACATACCAAATAAGGAGAACTAAGAAGTTGTTCACAAAGAGCGAGGCAGGGGACAGGCGCCGTCTTGTAATGTCAGCCGCTCCGGCTCCCCACAATAGAGTATCTAAAATACTTGTATCAAAGAATGACAGATTTTAGACATAACTGAAAATTCAGAGTCATGTTCTCATTAGTATAATATATAGGCTGTACATTCTCTTTTATCATTACTGTGTATATTGTACTGTATTACTGGATAAGAGGTAAAATCGGGTTTCATCAACATTACATTTAATTTTAACAATAGTTTGTACACTTGAAATGGAATGGCTGAATACATAGCCTTTTCTTATTCTGGAATTATGTAGCTAACATTTTCCTTTGGGTGTATAACATTTTTCTCTGTGTATATGCTTTTATGGGGAAGTAGATTTGAAGCACCAAGTTCAGGAATTGAGAATCTTCAAACATAATTTTTTGGATATCACAATATTTTTTATAAGACAGATCAGTACAAATGTTGAAAGATGTCATATTATTTGTAATATTAACAGTAAAATTTTAGTTAGAAATGAAAAGTTGAATAAAATGATTATCTTTTTCTTTTCAAAAGGAATAATCCTCAGAAAAAAATTGTAAAGAAAGTATGGCTATGTATGGTGACTCACTTGTTTAGTCCCAGCACCTAGGAGACTAAGCAAGATCCTTAGAAAGACCTTCTCTGAAAAGAAAGAAGGTTATCTAACTTCCTTTTTTAAAAAAATTGTTTTCTGAGTTTTGTTTGGTGCTGACAAATGGCTTGAATGGAGAGCATCCATTTGGAATCTTACTCCTTTTTTGCATTCATAGCTCCTATCATTCAAGTCATGCCTCCTGTTCCAACCTTTTGCTGATGAATTGGAGAGTCTCAGGATTTGTCTGGAGTTGGCTTCAATAAACACCATCCTCAAATCACATTCCCCCCTCCCCCCCAAACAGGGGGCTTGAACTTGGCCTGGGCACTGTCCCTGAGCTCTTCAGCTCGAGGCTACCGACCTACCCTTGAGCCACAGCCCCACTTCCCATTTTCTAGTGATTAATTGGATATAAGAGTCTCAGGTCCTTTTGTGCCTGGGCTGGCTTTGAACCTTGATCCTCAGATCTCAGCCTCCTGAGTAGCTAGAATTTCAGTCGTGAGCAAGCAGTCTGGCCTAGATCATATTTTTCTGAGTAGTTAGGATTATAGACTAGAGCCACTGGCACCTTACTTTGTTGTTGTTATCATTTGTTTGTTTTGTACAAGTATTTCACCAAGCCCATGATAGCCTCTAACTTCAGACTCCTGAGTACTGGGAGCATAGGTATTTACTGTCATGCTTGACTGTAACTTAGGTGTTTTGTTTCTTAGATTTTGTTTTTGTGCAGGTGTTGGGGCTTGAACTTGGGGCCTGAGCATAGTTGCCTAGTTTTTTGCCCAAGACCAGCACTTCACTTGAGCCACAGCTTTACTTCTGGCTTGTATGCCCCAGCTTGGCTTCAAACTACAATCCTCAATCTCAGGCTCTTTAGTATCCAGGTTTATAGCTTGGAAGTTTGTTTTATCTAAAATGAATCACTTCATGTAAACTTTTTTTAAAGTACATGTTGGAAATATTTTTAACTCATTCACAAATTAAGGAGATCACAATTTTTTTTTAAACTTTGTTAAAGTAGAGGCAGCCATATACTCTGATATCTGGACACTTTAGAAAATCATAAATCACACATAAGGTAAAAGAAAGATTACAATGGGTATTAAATGTTTAGAAAATATGATAGCTCCTGTAATCAAAGATTATAAACTGTGGGAGTAACATACAGTGATCATTAATAAAAAAAGAAAACAAGGTATAATGTTTGTAATATCCTTACTTAAATGCTTAACATTTTTATATTCTTATTGATAATATATTATGGCAAGCTATTCTATGCAGAAGCATCAGAAAGTGTTAAGAAAACATGTTTGAGAACCCAGGGGAAACGAATTTTTAACAGTGATTTCAGTGAGTTAATTTTATCTTTTTTATTACTGTTTTTACAGAATTAAGTTCAGACAATCTCAGAACTTGTTTTAAGATCATCAATGGTTATATTTTTTTGTCATCAACAGAATTTTTACAGGTATGTTGTTGTTTTTGCATTGTAAGAAAGTATGTGATTATTATTTTGGCTTTTGTTGAAAATCTAGCCTCAATTATGCCTTTTCACAATTGTAGATTGGTTTGTTATTTTGAAGTTGGGTGTGGATTCTCATTGAGCTTTCCTTACTCCTAGGCATGTGTGATCAAAATGAACTTTCATTTTATTTAATTCATAAAGTACCGTGGGTATAAATATATCCTTCCTTAGCAGCAAAACTTATCAGCAATTTATTTTTGTTAGGCTAAGTCTTTTTCTTTAGTTTTTAACTCTTCTCAGAAATTGTAACTTAAGATATATGTTTATACTTTTAATATCTGTATGTATGTAATGTAAATTATTATACATCCTGTTAAGTTTTTTCTTTTTTGATATAGATTCTATAGATTCTAATAGATATATTTGACTTTTTTGAATTTCAGACATATGCAGTAGGTCTTTGTCAGTCCTTTTGTGAGCTCCTACAGGAAATTACTACAGAAGGTCAAGTTCAAGTGCTCAAGGTATTGTTTTTTATCATCGACAGACTATTAAGGAATCCTATGTTAAATTCATTATCTTTGAGGTATGTTTTGGTTTGTGGAGCTGGAACTTCATTTGGAGTTGTAATGACATTTGCAAAGAAAGGACTTGATGTAGCAGTGGAGAGGATTTTTTTTTTTTTGGTAACGCTATTTAATTGGCTTAGTATCTTTACAATGGAGGGTTGCAGTTTGAATGTGCATATGTACATTATCTGGAAATCTTGTCAAAATGTAGTTCTGACTTCTAAAACTCAGTGATTAGGTTGCAGTACCAAGTTTGGTGAGATTATATTTCATAAAGAACCTATTCAACTATGGTTTCATAAATCATTATGTATTTATAAAGATACAAATCATTCATGTATATTGTAAGTTGCATTGTGAATTGAAAGAGAACCCACAGACATTGTTTTATATAGTGCATATCCAGTAGAAATTCAATTTCTAGCATACCAATACTTTGTCATTCTTTCCTTGCTTTGGTTTTCAAGCCAGCTGTGCTCTTTAAAGCACTTGAGTTCATTCTGCACTTTAGTTATATAAATCTGTTATATAAATGGTACATGAAAGGGTTGTATTGTGTGTTTGTGTGTGCACATGCATACACACGTATGTGTTGAAACTGAGACAAACTCAGGGCTTCAATTCTCCCTCTGCTTTTTCATTCATGGATGGCTCTACTACTTGAGCCAGACCTCTGCTTCTGGCTTTTTGCTAGATATATGGAGAGAAAGAGACTCCAGGATTTGTCTTCCTTAGTGGCTTCAAACTATGTTGCACATCCAGGCCTGGTAACTAGCTGGGATTATAGGCCTGAGCAATTTTTACCTGGAATATTAAGTAAGGTCTAACAATTGGTTATATAATATTTGAAGTCCTCTGTGTTCATTGTAATACATGTAAGAGATTAAGAAGAAAGGTTGGTATATTTAAACAATGTCAAGACTAAATGAGAATGAATCAAAAGGCTTTTTGCAAAAATGACTACAAATTTTTGAAAGATGGCTCATGAAGTATTTGGAATAGGCATCAGAAATGAGAAGATGTTCTAAAATAAGAACACTTTTTTCTTCTAGTAACTTCTGTTTAATTGTAGTCTCACAAAATGGTGGGAATATTAGCATAGCGTAAGAATAAGAATTGATATGGATTTCCAGGCTAGAATATAAAGCTCTGTGATGTGGGCAAGTGGTTCTTTCTGACTTTCCATGAGAAAAATGAGTGATGCCATTACTACTCCCTACAGTTATTTTAGCGTGCGTGTATGTGTGTGTACAGAGTCTGCCTTTGGCATGAAACGTGCTAATATACATGTATACTAAGGTTGGGAGATCTTTGGTTGTAGAAAAATGAAAGTAAATTGATCTAACATATTTTTCCTAAATAAGAGGTTATTTAAAATGAATAGGACATTAAGTTTGCCTTTAAAGATAGATGAGTTATACAATGGTCGCATATTATTATTGAGAATGGTGTTTCTTATCTGGCACTCCAATTGTATTTATTAATTTATTTTTACTTCTCAGAATAACGCAATTAAAATTATTATAATAAATTTAAAGCTTACATGTTAGTATCTTTAATAATATTAGTAACAGAGTTCTATTTCTGTGGGATGCTGATTTCTCATGAAGATCAGAGTTTGAAGCCAGCCTAGGCAGAAAAGTCTGGAGGAACTCTAATTTATATCTAATTAAGAAAAATCCTCCTGTTAGCAAAAAGCCATAGTAGAGGTATAGCTCAAGTGGCAGAGAAACCAGAGGTAGAGTTCAAACCCCAGAACTGGTGTACACACACACACACACACACACACACACACACACACACACACACACACGCAGTTTGCTTTTTATTGTATTTTATTATTGGGATAATGTATAGAGGAGTTACAGTTACATTCATCAGGTAATAGGTGCATTACTCCTTGGACCTTAATACCCCTTCTCATGTTTTTGTCCCTCTTTCATTTCTTTTTAATTGGAAAAGTGATGTTTATCTCCCTCATTTGTACTTCTTTTTTTTTTTCCTTGCCAATCCTTGGGCTTGAACTCAGGGTCTGGGTGCTGTCCCTGAGCTTTTCCCCTTACTTCTGCTTTTCTGATGGTTAATTGAAAATAAGAGTCCCTCATTGACTTTCCTGTCCAGCCTGACTTAGAACTGTGACCCTCAGATCTCAGCCTCATGAATTATTTGAATTAAAAATTGAGAATAGCTGGAAGTTTGGCGTAGTGGTAGAGTGCTTGCCTAACATGCCTGATGGTTTCAAGCAAGCTGATTTCACTAGGGGCGGAAACATTCTTCAGTTCCTGGGCATTAAAAATGCTCAAGATCAGGCAAAAAGCATTCTGCCGATGTAACTGGGGACTAGAGATTCAAGACTGGAGTGGGAGTCAGCTGGGTTCCCACAGTAACATGGATGTTAATGCTGAGTAGAGCACAGGGTTTTTTGTTTGTTTCTTTTTTAGGATCAAGGTTAATTTAATAATAGAGATACTAGAAATTTACATTAAATTAGCTGGTCACAAACCTCCACATGTAAAATATCTAGACATACTTAGTGTTTTCAGTTTTTGTTTTTGCTTTTTTGCAAGTCCTGGGCTTGAGCTCAGGGCATGAGCACTGTCCTTGGACTTTCTCAAGGCTAGAGCTCTACCACTTGAGCCTCTGCACCATTTCTGGCTTTTTTCTGTGTATGTGGTACCAAGGAATCAAACCCTGGTCTTCGCGCATGCTAGGCAAGCATTAGGCCAAAATCCCAGCCCTTTTTTTAATATTTCTTTCTTTTCTCTCTTTTTTTTTTTCTTTTATGTTGGTCGTGTGTTTTGAACTCTGGGCTTGAGCGCTGTCCCTGAGCTCTTCAGCTCAAGGCTGCTGCACTATCCCTTGAGCCACAGCACCACTTCTTTAAATCTTCTATACCACATACATAGAAAAGAAGCTGGAAGTGGTACTGTGGTTAAAGTGGTAGAGCTCTAGCCTTAAGAAAACCTAAGGAAGGACAGTGATCAGGTCCTGAATGTTCAAGCCCCAAGACTAGCCTCCCCATCCCCCCAAAAAATGAGAATGTAGCTGGGTGCTGGTGGCTCACACCTATAATCCTAACTACTCAGGAGGCTGAGATCTGAGGATCACAGTTCACAGCCAGACTGGGCATGAAAATCCATGATTTTTTTTTTTTTGCCAGGCCTGGGGCTTGAACTCAGGGCCTGGGCACTGTCCTTGGAACATTTTGCTCAATGCCACTTGAGTCACAGTGCCATTTCTGCCTTTTTCTGCATATGTGGTACCAAGGAATTGAACCTAGGGCTTCATGCACACTAGGCGAGCACTCTACCACTAGGCTATGCTAGGCTATACTCCTGGCCCCTGTTTTCAGATTTTTATGACATTGTTTGATAATAATGTGACACAAGTAATAACTGAAATTACTAAGAATTTAGCCTGGCTTGCTTTTAAGTAACAAAACTATTATAGATCGGACTTTAAAGAACTTTTATTTGGATCAAATAAAACAGATGAGATAGCACATACTTTTAGTCCCAGCACTCTGAGGCAGTAGTAGTATGAATCTGAGGCTAACCTGGACTAGGAAAGAAGACACCATCCCAAACAAAATTTTTTTTGTATTATTTTTTTATTAAAGAATTTATTATCATTGACTTTTACATCATATTTTAAATGATGTACTTAACAAGCAAGTATTCAAGATGGAAATCTATATACAATCACTGGCACTTAGATTTTAGAACATAATTAAAATTAGGCTGAGGGTTTGTATGTCATATATACATATTAATCTGTGTAATAAAACACTATGTCTCCAAACAAAAATTTTTAAATAAATATATTAACATGAAAATACAGGCTAACTCATTTGTCATAATCAGTAGAAACCTTGGGCTCTCTTAGCAGAGATTTGCAATAGAGCAAAACCTTGATACAAAAGGCCATATAGTAGGACACTGAATGAAAGGATCTCTAGGATATAGAAACATAAGCCATATAATGAATGATTGTTGTTCTTAAGGTACTATGTTATCTCTCATCTCTTTTGCTGTCCCTTGGTTATTTCATATTGTTACAGTATCTCACTTTGTTACCTGATACATTGGATATATTTGTATTTGGTTATTTGAAATTGGATAGGGAACGGGAAAACAAGATGAGGGGTAAGGGTGGGGGTGGGGGAAATGGGGACCAAGACATGTGAAAGGGTATCAATGTATGGGAATTAATGCACCATCTATCTGGTAAATATCATGTAACCCTTCTATTAATTACAATAAAAAATATATGAAAAAAAAAAAGAAAATACAGGCTAAGCATTCCTAATCTGAAATCTTAAAGACAAAATACTTCAAAACCTGAAAGTTTTAGAATGCCAAAGTGACACTGCAAAGAGAAAATTCCATACCGTAAGATATTTTCTAGCATAAAATTATTAAAATAATAGATAATATTAACTTCAAGCTACCAAGCACAAGGTTTTGAGTTTCAGTTTACCTTATAGTTACAGTTTCTGGAAAATTCCTTGTGTGTAAAGATCAAGCAAGTTCTGGGCATGCCAGCTTGAATTAGTCTAATAATGTCAGGTTTTAGTTAACACATTGATTCTCCCTTTGAGCTCTTTATTCTCCAAATGTGCATGACTTTTCTTTAGTGTTCTGAATTGATGTAATATTGTACTTCTGTGTGGCTTAATGTAATTCATTATATGTGACATTGATTGTCTCCTGATTTTAGAAGCAGTCTCTTTAGGCTGTATGAAAAAGTATATGAATGTTCTTTTCTTGTAGGTAAAATAAATTGTTCAAATAAGATTAGGAAATTGGCATTTTAATTTCTTAGGTAGACATGCAACCAACCTTATTTTCCTTCTTTTCAGACTTTAAGTTTTAGTGTCTCCTTTGTTCTTTGTAAAGGTATAGATGGTTCTGCTATTTCCTGTCTTTTTTTTTTTTTTTTTTGCCAGTCTTGGGCTTGGGCTCAGGGCCTGAGCACTGTCCTTGGACTTTCTCAAGGCTAGAGCTCTACCACTTGAGCCTCAGCACCACTTCCAGCTTTTTGTCTATGTATGTGGTACCAAGGAATCGAACCCGGGTCTTCATGCATGCTAGGCAAGCACTTTAACCACTAGGCCAAACTCCCGGCCCCTTTCCTGCCTTTTTTTAGGAAGAGAGATGGGGAGGTAATATGAGAGAATCTTGTTGCTTCTCCGATTTCTTCATTGCTACATTAGGATTCTGCTTTTTTTTTTTTTTTTTTGCCTGTCCTGGGCTTGAGCTCAGAGGCCTGAGCACTATCCTTAGACTTTCTCAAGGCTAGAGCTCTACCACTTGAGCCTCAGCACCACTTCTGGCTTTTTTCTATGTATGTGGTACCAAGGAATCGAACCCAGGTCTTCGTGCATGCTGGGAAGCATGCCAAACTCCTGCCCCCCCTTTTTTCCTACTTGCATCTTTCATTCTCCTTGTCTTTTGAAAACTGTATACCCCGGCGCCAAAATCGGTATGTTATGTTCTTCCTGGGATTTAAGGAGAGAATGGAGTTAAATTTGTGTTCAGCAATCAGCAGGTGACCTTATATTTTATTCCTAGATAGACTGACTGCTGAAATTTACCTTTGGGACTTAGTCTACTAGCTTGTCTACCTGTTGTCCATATTTATATTTCTTTTCTCAGTTCTTTTTTTCCAGTCCTGGGGCTTCAACTCAAGGCCTGCACTGTCCTTAGGCTTTCTCAAGACTACCAGTCTTCCACTTGAGCCACAATGCAACTTCCGGCTTATTTTGTGTATGCTGAGGAATCAAACCGAGGGCTTTCTGCGTGCTAGGCAAGCAGTCTGCCACTAGGCCATGCTCCCAGCCTCAGTTCTTTCTTTTTTTTTTTTTAGTTAGCTATTGAAGTTAGACTTCTTAATGCTTCTTGATATTAATAAGCAACTGGCTTTTTTTTCCTAAAAAATCCTACTTCTTACTAGAAAATACAAGCTTAGACTGTAGAAAAAGATTTTCTGTATTTAGTAGTTTTTGGCAAAGGGACATTTTCTTCACTGCTTGCTTCATGTTAGGGAGATTGCTGACCAGCCATGTATACTGGAGACGTTTTGTAAATTCAAGAACACATCTTTGATTATCATAGTGTTTGGAACATGCTGTTGTCCCATAGTGAGCCTTTCAGCCTAAAGAATGGTTGTGCACAGTAAACAGGATATCCTCAGACACACCATTAAAATTCAGAAGGGAAATCCAGCTCTGTCCTCAAGTTAGACCCTGCCTACAGCCGTCTCAGATGATATCTTTTATTTCCTACCTCTCAAACCATTCAGCTAAAAGCATAGATTACTTTGTCCTTCTTGCTCGCCTTGCTGCTTTCTTCCATACTGAGTTCATAAATAAAACAAAAGCAACAAAATGAATTTCACTACATTCTGAATTTCATACTTTCTCATCTTTGTTACATAGGAGACATCTCACCAATGTGAAAGTAATTTCTATTTCAAGTTTTGTTATGTAACTATGAATATATAAGGCTAGTTATTTAATGATAAATACAATTTGTAATTTAATTTAGTTTTTCAGATTTAATAAATTTACTAGATTTACTTTTTGACAGTCAGTGTTATATTGTAATTTACCATTTAACTATTTAAAACAAGCTGGATGCTGATGGTTCTTGTTTGCAATTCTACCTACTTAGTAGGTTGAGATCTGAGGTTTGAAGTTCAAAGCCAGCCTAGACAGGAAAGTCTAGGGAGACTATCTCCAGTAAAAGAGCAAAAAACCGAAGTAGACCTATGGTTGAAATGGTAGGGTGCTGGCTAGCCTTGAGTAAAAAATTTCAGTAACAGTGCCCAAACTCTGAGTTTAAGCCTCCATGTGCGTACACACACACACACACACACACACACACACACACACACACACACACGCAGGCACGCATGCACACACGTACATGCATGTACATAGACTCGATACCTTTCCTGCTTCTGTTAGGACAGCATTTTCTAGGGATTATTCCTTTATAGTATAAGGGTAAGAATTACATTAATTGGGTATTACACGTTATCACAGTGTGATTAAATATAATTTCCTGCAAATATTCTCAAATTGCAGTTTTTATAGATCATTTCTTAAAAAGTGTATCTAGTATTAGTGTTCTGCATACCTAATGTACTTTTATGTAGTCTCACGTTTGGTGTGTAATACTTAATTTAGTTCATTTGTTTATTTTTCTTAGTGTTTTGTGATAAACAATGACTTGCTCTGCTTAATATTATCAATCTGTCTTTCTGCTTTGTAGGTTGTGGAAAATGCGCTTAAAGTGAATCCAGTATTAAGTCCACAAATGTTTCAACCAATTCTACCCTGTGTTTTCAGAGGAATTATAGAAGGGGAGGTAAGAATTCTTTCATAAGTCTGTCGGATTCTATTGTTCTAGTTTAAGTATTTATCATTGCCAAGACTATGCATCTTTAATTGATAAATATAAAACAAAAGCTATTATCATTTTGATTGTCTTAAGTTTTCAGAATAGTTATGTAAACCTTTTCCCCCTTACACAAGAGTATAAATTTCATTTTGATATCTTCTTTTACTCACATGTCTGTATATTTATATACTTCTGATTTGAAGTAGTATTTAATGATTTAATTCTAATACCTGACTGCTGAGAACATGAGTGGAGAATATAGTCTTTCATGCTCTCTCTCTCCTCCCCACCCTCTCTTACTCCCCTCCCCCCCAACTAGGCCATACTCCCAAGCTGGGAATATGTATATTTTTGTAGATTGAATGTATGAAACTTGGCACAGGTTTGGGGGATTTTTTTTTTTTTATTTTGGTTTTGTTTTCTGGCGCTATAGTTTGAACTTTCTGCGTGTTAGTTATACAGTCTTTCACTTGAGCCACTTTCCTAAGCCTGACTACTGGAGGTTTCGCAGTCCATCTGCTCTTAAGATTTATCTAATTGTATGTGAGGAGTAGTCAGTTTAAAACAAGCTTGCCATTGATAAATAGTATTTCCTTTCTGCTAATGACATATATAACATAAAGATTCACATATTACCCATGTAGCATATGAACTTACTAGAACTCGGGTAGTATTGATGAGTCAGTCGGAGGAAAAGGAACATCAAAGAGAATGATATTTTATATTATTGCTAGTATGTTATTAGTGATTTGATTATTTGTTCTTGTGCCTTAACACAATTTTACATGTGGTATGTTTTAATTGTACCAGAGGTATCCTGTAGTGATGTCCACATATCTTGGAGTTATGGGTCGTGTCTTACTACAAAATACTAGTTTCTTTTCTTCACTTCTTAATGAGATGGCACATAAGTTTAATCAAGAGGTAAGAATCCATATTTGAAGAGGTTTTTCTTTGTTGTTGTTTTCAATGAACTCTAAGAATTTATTTATTTCTTCTTTCATTTTTTCTCCCTTTGGTTTATCCCCTTTTGTCACATATTTGATTTTGGTGCCCTGTGTCTTGTATGTACATTTATCTGATTTGGAGAAGAGAAGGGGAACAACAAAATGAGCAGACAAAGGACAAAGGGAGAACCAGTGCCACAGCGAAGCCCACAGGACAATATACTGGAAATGAACTAACTTGGGGAGAAGAAGGGGAAGAAAAATGAGGCAGGAGTAACAATGTTTGATAAGAAATGTACTCATTATCTTACTATGTAATTGTATCCCCTCTGTACATTACTTTGGCAATAAAATTAAATTTTTTAAAAAGTAAAGTTAAAAAAGAATTTATATTTCTTGGATATTCAGGAAATAAATTTGAAGTAGTATATAAATTTGAAATAGTTGATGAAATCAGGAATCTGAAGTTCTTTTGAGGCATTTAAATCATTAATAATTTGAGTTGTACCTATTACTGAGAATAGAAGAAAGGAAGAAAAGTCTGTAAATCACAGTAGACAGTTTCACATTTTGCTCCCACTCAGATGATTTTATTTTGTTTATAAAATAGAATTTTTAATTGTTTTGGTTAATTTCTTTTCTCTCTCTCTCTCTCTCTCTCTTTCTCTCTCTCTCTTTCTCTCTCTCTCTCTCTCTCTCTCTCTTTCTCTCTTTCTCTCTTTCTCTCTCTCTCTCTCTCTCTCTTCTCTCTTCTCTCTTTCTCTCTTTCTCTCTTTCTCTCTTTCTCTCTTTCTCTCTTTCTTTCTTTCTTTCTTTCTTTCTTTTTGCCAGTACTGGGCCTTGAATGCAGGGCCTGAACACTGTCATTGGGCATTTTCGTCAAGGCTAGCGTTCTACCACTTGGGCCACAGCACTTCTGGCTTTTTTCTATATATGTGGTACTGAGGAATAGAACCCGGGGCTTTGTGCATGCTAGGCAAGCACTCTACCACTAGGCCAAACTCCCAGTCCACGGTTAAATTTTTTTTTTTTAATGCTGAATCTATTTCGGGGGAGAGTGGCAATCTTGGGACTTGAATTCATTGCCTGGGCATTGTCCCTGAGCTCTACTGATCAAGGTTAGCATTCTGACCTTTGAGCCACAAGATTATTTCTGGTTTTCTGGTTGTTAATTGGAACTAAGAGTCTCATGGACTTTCCTACTGGAGCTGGATTTGAACAATAATATTCAGATCTCTACCTCCTGAGTACTAGGATTACAGGCATGAACCACCAAACCTTGTGTTACTTGCTTTTATAACAGTGTGTTTCTGAATCTTTCTTAGTAGCTATTTATATCATCTATATCCATGCTTTCCAAATTAAATTTGAAAGGAGGGCATAGTGGTATAAATAAGATGTGAGCAAACTGAATTGATTCATGATATATTTAGTATCTTGTACCGTGGCCAAAAAATAAAGAACCAAAAACCCAACAAATAGTTCTATTTATAAGGTAGTTATGTGTGTGCAATATAATACGCTGCTCTGATCTGTTAATAGTTATTGAAAATAATACACACAAAATTTTATTTCATTCTTAAGTTATAACTATCAGCTACTAATAGAATATATATATCTGTTTGGCAGGACTCAGATTCCCAAACCTTGAAATGATATTGTGCTTTTTTCATAGTAGTTGCAAGTAATCTACTGTGACAGTATTCAAGTTTATTCTTCCTTGTTAACCAAATCCCGAACCTCCTCTAGTAATCTCTTCCCTCTATGTAGATCTGTTTGTCCTACCACCCCTTATTAATTCACAATTTTCACTATTGATTGATGATTTATTACATGAAATTACTGCATAGAGATTTTGAATCGTTTTTTTTTTTTTTTTCTCCCAGTCCCGGGGCTTGAACTCAGGGCCTGGGTTCTGCCCCTAAGCTTCTTTTGCTCAAGGCTAATCACTTGAGACACAGTGCCACTTCTGACCCTTTCTTGTTTATGTGATGTTGAGGAATTCAAACCAGGGCTTCATGCATGATAGGCAAGCACTCTACCACTGAGCCACAGTCCCAGCCCTGAATATTTTTTTCTTATCTAGTGCAAATTCAGGTATTCATTTCTGTAGTTTGCTGTAGTTAACATGGGAAGTTTTGGCCTTTGACAGTCATTATCCATAAGTAAAAAGTTTCAAATATTTTGAGATACCCTCTTTTTTTTTCAGATGGACCAGCTTTTAGGAAACATGATTGAAATGTGGGTTGATCGGATGGATAACATTACCCAGCCTGAAAGAAGAAAGCTTTCAGCTTTGGCTTTGCTTTCCCTTCTGCCATCTGATAATAGGTGAGGAAATATTTTCTTAAATTAGTTTCTGTAAAGCATCAAAATATCAATACAACCTTTAGTTATCAGTAATGCTGTTTGGCTTTGGGCAGTGTTGCTTTTGTGTAGGTGCATGCTAATTTTGTTCATAGATAATAATATGGCAAGTGTTGATCTTGTTCTAAAAATGAACTTAATGGCATACTTACTCTTTAGTGATGTAGGCTGTAATTTAACTTGGTTATATTTTCAACTTACTTTTATTCAAATACCTATATTTTGTAATGACCAGATTTAATTACCTTAAGTTTTTTTTAAATATTCAGTACACTTCCTAAACATATAAAATATGGTAATCCAAACATATTAGTTAATTATTTTACCTTTTAATTTGTTTTTTTTTCTTTTTTTATATATTTTTATTGTAATTAATAGAAGGGTTACATTATATTCACCAGATAGAGGGTGCATTACTTCACATACATTGATACCCTTACTCATGTCTTGGTGCCCATTTCCCTCCCCTCACCCCCACCTCTCATCTTGTTTTCCCCCTTCCCTATCCGGCTTCAAATAACCAAATACGCATATATCCAATATATCAGGTAACAAGGTGAAATACTGTAACAATATGAGATAGCCAAGGGACAGCAAAAGAGATGAGTGATAACATAGTACATTAAGGACAACAAAGAGGAATCTTAAAATTTTACATTATAGGCCTGGAGTTTGGCTGAGTGGTAGAGTGCTTGCCTAGCATGCAGGAAGGCCCGCGTTCGATTCTTCAGTACCACATACATAGAAAGCTGGAAGTGGTGCTGTGGCTCAAGGGTAGAGCTCTAGTCTTGAGAAAAGTCCAAGGACAATGCTCAGGCCCTGAGTTCAAGCCCCACAACTGGCAAAAAAAGAAAAATATTGTCTGGGTATTTTAAAGTTTTTAATTGGTGAAGTAAAAAATCCATTTAAATATATGTATTTAAAATAAAAATGAAAATCAAATATCTCTTTAATCCTCTTCTCCAAATGACTTTTTATTCCATAATAAAATATGTTAAATAGGGAAACAAGTTTATTTTAATAGATTTGCTTTTTATAAAAAGTTAATTCCTAAAAAAGTCATATTAAGTGAAGTAAGCCAGACCCTAAGGAACATAGGATCAATGGTTTCCCTCATTTGTAACAATTAGTACACATCTAGTGCTCTCCTAGCAGAGGATCACAATAGCTCAAAACCTAGATACATTAGGTCGTATAGGAAGAGACTAAATGAAAGGATCTCTTTACCTTTTAATTTGAATTACCTATAAAACAGCTTGAATTTCTTTTTCTTTATATAGATAAAGTCATTGTGCTATACAAATTTGCTTAAATGTTTATTTCTGTAACAAATGCAAAATGCTTTGATTTCAACATTTAGATAGTGAATAATCCTTTTCATTTTTAATAGATGTTTTTGTATTACCCATTTAAGCTTTTGTTGTACTTTAGCAAGTTTGTAATTTGATTTGTTAGTCAGGAATTTTCATCTGTTTTGTGTAGATTTTTGAAAGTTGTGATGGATGACAGTTATATCAAGGTTGTTTTGAGCAAGTTTATTAGGATCTTGTATGAAACATTCCTCTTAAAAATATATTTTCCTTTTTTTGGTCAGTAAGCTTCATTTTATCAGTGTACCCTATACCTGTCTTATTCATTGTAGATTCCAGATTTCTTTTTAAAAATATTTGTTTATTTAGTGGCAGTCCTAAGTCTTGAATTCAGGGCCTAGATGTTGTCCAAGAGTTTTTGTGTTCAGGGCTGCTGTTCTACCATTTGAGCTGTAGCTCTACTTCCTGCTCTTTGGTTGTTACTTAAAGATATATTTCATAGACTTCCTTGCCCAGGATGGCTTCAAACCTCAGTCTTTAGATACAAACCTCCTAAGTAGCTTGGATTACAGGTGTGAGTCACTAACACCTCGCTCTTTTTTTTTTTTTAATACTTTTAGTTCGTACATGCAAACAAAAATTTACAAATTAATGGGGTACCATGCAGTGTTTCAGTGCATGCATAACTTAGTATTTACATTAAGTCATTAATTCTTTCTGGAGAAAATTCTTATAATCCTTTCTTCTTGAAGCCCATTCCTCGTTTGTGTTTGTGAATATTAATGGTGCATTCTCCCATTGACTTTTTCTTTTGCTGTCCTTATTTGTAGGAGGCATTCTTCCAAACCCCTGTTTTTTGTTCCTGTATTTAACCCAAAAGCATACTTGAAGGCAGATATTGTGTGAAAATATATTACATTAGATTTTTAAATCTTAAGAAAACTTTAGAACATACATTTTTTTAGTGATAGATTAGTGGTATATGTCCAGTTTGATTTAGAAATTATTTTCTTAGTGCGTTATAATTTACAAAACATAGGTAATCATTTTGTCTGTGCAATGTAACAGATAATGATTATCATGTACTTTAAATTTATTGCTCATTTAATTCTTGAAACAGTTGGATGGGTTATAGGCATAATGACCTCTTTTTTTTTTTTTTGTCAGTTGTAGGGCTTAAACTCAGTGATTGGGCACTGTCACTGTCACTTGATCAAGGCTAGTGCTCTGTCATTTTGAGCCATAGCCCTGCTTCTGTTTTTATTTTTCTTAATTTTCTATCTATCTATCTATCTATCTATCTATCTATCTATCTATCTATCTATCTATCTATCTATTTTTGCCAGTCCTGGGCTTGAACTCAGGGCCTGAGTTAGATCTCTACACTTGAGCCTCAGCACCACTTCTGACTTTTTCCTATGTATGTGGTACCGAGGAATGGAACCTGGGTCTTTGTGCATGCTAGGCAAGCACTCTACCACTAGGCCAAATTCCCGGCCCCTGCTTCTGGTTTTTGAGTGTTAATTGGAGATAAGGATCTCACTTGGACTTTTCTGCCCTGGCTGGCTTGGAACTGCAATCCTCAGACCTCAGCTTCCTGAGTAGCTTGGAGTAATTATAGACATGAGTCACTGGCGCCTGGCCATGGTGACCACTTTATCCTAAGCAAACAAGTACTTAAAATGTTACATAACATTTCTCAAGAAAGAAAAATACCATACACTGGCCCTATTTATGCCAGGACATCTTAAGCCTCTTCTCTAATATAAAGTAAAAATATTAGGATTATTTAGAGAAAGCTCAAAATGGAACAGGCGTGGAAGTGAAGAAACAAAGGATTAGGTTATGTAGTTCGGTACTGGAGTGCTATCCTAACTTGTTCAGTGCCTTGGGTTTGTGATAATTTTGGTTAGTTTTCACATAAGAGATCTTATTTGTAAGAAATGTTAAATATAAAAACTATAAAGATTTTATTTCTAAGCAGTACTTATTCATATTAGGAAAAGTAAAAAAAAACATTCTGCAATACTACTTTATGAAAAGCTACCTTTAGAGATCTATATCCTAGTCATCTTAGGTTGAACTTTTTATCCTTCCTCTGCCGTTTTCTTAGTAATAGAACACATACCCCCAACTCGAGCACATTCTCTCTCTCTCTCTCTCTCTCTCTCTCTCTCTCTCTCTCTCTCTCTCTCTCTCTCTCTCTCTCTCTCCCCCCCCCTTCTCTCTCTCCCTCTCTCTTTCTCTCCCTCTCTCTCCAATAAATAAAAGGCTTTTTCCACTCTACCAAACCTTTAAACCATTTCAATAATTTATGTACAACTATATATCATCTACTCAGAGCATATTTCTTGATGTGTTACAGTAGTCAGTATTTTCACTTTTTCAGAACTATTTGAAACTTTTAAAAGTATACAATGTAGCAGTATTTGTGTTCATTATTCTAGATGTTTTATTTTACCTTTTGTTTTAAAAGGAATAAACCCTAACTTTGAAGTTCCCAATATATGTCCTAAACAAAATAAATTTTTATACATTAAAAATGTTAATTCATATTATCCTTACTTGCTTTTAATTTCAGCTTGCTTTTTTCCAATCAGTAATCATCTATTATTGATGGCTAGGGCATCTTGGTATTTAAGTTTTCAAATACAGTTTAAACTTTTTTTCTTACTTTTCAATTATAGGAGGTATTTAAGCATAATTATTAGGGAAACTAAACGCATTCTGAAAAACGGGTTGAGATTTCCTTTCAACAGTGCTTTTGAAACACAGATAAAGCTACTTCCTGTCTCTCAGTTTCCTGTTTCTATGGCAACCTCTGTTTTATACACTGCGTATGGAGGAACCAATCAATGTGAAGAGTGGTGTTTCCTGAGCAAATTGTGACTTTTAAAAAAAAGGTGGAGGGACCGGGAGTCAGCAGTGGCACAGAAAGAAATGGAGTTTATACCGCTCTTCAGATTTTAAAAGAAAACCTTTACTTGAATCAACAAGTGTTAATATGAATTTTCTGTTCTTGGTAAGATTATTATTTAATAACAGACTGCTAGCTGGAATGAAAATATAGTTGAATTTTTTAAAAAAAGATACAATTTACAAAGATTGCTTTGTTCTGTAACATGTTTGTCATTTTATAAGGTATACTATTATTTGATATTAGACTTTAGGGTTATAAAAAAGACATAAATTCACAGATTTTCAGCCGTACATTATTTGTCACCTGTGTTACAATTAACTGCAGTAATTTATAAAATATTTCACATTTTTAATTATTTTTCAACTGTGTTTATGGGTTGGAGATGTTGGTAATTTTATAACATTTTAAATAATATTCATTTTAAGAACTTTCTGATGATTTAAAGTTTAACCTTCTCTTATTCGATCTAATTCTGATATGAACAGAGAAAACCAAGAACAGGGCTGTGTGAAATAGTTTCCTCTATCTTGCTCCAATTGTTATCTTTTATTACTGTCTCATAAGGAGATATTTGGATGTGTGTCTGTTTACCACTTTTGTATGGAGAGACTACTGCTGTAACTTAGGCATTTCACTTTTCCTGAACATAGTTTTTTGTATCTGATTTGAAATAATATTTCTTACAAATGAAAGTTCATTAATAAGGCTTAATTCTCTTGTTGAATTGTATTTGGATATTTCTAGTGTTGTGTATTTACCAAAGCTTTTGTTAAATTGGGATATTTTTATTTTCTGCATGTAACTAATAATTTTATAAACACTTAAATCCTGGAATATTTAAGGGACTTTCAAATCTTCCCAATTTATATTTATAGTCTAGTCAAAAATCTTTTGTTGCAAGAGGAGTGTTTGTTATGATGTTAATCAGCATTTAAAACATACAGAAGCAAAACATGACTGTTCTTGAGACTGATACCTCTTTTGATATTGATTGCTTTTATGATACTTATCAGGAAATGAAGTTTTGAAAATCCTAAACTCAGGCTTTCTTTACCTTGGAAACCTTGAGTATTACTTTATAGATGTAAGCCCTAATTGTAGCCACAAAGTAATAGGTTAACAAAATTACCAGCAAATACATTTGAAGTAGGTAAGAATCTGGTAAGATTTTGTCTTATATACTCTATTATTATAAAGTAATATAGCTCTTTGCTCTTAAAGAATTATGCTTTTCTGCTGTTGAAAAATTTAAAATTAATACTGTTAGTAGGGATATACACTGATGGCCAAGACCTGTAATCCTAGTTACTCAGGAGGCTGAGATCTGAGGATCACGGTTCAAAGCCAGCCCAAACAAGAAAGGCTGTAAGACTCTTATCTCCAGTTAATAACCAAAAATAAGCTCAATATGGAGTTAAGGTTTGAGCATGTAGGCACCAGCCCATGAACAGATAAGCTCAGAGACCACACAAGCCCCGAGTTCAACTCCAGAATGGTCACAAACAGAAAATGTTAGTAAGAATGTATTTAGTAGAATCAATAACATTAAACATTTTAAGCCATTTAATTTAGAAATTGAAATTGTTACACACTTAGTTTATTTTAAATTAGAAATAAAATAATCAGCACTGATAATGATATATTTGAAGGCAAAGGAGCATCTCTGAAGGTTCTAAATCTGTCATTTAATAATCTTACAGACTTACATCTAAGGGTCCTTAAGCCATTGTCTTCATTGACTCATCTCCAGGCAAATTCTAATCCTTGGGAAAGTAACTGCAAACTATTGAGCCTCCAAGACTGTGGTTAGCATCTTCAGCCATTACTCTAAGCATCACTTGTCAAAAATCCCCTATCCATGCATGGCAAAGTAGTATGTTATATTAAGTGGACTGACTTTACAAATTGCATTACATCTTCAACAAATGTATCCAGAATTTGGGCTGTAAAATCTCTTCATATTCATCACAAGACCACTGCGTTTATGATGGCCTGGCTTAAAGTAATCACAAATGGGAAACATTTGGAAAATACTGAAACAGAGAGTGTTACCTTCTGGGAGCGAATTCGTACTTCACCTACCAGTAGATTTTTTCAAGAGAATACTTTTGGTAATCCTCTAGAAACTCCTGCAGTATTGCCTGTGCAAATACAACTTACTTCTTCTGTTAACCTCAACTTGGACAAAAACAGTGCCTTACCTGTTGATGCTGCTTCAGTGTCAGGGAAAACATCTCTAATTTGTTCCCAAGAAGTTGAGAACTTAAATGAAGCTTTTGATATTTTGCTAGCCTTTTTCATTTTAGCTTGTGTTTTAATCATTTTTTTGATATATAAAGTCGTTCAGTTTAAACAAAAACTAAAGGCACCAGGAAACGCAGGGGAAAATAGACTGGAATATTACAGCTTTTATCAGTCAGCAAGGTATAATGTCACAGCCTCCATTTGTAATACCTCCCCTAATTCTCTAGAAAGCCTGGGTTTGGAGCAGATTCAGCTTCATAAACAAATGGTTCCTGAAAGCGAGGCACAAGTCATTCTCTTTGAACATTCTGCTTTATGATTATATATTGGCTCCAACAAAACTATAAAACCACATGAACACAAGATTGAATCATTCCTGTAGAATTATATATTTGTTTGGAAATAGGATTGTATGAACATAGCATTATTAAAATGTCTTAATAATTTGTGAAGTGTAATTATTCAGCAAATATTTTCTTTGGTACTACAATATTGATTGCTAACCAAGCACTGTGTTAAAAATGCTTCTCATACCATATTTAATCCATTAATAGTAATACTATGTATATTTTTACAGTAAAGAAACAGAAGAATTTAAGTACTTATAGTCTCATAGCTTTTAACACATTTTAGGTCTGCATGATGCTTTTTAATATCTAATGCTGCCAGGTATTAGGATTATTTAGACATGCTTTGTGTTTTTGATAGAGCATAAATCTAGAGCAATATGTGTAGTGACTATACAGTTAATAAGAACTGTACTGACTATTGGGTGTAACATGTGGAGGTGAACAACAGCTTTGACATTAACCTAGATCATGAAGAAGAAATAGAAATTAGCCTAATGAAGGGAACTGAGGAACATTGTATCAGAAGGGTTAAAGAAGGAGAAACAAAATGCTGCATTTCAGGAACTAAAATTCTGTACAGCTAGAGTTCTGTGAGTGGTATGAGACTTGAAGCTAGAGAAAGATTTCAGATGATGAAGACCATTGTCATTGTATGCTTTATTAGGGAGACTGAATGTTTCAAGCAGTGGAAAGATAGCATCAAGTTTACCCTTTAAAAAGTTCACTCATTGTGGAAGGAATAGTAATGTTGGAGCCTAGATCAGGATGTGGCAGATGAATGTGTGCATGAAAAGATGCTTTTGAAATAAATTGAATTGTGTTGGTGATCTGTGGGCTCATGCCGGGGTTGGGTAGGTGAGGGTTGATAGGTTTATGGTTTAGACAGTTTTATGCTGTATTTATTGAGATATGGATATAAGAGGAGTGGAAGTACTGTGAGACAATATAATGAATTTGACTTTAGATAGATGAATTTGAGATTTATGTCAAGTATCCTTAAGGAAACATGTAACAAGTACAAAAAGGTAGAGAAAGAGGTCTGTATGATCTTTATCAGACAATGTAACCATCCATTACATTGGAAGAATATATCATTTTACATTCTTTTACAGTAACCATGAGGACTTATGCTGTGGCTTTTAAATAGATAAATATGAAATATTAAGACTTAGTAGAAAATGCAAAAGCCCTCAGGAGATGTGGGTAGCTTTAATTAAGACCATTTAAAGTAGATGATAATTGGAGTAATATAGCATTTTTCTCTGTTAGCATAATTTTGTCTATTCTTTGTATATTTTTATTTTCTATTTTTGTTTGTCTTTTTTGCCTATTTTTAATTCCTATTTTTTATCTTGAAGATGATATATGGAGCGGTTCCAGTTACATAAGTAGGGTAATAAAGACATTTCTTTTTGAACAGTGTTGTCCCTTCCCTCCTTGCTCTCTACCAGTTTTTCCCTTGTGTCTCCACCTACAAGTTGTAGGTGAAGAGAAATACATTGGTCAACACAGCATAAATAAGAGGCATTTATAGTGTACCTACCGCTGACCCAGGTACTTTGTTTCATGGTATCTGACTCTTGAGGGATCATAGGACACAGCATTTGGATACTGTACTTAGTAGCAAGTAGTTTTCTTACTTGACTAATATAGAGAGACCTCGTAAATATGTTAACTTCCTTTTTATTTTTTCCTTCTTTTGTTTCCATGCTCCTCCTTTCTGAGTCCAAACTAAACCCTAGCTTGCTTTAATTTGGATCTTTGTGGAAAACTGTGATTTTTGTGAGACAATTTCTCTGGTATTTCTTCTTCTTGCCTTAATATGAAGGCTTACATTTCCCTTGCATTTTTCTTTAAAGCAGCAAGGCACCAAAGTTGTTTTAGTTGTTTTTTTTTGTTTTGTTTTTTTTTTTTTTTGGTGTGTGTGTGTGTGTGTGTGTGTGTGTGTAAGTGAGTGAGTGAGTGTCATGGGGCTTGAACTAGGCCTGGGCGCTGTCCTTGAGCTCTTCAGTTCAAGGCTACCGCCCTAACCCTGGGCCTGGGCACTGTCTCTGAGCTCTTCAGCTCAAGGCTATCACTTTACCCTAGAGTCAAGCCCCACTTCCTGTTTTCTAGAGGTTAATTGGACATAAGAGTCTCAGGTCCTTTTGTGCCCGGGCTACGACACCAAAGTTTTTATGTTCAAGTGCTGTTTCTTTGTGCTTTGGCCTATAAAGTCACTTTTCCTCAGTAACCTGCTTCTCATGTAGGAAAGCCTTTTGAACTCCCAACTTCCAACATTAGAACCGAGCCCATTTATAGTTTTATTCTTACTGTAACTGTATGTAACTCACCAGTTAAATGTCGGCAGTAGAATTTTCAGCAGATGGAAAGCTTCAAGTTAGAAAGTGTTCATGGAGGAAAGCTGGTCAAGCCTGGAAACTGGAGACATGGCTCAAGTGGTTGACAGCCTGCCTTAGAAGTGCCACCATCAGTATCCCCTCCCTCCCCCCAAAAAAGAAGAAAGAAATAGTATGCATGCATTCATTAGGGTTGAGTGTTGAGATTAAGTGTAGTTGAAAGTTATTGAAAAGAATAAAACCTTAAAGCATGAGAATGTTTATAGTTAGATTTTGTCAAAGAGCACTTTAGTCTACTCTGTAGAGAATGGATTAAAAAGAACTGATGGTAGGTTTCCCTGTTTGGGAAATTATGCAGGAGTTCAAACTAGAGACAAAACTGGCACTGTATTACAGAAAGAATCTAGAAAATGAACTTCACCACTTGGGAGGAGGAAGGGAGAGGGAAAATAGAAGAAAAACATGGGGAGGGCTAACAATGTTCAAAGAAGTAATATACTCACTACCTTACGAATGTAACTAATTCCTCTATACATCAGCCTGATAATAAAATTTAAAAATTAACCATTTTAAAGAAAAATCTAGAGAAATAGCAACAAAGAAGTCTTTCAGAGGTAAATGTCAAAGATAAGTGAAAACTGGATTCAGGGGACCAGGAGCGTGGCCTAGTGGTAGAGTGCTTTTGACTAGCATGCACAAAACCTTAGGTACCGCATACACAGAAAACACCAGAAATGGTGCTGTGGTTCAAGTGATAGAGCCCTAAGCTTGAGAAAGCTCAAGGATAGTGCCCAAGCCCTGAGTTCAAGCTCCAGGACTGGCAATAAAAGTAAAGAAAGAAAGGAAGAAGGAAAGAAAGAAAAGGAAGGAAGGAACGGTATTCAACAGAGATATTCTTTATTAAGTAAGCTAAGGAGAACTGGAGAGTGCCTTTTTTGTTTTTGTTTGTTTCAAAGACATTCATATGTTTAGTGTTGGATAACTGAGGTTTGAGATGTATGTGTGATTTCCAAGAATTGATAAGACATGATGCAGATGTCCTTTGGGTTCCTGAGCCCAGGGAAAGGGTCACTGTGCTTGTAGTGTGTAAGAAAATCTGTCTGGAGCCTGCATAAGGCAGGCTTAAAGATGAGGAAATTACCTACTTTCAATAATACATTATTTTACAAAGATATATTTTTCTTATTTCTAAGTAATTTATATGTTATAAAAATTTATTATATAAACATACAAGTAAAATCTGTTGTAAATACAAATACATATACATTATCAAATAATGCTTACATACTATACAAATTTATATTAATGTATATAATGCTTATATTTTTATGCATATATAATATGTAAATTATAATTTTATCCAAATGCTTACCACCTTTTTAACTTTAAAGCTTTGCTTTATTTTTAAAATTTTAAACTTTAGGGGCCGGGAATTTGGCCTAGTGGTAGAGTGCTTGCCTAGCATGCACAAAGACCCAGGTTCCATTCCTCGGTACCACATACATAGAAAAAAGCCAAGAAGTGTTGCTAAGGCTCAAGTGGTAGAGTTCTATCCTTGAGAAAATCCAGGGACAGTGCTCAGGCCCTGAGCTCAAGCCAAGAACTGGCAAAAATAAATAAATAAATTAATTAATTAATTAAACTTTAAAATAATCATCTATTTTATTGACAGGTAATTTCTTACTAATTGTTGTCGTTATCCTAATTATTCAGAGTCCTCTTGTAGTTGCATAACATTGTTCTATGCAGCACATTATATTCATTTTAATCTGAGCCATATGACATGTGGAACTTCCCCAGGAAGCTCATCCTGAGCTTCAAGTTCATTTTTATAAAACTTGAACATTAGCACAGTTGGCTTTTTTAAATTTGTTCCGAAGTCATGTTTTTATGATTATGTATTTGTTGTATAATTTTGTTTTCCTTGATTTCCATTATTCACAGTGGTCAAGTTAACATAACAATCAAAATCAATGTTAAATTCCTTTATACCCTACAAAAAAACCTCAAGTAACAATTTTAAATATGTAAAATAAATATTGGTTTGTTTTCTTTTGTTTTTTACATCCTTCCTCAACCTAATGCTTTTTTCCAAATAGTTTTAGACAAGACATCAAATCATCTGCTTTTCATGAATTTTAGAATCTCCTCAAATGGTTTCTATAGCCTGCGTAAGCATTTTCTTGAAATTCATGTAGAATTGAAATTTCAATATATCTGTTTAAATACATAGTCATCTTAATTATTACAGGCTTTGAAGATAATGACTTTTTTGGACACAGAGGATCAATTTGTCTATGTACTCAAAACTCAAAAACCCTGAAGTAATTGGAAGACTGATTTTCTGAAAAACCTTTTAAATTACCATTTTTGAGTTTAAAAACATCTTTGATTTTAAGGTAGTAAATTTCCACTATGACTTTTAGTTTGCCTTGTTGCTGGTATTTGTCAGGACAGCTAGATTTATTAATATGCTTTCTCATGGCCATGTGGAGAATTACTGTGTAGAAAGGATACAAGTTTCCATTTATCTGACAAAAATGTTTTCAGCCTAGGTCTTGGAAAATATCTAGCAAAAAGACAAAAAGCTATTTTCAGTGTTAATGTCATTATTTTAAAAATTCTGAAATAAGACTGGTAAATAATTTTCTTGGTTTGATCCGGTTAAATATTATAAGCCAAGAAATATAATTAAGCGTGTTTTATTTGGTTATGGCTTTCAGTGTTTAAAAACTTGTCTGCTTTCTTAAGTTGCCCTAACTTCACTTATTGCTCATATTTATAAATGCAAGAATGGCCTCAAAATTTATGTGCAATTTTTTTTTGTTGTTTTGTTTTGGTTTTGCCAGTCCTGGGCTTGAGCTCAGTGCCTGAGCACTGTCCTTGGGTTTTCTCAAGGCTAGAGCTCTACCACTTGAGCCTCAGCACCACTTCCAGCTTTTTTCTATGCGTGTGGTACTAAGGAATTGAACCCAGGTCTTCGTGCATGCTAGGCAAAGCACTCTACCACTAGGCCAAACTCCCAGCCCCACTTATGTGCAATTTTATAATTGGTGTAAGGTATCATATAGTTAAATCAAAGAAAATTGTAAAGTTATTAAAGTTCTGGTTCTTCACTAGTATGAAGAGCAATCGCAATATCAGTTTCTGCTAAAAATTGTTCTAAAAAGTTAATTTAACATATACTCTGCATTTGGGCTTGCTTCTGTTTTCCTCCTAAGAATTAATGGAAATGAAGATGTGATGTGAAAATGTGAAGCCATCACTTAGAGACAAACGGAGTATAAAATGCTCACTGCAGAAATAGCAATAGTTGAGCATAGTAGTACAGGTGCTGGGAGGCTGAGACAGGAGGATCATGAGTTAGAAGACAGCTTGGACTCTATAGTAGGACCTTATCTCAAAAAGAAAAAAGAAAAAATTGAATCAGATACCAGTTGCTCACACCCGTGTCCTAGCTACTTGAGGGACTTTGCAGGAGGATTGTGCATTGGCAGGCTTTTCTGTAAGATGCCGTTATATTTATGTATAACCTATGTACAACCTTCTATATATTTTAAAATCAACTCTAGATTCCCTATAAATACCTAATAAAGTGAATGTTAAAATAAGTAAATGCTGGGTAACTAGTATTATATTGTGTCATTTAGAGAATGATAACGAAATCCATAAATACTTAGTATATTTTTCCCACATAATTTCAGTCCCTGTTTGTCTAAACCCATAGTTTGAATACATAGATATAGAGCCTACAGATAAGAGAAGTGAATGTGAAAAACAAAGCAAACCAGTTTAGAAACATTGTACTGACAGTAGGGTGAGCAGGAGCTCAAATAATAAGCAGTCATTTGCATCTTGAGAGTCCCTAATTAGGGGGGGAAAAAACAAGCTTAGAATCAGGGTCCACTTATTTAGCGTTATGAAATGAAAAGCTGTGTAAAATTTGAAATTGTTGTTTAACAAGATAGTAAACCTTAATGCAGTCACGTTGGTTGAGTTCATTTTCAACTTAATGCAAAATGAGTTTTGGTTTGCAACTTTTGGTAAAGTGATAGTTGAGTAGTTTCATTTTGGGCCAGTGATATAAATGTAATTTTTTGCCATGTCCAAGGAACATGATAGACTTAACTTTAGTTATGTGTCAGTCAATGAATCAGAAATATGATTGTTGAGTTAAATGTAGCTGATCAGGATATTATAGAAAAAAATGAACATGTAACTTCATTGCTTAGTTTCTTAGCTCTTCATTCAAATTTGCAACCTATTTCCTGGTATGCATTCAAAACTCTACACAATAGACTTTAAGCTAGTTTTTGAGTACCTTTTTTTATTCCCAGAACCTGGCATGTTATCTGACTTCTTTCCTGGGCTCACATAATGTTGACTTAGATAAATGAGTTAAGCACAATGATCATTCACCAGAAAGAGTGGCTAGAATAAATAGCCTAGACAATACATTATGACCATCTGTTCTCATCACTGACTTCTTTGTAAATTAACTGGATGAGATTGCCTTTTCTTTATTGGTATTCCTATGTATGGTTGTAGTGTAATTTGCTACCTACCGTAGAATATTCCCTCCCTACCCCCAGAAGAATCAGCAATCATTGATTTTTTTTTCCTGCTTAAAGTCAAATGTTGGTTTTTCTAGTAGAGTGCTGTGTATTAAACTAGCATAAATCTTAAGCTAACCTTTCAGAGATTTCAGGTTCCTGTATCTAGTTACTGTGAATGTCACTTCTCAGTAAGTAGTAGGCTGATGGGTTAAGGACTGTTAGAAGAGTCTAACTCCCATTTCCTGCCTGGTGAGCAACTGGAAATGTTTCTTCTTTTATATTTCTGCCTACATTAACCTGTAAACTAAAATAAATCTCTTCTTAAGAAAAAACAAAACATATTGAGATCCAAGATGACATGGTTTCCTCAAGCTGCCTTCAGTTCTTCCACATTGTACCTGATATCAGATTTGAATGTATGAATATGAGAGGACAAGGAGATGTCATACTGAGAAATCTAATAAATTCCTACATGATTCTGGCATGATGCAAGTATAAAAGAGAAAACAGGGCAGTTTTCATCAAGACAGAAAGTCATACTGAGTTATTGACTCATATTTAAGGCTGTAACATACATGAACTTTAAGTACAAGCCTCATTTTTTTCTTCCTTTAAACTCTTTTCCTTTTGTTCTAGGTTTGCAGCTCTTTTTTTTTTTTTTGGTTCTTTCCACTTAAAAGGTCTAGATCATTTAAAAGCATAATTGGGGAAGATTGTATAACAATAAACAAGATTGATTTTTAATATGTGTACAAGTTTGAGAGAGTGCTGAAAGAATCAAAGATGAGCCAGTTTTCACTGGCTTATGCCTGTAATCCTCTTTATTCCAGAGGCTGAGATCTAAGGATTGAGGTTTTAAGTTATTCTGGGCAGACAAATCAGAGAAACTCATCTCCAGAAAACCAGAAAAAGACAATGGCATGGCTTAAATTGGAGAGTCCTCATTATGAGTGGAGAAGCCAAGAGAGAATGATGACAGGCATCATACAGTTCAAGATGCATAATACTCAAAACCTGACATGTTGAATATCAGCAGTGAACCCTTTTACAGCTATTAAGGATAATAAGTAAATAAAGCCAAGGGCCAGGAGTGTAGACTAGTGGTAGAATGCTCACCTCACATGCACAAAGCCCAAGTTCAGTTCCTCAGTACCACATACTTAGAAAAAGCTGGAAGTGGCACTGTGGCTTAAGTGGCAGAGTTGTAGCTTTGAGCAAAAAGTGTCCAGGGATAGTGCCCAAACCCTGAATTCAATCCCCAGAAAGAAAAAAAGGCTAAATAAATAAACAAAGCAGGCCCACATGAGAGCTCAAGACCCCGAGTTCAACACTCCTAACCTCTACCCCATACTGGCGGGGGGAGGGGGTGAATGAAATAAACACAATGCTGAAATAACTTGTTACTAGAAGTTTTTATAGGAATACAGTATATCCGATCTTTTAAAAAGGTGCCATTATAAATTATTCCCATTGAGGGGAATGATTTTATAATAGATACAATAGAGAAAAAGTCTTAAGTTTTCATAGTCTGGTGTGTGTGTGTGTGTGTGTGTGTGTGTGTGTGTGTGTGTGTGTGTGTGTGTGTTGCTGTTGTCCCTTTATGCCAGGTGTGTGTGTATGTGTGTGTGTGTGTGTGTGTGTGTGTGTGTGTGTGTGTGTGTGTTGCTGTTGTCCCTTTATGCCAGGAAAGTACAAACTTACTCTGTTCTCTGTGGGGACAGTTTCTCCAAAGTGCTTAATGGGCATTAATTAAGGCTCATCCTTTTGATGATTATATATTTAAACCTGAGTGCTTTAAAGGTAATTATAGAATAATTAATATAATAACCTTATATTCTTTCTTTGTTGAATATTGCCTGAATAGTTCCCTTTTGCTTTTATTTCTTCCTCCTGCCTAGAGCCAAATCTTCCTATTCAAAACCAGATTGCATGTTTTCCCTCCTTTGGGCCATAGTTATTTTTCTCATTTCTGAATTTCAAATTTAATCTGTCTCTGACACTTAATAGATACTCCAGGGTAAGCATTATTTTCCCTCACGAATGGAACTACTTTTTTTTTTTTCCTCCTGGTCTTGGTGCTTGAACTATGGGCCTATGTGCTTGTCCTTATGTTCCTTTTGCTCAAGGCTAGTGCTCTACCACTTGAGCCACAGTTTCACTTCTGGCTTTTTCTATGATTAATTGGAGATAAGAGGTATTTGGCTTTGAACCCGATCCTCAGATCTCAGCCTTCTGTGTAGCTAGGATTACAGGCATAAGGCACAGGTGCCCAGCTGGAACTATTTAATATTCATGCCTTAACATACTGCACTTGGCTGGCAAATGGCTTTGGGAAAGTTTATAACCAGTATTTTGTTTATAACAGTATTTTGAAAAAAATGCATGGCATTAGCAATTCTATTGATACCCTATGAAATTTACGGGTTTGGGTGTTTTATTTTCTGGAAGTTATAAGTTTGGTGTTTCTAGTTGATGGGAAAAGAAAAGGGAATTGACGGGATTGTCTCTCAGTAATACAGAAAGAAATGCCTGGTGAATGTTCTGTATGCTAATCTAGAGGCCTTTGTTAAATAATATCAATGTTGCGAGCTGTCAGAAGGCTAAGGTTAAGCAGTCTCTACCTGCCTTTGTATGCCATGATGACTTAGTGATGAATTCTCCAATGAGAAAAGAAAATGGAAAATGTCTGTCTTGTGTGATGCATTCATATGTTTTTTGAGACCTAAAGAAACATACAAATGGATCACACAACTGAATTTTTAATTTTAAGAAATCTGAGCTTTCTATTTTTTCAAGTGTGTTTCTCCACAGACCAAATAAGATGTAGATTTATATGTTTCCTTAGATTTTTTTTTTTAGTTCTTACCCAAGGTAAATATGACATAAAAATAGATCCTTATGGAAACAAGGTGATTAATGCACAGATAAAAGTGTATCAAATGGGCTGGGAGTTTGGCCTACTGGTAGAATGCTTGCCTAGTATCCACGAAGACCTGGGTTTGATTCCTCGGTACCACATACATAGAAAAGTCAAAACTGGTGCTGTGGCTCGAGTGGTAGAGCATTAACCTTGAGGAAAGCCCAAGGATGGTGCTCAGCCCTGAGCCTGAATCTTACTACGTATGTTTGACATGTTCAGTCCCCAGGACTGGCAAAAATGTATCAGAATATCTGCTAGTTTTTAGTTAGCCCATTTGGTTATTTAGTTCTCAAAACCTAATCACATTTGAATATAGAAAGACAAGGTTTCAGCTCTGCAAAGGAAGGACATAATTCAAATTGAACTGGCCTTGGCAATTACTAAATATATAAAAAGGTAATTATACATGTTAATGAGGTGTGAGAAACAGAATTTCATACCTTGTAGGAATGACGCTGTAAATTCCCTAGAGGAAAATTATAATTTGTTTAGAGAATGTGAGGCCTTGACTGTCACACACACACACATGAGATATATATATATATCTTTCATGCCTAGTCTGCCCTTTCTATATTTAAACACACTAGTAATGTTATGAAAGAAATTTGTAATATCATGTCTAAAGGTATAATTTTTATTTACCTTAAGGATTATATTTTGAAAGTTTCTTTTGTGTTCCAGAAATAAAATTTTTCTTTATATTCAAGATAGTATATAATTATTTAAATTACTTGTTCAAATAGTCCAGCAACTCTGTTTTGTTCTTTTATTCTAGTGTTATCCAGGATAAATTCTGTGGGATTATTAATATCTCAGTGGAAGGCCTCCATGATGTCATGACAGAAGATCCTGAAACAAGAACTTACAAAGAGTGAGTGGACGATTTAGTTAATCATATTTGAGGTTGTCGAACAATTAAATACATGCCTCATGATTTTTGTTTACCGTCAATCCTATGTACAATATGGAAACTTGGTGATTTTGTCTTACATTAAAAGTTTTTGTTAATTAGTTTGCCTATAGAATTTAATATTTCATCTTAGAATCACCTTTATATAATCATCATATTCTGAATTGGACTTCTTGGATATAGTTGTTGTTTTATGATGTCACATTAGATTTTTAAGAAATTCCAAGTGTATTTATTTTAAAAGATATTTGGATGTTTTTCCTTTTTTAATCTTAGAATGTTTATTTAGCCTTAAAGAAGCAAAAAGAGAAATGGAATTGGGTTGTTTTGTATATTCATTGAAGCCTCTCTGGTACCATTTAGGTATAAAGGGATCATATAGTAATTGACTAGTTATAAAAAGTAATAGATTAAAGCTGGCACTGGTGGCTTATGCCTGTAATCCTTGCTACTCAGGAAGCTGAGAACTGAAGATTGCGGTTGAAAGCAAGCCCCGCAGAAAAGTCCATGAGACTGTTATCTCCAATTAACCACCATAAAACCAGAAGTGGCACTGTGCTGAAGTGGTAGAGTAGTACCTTTGAGCTGAAGAGCTCAAGGACAGTGCCCAGGCCCAGAAATCAGGTCCCACAACTGATAAAAAAAAAGGGGGGGGGAGGGAGGGCCAGGAGTTTGGCCTAGTGGTTGAGTGCTTGCCTAGCATGCACAAAGACCCAGGTTTGATTCCTCGGTACCACATACATAGAAAAAAAAAGCCAGAAGTGGTGCTGAGGCTCAAGTGGTAGAGCTCTAGCCTTGAGAAAGTCCAAGGACAGTGCTCAGGCCCTGAGCTCAAGCCCTGGACTGGCAAAAAAAAAAAAAAAAAATAGATTAAGTAAATTGTTCTTTGGATGAGTAATTATTTACAATTGTGTTATGTGTTATCAGGAACATTAATAATCTGTAGTTTTATACTCTCCTTTTTTTAAATCAAGCATTGTATCTTTTTTTGGTTAGAATTATCACTCATTTCTATTTACTAATATTAATAAAGAAAATACCTCTTGTAATGGTCATCAAGTCTGGATGGAATTCTAAGTGCTTCTCTTAACAACAGTGGACCAGTTTTCTTCAGTCATATTGAAGCTTTTTATGGCAAATGAGAAAGATGGTCAGTTCTATCCTCTTTTGTTGAAAAATATAGAAAGCAGATACTTGTCCTTGAATCTTACTATATATGTCTGACACGTTAATTAACTTGGGGGAAAACAGCAGCTATATGAAGTAGAAATATCAGCTATGTGTCTATAAACCACAATATTTGATATAAACGAATTAGAAGGTGAAAGATTTACTCTTAAGTTTTGAGGATTTAGGCCATGGTTGCTTAGTTTGTGTGCTTTGTCAGAATATCATGGTGTTGGGAATGTGTGGTGGTCACAAAGCATAATGGACATATAGGGAAGGACCAAGGCAAGAGACAGCCCTAGGGACATTACTTCCCCCCCTCCCCAACCATGACCTCTCTAGTGAGCCCCAAAATAGCACCACAGGCTGGGGACTGATGTTCCATGGACTGGCCTATGGGAGACATTTCATACTCAAACAAAAACAAAAGTGATGTATGAAGGCAGTTTTTTATTTGTTTAGCATTTTTTTCCTGGAGTTTGAACTCAGTGCCTGAGTACTGTTACTGAGCTTTTTTGCTCAAGGGTAGCACTCTACCACCTGAACCACTTAGCTTGAAAGCAAAATGTTTGCATAAGGAAAGCAAACTGTGGAACCAAGTGGAAAGTGTTGGTATTCCTGGGTAACTAGACTACATGACCATAGTTACTAGACCATGCAACTACCAACTAGGTTCTTTCTTCCCCACAGTTGTTTGAAGATTGGTTTTTGTTTGTTTGTTTTTTTATTAAAAGATTTGGACACTGATTTTTTTTCTTGATTCATTTTAATATACATATTACATATGCAGATAGACGTATATTTATCCTTTAAAAACAAAGAAACTGATGGACCAGTTAAGTAACACCTTTAATAAGGTTTTTTTTTTTTAACAGTAAGAAGTATCTGTGTATTACCATCTCACATTAGAGATTTCAACAGAAGAATTCCAAAGTGCTAAAGATGCTGGAAGGTGTCCTATACAGTCCAATTTCATGTAATTCCATAAAAAGTGCTATCTGCATATGACAAAAAGAAATAACTACAATCAGGGCTGAACTAATCCACCAAAACCATGACTATTAAAACATTTTATTGGCACTGATTTCAAATGCCAAGTTTAACAAACAAGTATTTAAGAATGAAATTTCTATATGCAATCATTGGCACATAAATTTAAGAACAAAATTAAAATTAAGCTGAGAGTTTGTAAGTCATAGATACATATCGATCTATATAATGTATCAATATGTCTATAGAATATTATCCCATCATAGATTTATGTCTATATAGTTATATTTATATCTCCAAGTTCTTGCCAATGACCTTGAGTACCCAAGTATTGAGTCACTGCTCTTGTACTGTTAGGATCTAATATCCACATACTAAGGAGATCATGAGTCTTTTGTTCCTTTGGTCTTGACTTATCTTACTCTATATGATTTGCTCTAGTTCCTTCCACTTCCCAGTGAATGCCATTATTTTATCTTGTCTGTTGGCTATGTAGAATTCCATTGTATATATATATACCACATTTTTTATAGCCATTCATCCATAGTAGGGCATCTGGGTTGTTTTCATCCCTTGGCTATTGTGAATAGTGCAGCAATAAACTTGGCTGAGCAGGTGTCCTTATCATATCCTGGGTTATGATGCTCAGGACAGATGCCCAGGAATGGTATGGCTGGGTCATAGGGAAGGACCTCCAAACTGCCATCCAGAGTGATTGTACTAGTTTACATTCTCACCAGCAGTGCAGTAGGGTTCCTCTTTCTCCACATCCTCACCAGCATTTGTCGTTGTCTGAGTTCAGAATATTAGCCATTCTGATTCGGGTAAAGTGGTATGTTAGAGTTGTTTTTATTTGCATTTCCTTTATGACCATCGATGATGGGCATTTTCTCATATGTTCCTTTGCCATTTTTACCTCTTCTTTTGACAAGTCTCTCTTTAGTTCCATTTGCCCATTTAGTGATTGGTTTGTTGGGTTTAGGGGGGATTAGTTTCTTGAGTTCCCTGTAGATATTGGCTATTAAGCATTTGTCTGATGTATTATTAGTAAATATCTTTTCCCAGTTGGTTGGCTGTCTTTCTACTTTAGTAGCAATGGCTTTGTCTGTGTAGAAACTTTTAATTTTTAGGTAGTCCCATTTGTCGAGTCTCTTTTCAATCTGTTGTGACCCTGTGACTCTGTTCAAGATTTTGCTGAAGATTGGTTTTTAACCCTGGGATGGTATTATGTATAGATGTATGATGGAAAAACAAGTTATCTTTCTTTTCAGAATCTCAGTTTCTGTTTACCTCCTCTGTTCTATGAATTACATAGTCTCATAAGAATACCTTCTCTGGGGACTGGGAGTTTGGCCAAGTGGTAAAGTGCTTGCCTGGCAAGCATGAAAACCTGGGTTCGATTCCTCAGTACCACATATCTAGAAAAAGCTGAAAGTGGTGCTGTGGCTCAAGTGGAAGAGCTATGGCCTTGAAAAAAATCCAAAGACAATGCTCAGGCCCTGAGTTCAAGCCCTAGGACTGGCAAAAAAAAAAAACAACAAAAAAAGAATGCCTCCTCTGTTGTTCTATGAATTTTACATAGTTTCGTAAGAATATAGGTATAGACTTTCAGAAAGTTTATATGAGAAACATGTATTTAGTTACATAGTTACATAGCTAACTTGGCTTTCAGCTTCCACTTTGTGTTTATTTGAACAGTTCATGTCATCCAAATAAAGCTAATCTTTTTGGTTCTGCTGAATTGTTATTGTAGTCTCACTTGAGAATGAATTAGAACAAAGGATAAAAACTATTTTCTTTACCAAAGTAGTATATTAAGATTTTTTTTTTTGGTTAGTCTTGGGGCTTGAATTCTGGGCCTGGTAGCTGTCCCTGAGCTTTTCAGATCAGGGTTAGCACTCTACCACTTTAGCCACAGTGCCACTTCTGGTTTTGTGGGGGTTAATTGGCGATAAGAGTCTCATGGACTTTATTGGCCGGTGCTGGCTTTGAACCACAATCCTCAGATCTCATCCTCCTGAGTAGTTAGAATTACCACTGTCAGCCTGGCTGAAAATTAGTGTTTGAATCATGGGGAACGGAAGTGAAGGATATCCAAGTCCACTGTAGAAATGAGCCTGATCCAATTTCTGGCATCAGCACCTGCATTTAGCTGTAACTTTAAAGTAATTTAAGTAGAAGTGCCCTCCACCTGTACTTGATACAAAGTATTAAAATGAAAAATTCCCTTGCCATAGTTTGTTGGTTAGGAAGCTATGACTAATATATTGTTGAAATCTCCTGTTCTAAATTGGGAACCCATGGGGCTTGTTCCGTCCGTGTGATTCACTAGACAATATTCATTTCTTGTCTTGGTATAACCAGCATTGACTGAATTGGAAGCTGTGTTTCTATTATCTCTACTAATGGTGGAGCGCAGTGGTGCAGATAATCAAAATAAAATGATTTGTATTTGTATTGAAGGTCTTTGTGCCACCAGGGACAAGTTACTCATAGTCTTGTAGTGTCATTTGGAGCACAAAATATATTGGTACGTATTTAATAGTGATCTGATGGTAGTGTTATTTAGATTATTGCATGCCATATATCTCCAGACATGGGGGAAAGAAGCTTGTGTTCCTAAAATATCATTTTTACAGAAAGATACAAAGTGTGCACCTCTTTCTAATCTGTGTCTCCCATTTGGAACATAGAGACATTCCTGTTCTCAGTGATGCACAGGACTGGTTTTGCTGCTATACTTGTATTTACTTAAAACATGAATTATTTTTAAAATTGCAGCTGCATGTTAATGTCTCATCTTGAGGAACCAAAAGTAACAGAAGATGAAGAACCACCCACAGAACAAGATAAGAGGAAAAAGATGGTAAGTTACAAAACCATCGTCTAAAAATTAAAATCTTTTATCACCATTATTCTTTTATAAATTTGACAGTTTCCATTGATCTGTCTGTATCAACACATATTTCCATGCATACATTTATCCATGCTTACTGGAATTTTGAAACTTGGAATGTACTCTAAAATAGGTAAGTTAATGTTCCTAGAACAGAAAGTGGACTTGAAATAATAGCTGCTTGTCTTAGAAAAACTGAAGCCTTACTTTAACTTAATAAAAATAAAACTCTCGAGCTTTTAAAATGTTTGATCTTCTGATTTGCGGAAATTACTTTCATTCTTTACTGGTTTTTTGGATCTCTGAAGTGGACTTTTCCTGGTCTAAATCCTACTACAAAAATATCCTTAAATAAACAGCTAGCTTGTTTTGAAAGCCATTCATTTGTACTAGATGAATCATAATTTAAAAAAATAGGAAACATTAAAATATATTGCGTTTACAAATTATTTAAAGCCTTTGTTTAATACTTAGTTTGACCAAAGTATACTAAAATATACCAAAGTAAGTACTACTTACTTTAATATAAAGTAGTACTTACTTTGGTATATTTTAGAATTTCTTGCCTGTGTTATGACTTCCTTTCTTGTTTGTAAATGAAAACAGCAATAGAACCTACCTCATAAGTAAAATTCATAAATGAATACATAAAATGCTTTTGGAATAACAGTAGACACTAATTGCTATCTGCTTTTCTCATTGTTTTTCTTTGGTCAATATATTCAATCCTTGAATCACTTAATATACTAACCCTCGACATATAGCTAATATTAATGACTCTAATAGCCTTTTTTTTTCTTTTGGGGGGGTAGATAGAGTGCTACTGGGGTTTGAACTCAGGTCTTCAAGTTTGTCAGCTTGATTAGCCAGCATGCTATCACTTGAGTCATGCTTTCTGGCCTGACGTTTTGCTGGTTAGTTGAAAATAGAATATCCTAAACTTTTTTGCCTGTGCTAACTTCTAACCATGATCTTAGCCTCCTGAGTAACTAGGACTACAGGTATGATCCATCAGTGCCAGCCTCTCATATCTTTTCAAGTATGTTTAATTAATTAAATAATTTATTATTTATTTATTTTCTGGGGGACTGAACTCAGGGCTGAACTTGGGCTTTCCTCAAGGCTAGTGCTCAACCACTTGAGCCATAGCACTATTTCTAGCTTTTCTATGTATTTGGTACCAAGAAATCAAACCAGGGTCTTCATGCATGCTAGGTAACCACTCTGCCTCTAGGCCGAACACCCAGCCCCTTATTTTATTTTTGTTTCTATGCTAGCTATCATCTCTCTAGTATGGAGGAAATCATTCTTTTTCCCCAAAGATGGGGGAGGGGGAACATTTTCTTAAATAAATTTTTTTTTTGTTACTGGTGTGGTACAGAGGGGTTACTATCTCTTAAATCAGATAATGAGTATGTTTCATTTGGAGACAGTGTCACCTCTTCCTTCCCTTTCCCCCACTTTCTTCTTCCATTCCCTGCCCACAAGTTGCATAGCTCATTTTCTACATAATGTTTGGGAAATAGCAAGATTGCATTTTTATAAATTGTATTTTAATTGTTCAGAGGAGTTGCACCTTTGAAGAGGGGCATTAGGAGATCAAATTCTATTCCTGTTTGTGCTGTTATCTGTGACCTTGAGCAAGCCACATTGTCTTCATAGAGCTGTTAAATGAGAGAAAAAATGGATTAATGGATTTCCAGAGTCTGTGACCTAAACTTTTAATCTTTTTCAAAGTCCTGAATTCCATTTTTATTATTTTCCAATGAATAATGTTCATAGTATACTTCCAGAAGATTCTCTCCATTGAAATGAGACTTGTTAATATTGTATTCTAAATTCATGGCAAGCGTAGTTTCCTTATGTGCATTTTCTTAACTTAGTAAGATTCCCTCTCACAAAACCAAGAGCTGTAGATGTAGTTCAGTGATAGAACATTTGCCTACCATGTGCAAGGTTCAGCATCACAAAAGAGGAAGAAAAGGTGTCAAATTTATCCCCAAATCCTAGAAATATCCTGTTGCAATGGTTAATTTTAACTATTAAAAACTGCAGTTTTGCAAGTGACATTAACACAGTTTAAGATATGAAATAATGAAATAGTCCAACTGATATGCAGTAAAGACATAAATGGATAACCAGGCATTCTCCTGTGGCAGGAGTTCTTCCTGTGATAGAACAAAAATGTTGACCACAGAAGATAAGACTTGTTACACCAGGTGAATTCATAGTAATCAAGACAGTCATGCCGGGAATGTGGCTTAGTGGTAAGGTGCTTGCCTAGCATTCCCTGGTACCACATACATAGGAAAAGCTGAAAGTGCTACTATGGCTCAAGGGTAGAGTGCTAGCCTTGAGAAAGCCCAAGGGACAGTGCACAGGCCCTGAGTTCAAGCCACAGGACTGGCAAAAAAAAAAAAAAAAAAAAAAGACACTGGAAGAGAAAAATCTATTACAAATGTCTTTGGAACTAAATAAAGTTATGACTGAGGTTTTTTTTTGGTTTGTTTTTAATTGAGAATTCAAATTAATTGCTTGGTGGCATCAGTGTCCTTACTGAGTATTGCAAAGCAAGGAAACTCAGTGTTGTTCCTTACTACTTGAATTGTTACTAAAAAACCTTAATCCCAGAGTCTAGTAACCCTGCTGCTATTCACTTGGAAACTTTGGCAATGTGGTATTTGCTGATTGTAAATAAAGTCAGATCTATAGAGGAAGAATCTGGCCAATGGGGAAATTTACCAGAACATTTTGTGGCAGTTTTCGATATTTTCATTCCTGCTTTTTCTCAATAAACTACCAATAATACTGTGGGGTTTTTTTTTTCTAAGAGGCCTGTTTTTCAGTGTAGGCAAAATTGAATATCCCTTTTTAAGGAATTATACTATATATAAAAATAAAAGTTACCATTTCGAAGAATATTTTAGCCAGCCTGTTGTTAATTTTGAAACCACAAACGATTATATGATATTAAATACCCTTTCCTCAAAAAAACTTTTGCTAATATATATATTATATAATAAAACATATTCTTCCTAAGGAGATTCCCGGGCAGTTGTGTCGAGTGCTTTTTAACATGTTTTGTGCCTTTTACGATTTTATTTAGCTTAAAGGGATGAGCTATTGGCCCATGAGAAACTAGGCTAATCAAAACCCTAATCAGGCCCTGTGTTCAAAAGGCCATAGAAAACTGAGGCTAATCATTTAGTCAATTCAATGAGATCTTCTGCCCTGAGATTATTTTAGAATCCTTTTAAAGGAATGGGGGGCAGAAGCAGTGTTGGGGAAGAGATTGCAAAGCTGCACATGGAGGAATTGGTTTTGCTCGTCTAATTGTCTGGCACTTCTCTGCATCCACAGCTGGCCCTAAAGGATCCTGTGCACACAGTGTCGCTGCAGCAGTTCATCTATGAGAAGCTCAAGGCACAGCAGGAGTTGCTCGGAGAGCAAGGCTTCCAGTCCCTCATGGAAACCGTGGACACCGAGATTGTCACCCAGCTGCAGGAGTTTTTGCAAGGATTCTAAGAGCACATGCCACATGGCTGTCCTGCAAGCCGAATACCCCAGCCCCCCACCTGTATGCGAGAGCCTGCTGAAGTGAAGCCGCTAAGGAGGTGAAGAAGGGAAGACCACACATTTTTTAACTACAGAGTATAAATGTAAATCCCTCATAACTGAAACCACAAACCTATTCCTTCAAAGAATTTAATTTTATATTTATAAAGGGCCCCATGTTTATTAGAGGTACATTTCATGGCAATAGCTGCTTAGTTTCCTGGTAAGAAGAAAACTGTTTGATTACCTTTAATCATGTACTTTTAACACAAGAAAGTAAAGATTAATGTCTGAGATGTTTTATGCAACAGATTGGTTAAATTTGACTGCTTTGTCCTTTTTTTCTAAACCGATGAAAACAAATTGAAAAATGACAAAGCTGTTTAAAAAGCGCAACTGAAGAAATCCATGCACCAGGCAAAAATACATACATACATAATGACAAATATACATACATCACTAAAATGTCTTGCAAGGGAGTTCTTGTCCTCTAATATAGAACACATGTTTTCTCAGACAAGTGCTTTTATTTTCTTTCTAGTACTATGATAGAGAAACTAGTAAAGGCACTTTTTTTTCTCATTTTATTTTCAGTAACTGTATTTAGTATGTGCATGTACACTGTAAGGCCCCCAGAAGTGAAGCTGTAGTATGCCAGTGGCAGGTAGGAGACCTCTGGTCCAGGCTTTGTCCTCATTCCTTTGTTATTCCCTAGTGCAGCCCTGTATGCACTGAGAATTGCTTGGCAGCCCCCAGTCTCCCATGAGCTTATGACAAGCAGTCTGCAGGGCTGTCAGGTTTCACTGACATGGGTCTTAGAGGGTCCTACAGCAACCCTTGGGCTGGCAAACACTGATATCACCAGTCTTCCTTCCTTTCTCCATCATGCAGTACCTAGTAAGGGGAAAAGGAGAAAATAGAGCCTTACTTTGTTTCACTTGCCATTTGTTGTATTTTAAAGTATTTTTAGGAAATATTTAAAAGCAAGATTGGAAAATGTCTTATCTTTCTACGGAAAGTTAGATAAAGTATGTAAGTGTGGGAACCCCACGGCCCCTTTGTAAGCTGTGGAACCCAAAATGTCGGGGGATATTTGATGTTTTCAGAAAGAGAAAGAAAATGTGGCCCAATTAAATTTTCCAAAGATACCTCACCTTTGACTGTTTTGTCTGATTATTTTTCCTGCATAATAACTGCCTAGTGAATGAGAAAAAGAGGCTTCTGTGCTCTGTTCCTGCCCTTCACTGGTAGATTTAAGCTCCCTTCATGTCTTCATTTAAAAGCTGAGTGCCCCTTTCATGCGATATGTGATATGTGCTTGCTATTGTTTAGTCCCTAGTACTGAGCTAAGAATGACATCTTCTGGTAGGCTTACTTTTATTGAAAGCATTATCTAGCTCCTTTAACATCATCAGAGATTCCCAGACATGCTCTGGTTCTTCAGTTTTAGTAAAATTACCACTCTCCTAATTTCTGACATATTTCATTATAGTGCCATAGCAAATTTATTAAAGCAGCTGCTTTGAAGAAAATGGGGGCTAAAAGTAAAAACATTATCGTAAGGGAAGAATTTGCTTCATTAAAAAAAAAAAAAATGTGTAGGACCAGGAGCATGGCCCAGTAGTAGCGTTCTCACCTAGCATGCAAGAAGCTCTGTGTCAGAAAAAGCCAGAAGTGGTGCTGTGACTCAAGTGGCAGAGTGCTAGCTTTTAGCAAAAAGTGTCCAAGATCAGTGCCCAGGCCCTGAGTTCAAGCCCCAGGATTGGCAAATTAAAAAACAATTGGAAGCTAAGCCTGCCAGATTATTACAACAATAAGCTTTGTTAAAAGCTTAGAAAAGGGCTGGGAGTTTGGCCTAGTGATAGAGTGCTTGTCTAACGTGCACGAAGACCCAGGTTCAATTCCTCAGCACCACATACATAGAAGAAAAAAGCTGGAAGTGGTGCTGTGGCTCTAGTGGTAGAGCATTAGCCTTGAGAAAGCCCAAGGTGAGAGCCTGACTAAGTCTCTCATGTCTTTGTGGGCTTAGGACTTTCATTTGTCTTAGAAACCTTAGCCTGTCCTCCTGGATAAAACAGGAAGGGGAGAAGGAGCTGGTATGTGGGGAATACCCTTGCCCCTCCTGTCTTGGGATCAGGCTTTAGTCATGGAGCAAGTTCTGGGCTTATTTCAACGGTGGTAGTGGTACTCTTCTCTTTCTCACAGAGCCCTGTGGGGATCCTTCTGTGATCTTTGTCATGAGAAACTCATGGGTTCCTGCAGAAGTTCTGCATAGAAGTGAGGGGCTTGCCTAAGACCAGGACTGTGATCCTCCACATGACCTGCCAGGCTACTTGCCAGAGCTCTCCTTATCCCACCCCCCAGTAAGTAGTGGCTGTCACAGGATTTCCCATTATGCCACAGTTTAGGAAGACAATTTGCCTTGCAAATCAGTTCCCTAATGAGTCTAAGAAAACTTGCTGATTTTCAGTCTGTCCAGTTTTTCTGGTAAGGATGTGAAAAGACTCCAAGTTCTTTGTATGTTGGAGCTAAAACAAGAAATTTAGTCTCCATATGCCCTCCTGTATATAAATATCCCAACTTGGTCATTAGTGAAGTTAAATGACTCAAAATTATTTCTCAAATAATTTGGAAGTCGCAGTGTAAAAAACATGAGAACTGACCTTCTTACGTGGCCAGTGGCCTTTTCTTGTTATTTTGTGTCCTTTAAACTCAGGCTGGTGTTGTATTATTGCTCCATATAACCTTTGCCTATTTTCCTTTTGGTTATATTTCAGGTAGGATCTCACTTTCGTGTGGGGCAAAAAAAGGAACCATGACTGTGATATTCATACCTGTTACTCCATTGTAGCTGGGAGTAGAGATATGCACCATATGACCAGCTTGTTTGTTGAGATGGAGATTTCATTAACTTTTTGTCCAGTCTGTCCTTGAATTGCTATCCTCTAATCTGTGCCTCCCAAGTAGCTGGGGTTGCAATCATCAGCCACTGGGCTCCACCTTGTTTGAATTTTGGACAGTCTTACTATCTGGTCCAGGCTTAACTTTGAACTCTAGATAGCCCAGGCTGGCCTCAAATTCTCCACCCTCTCCTGCTTCAGTTTCTCATTTCTCTACTTACTGTGTTAAGAACCAAAATCTCACAGAATTCATCTTCCTCTTAGCTACACCTAGGGGATCCTTATCCTGCCTTTGCCTTTAGTTTGGCACAGAACATTCTTGTGACATTTGAATATTTAGGTGTTAATATGTTGAAATTTTTATCCTGCAGGAGATGCTGTTAGCTGTTGGGACTTTTGAATGGTGACCAGGTCATAAGAGCAAGCTATTTTTGTTTTGCAGGTCCTGGAACGCAGGGCCTGGTCACTATCTCTGAGCTTTCTTGCTTAAGTGTAGTGTTCTACCACTTGAGCCACAGCTCCACTTCCAGCTTTTTGTGGTTAACTGGAGATAAGTCCAATGGAGTTTTCTGCCTGGGCTGGCTTCAAACTGGGATCCTCAGATCTCAGACTCTGTGTAGCTCAGATTCAGGAATGATCCACCAGCACCTGGCAAGAGGAGGGTCCTTGTGACTGGTATTAATGCCCCTAGGAAAGACACCTTAGAAGCCTTACTTGCCCGCTCTACCATATGAAGAAGAGGGCCCTTGTCAGATACCACATCTGTGATACCTTGGTGTTGGCTGCTGCAACTGTGAAAAATAAATGTCTGTTGTTTAAAGCCTTTTTATAAGCCACCCCCTTTATGGTCTTTAATTGTAGGAAATGAAAGACATAAGCCACTGGGTGGGTCTGATTATTTACATCCTGAATAATTTAACTTTACAGAGTGCAGTTTTCTCTGTATTAAAATGGCAACAATGGTTTCCTTTCCTGCTGGTTGTGAAGATCAAAAAATCATTCCACTTGCACTTGAACAAATGTTATTGAATGCCTATATCAGCCAGTGTGAAGTACAACATAGAAACATAAAAACAGACAGCACTGGTTTGCTTAGAGCTTTGTATTTTCTCAGAGAGCCATCCATCAAATCGGTCTGCAAACACAGGTAAATTGGGCCCATGACCTGGAGCTCTGAGCCTGGCTGTTGCAGATCTGACCTTAGGCAGGTAAAGTCACAGCTGTGCTCTGGAGGGAAGGGGTGAAGGAACAGGTCACATAGGTATGCCACAGAGCATACCCATCTTGTTAGAGGAGACAACACACAGGCACAGCGGCAGGTAGGATGAGGAACAGTAGAGGGCGGAGAGGGTTTTGTGTCTGGTAGAGCAAGAACAAGAACATGGCAGGCATTAGACCTCACTCTTGGAGTCTGGAAGGGCAAGTGAAGCCTAAACCACAGGATGTGGAGTGACACAAGATGGGGAAGTGACTGGAGTGCCTATGTCAGAGGAACAGTGACCAAGTGGAAGAAAGGAGTGACTGGAGAATCCCTGAAGAGATATTGATGGCAGGAAGTGAAGGATATCGAGTAGGATGAACCCATCCTTGGTGCAGCACTGCCCAGTAGTGTTGTGTCACACAGCTGGGGCCAAAGAGGTCAGGCTTAGTCAGATAGATGGGGCTACTACAAGGCTGAGGACACAAGTTGAGGACAGATAATGGACAGCGGATACAAGGCTGCAAAGTAAAGAGAAAAGGCAGCCTTGCAGGGTGAAAGCAGAGGGGACACATGTGGCTGACTGTCAGATTAAAAAGACTGACAGGTAGTGCGGCTGGGACAGAGGTGTGGAGTTCACGGAGGTGTGGACTGATCTCTGAGGATAGGGTGTGGCTGTGACTGTGTGAGGGAGACTTTTTTTTTCCCTGTCGGTTATAGGGCTTGAAATCTGGGCCCAGGTGCTGTCCCTAAGCTTTTCAGCTTAAGGCTACCACTCTACCACTTGAGCCACAGTGCTACTTCTCGTTTTCTGGTAGTTAATTGGAGATAAGAGTCTCACAGATTCTCATACGCAGACTGGCTTTGAACTGTGATCCTCATATCTCAGCCTCCTGAGTAGCTGGAATTACAGGTGTGAGCCACCCGCACCCAGCAAAGGATACTTCATTATGCTGTTATTTATCCTTCACTCCACTCTCTCTTCACAACTAGTACCCAAATGGAAGAGGAATTTTTGTGGTGGTGTTTTCTTTCCTAAGAAAAGAAACAGAGAAGAGTGCACAGCTGGTATATAAAGTGCTAGCATAATGTCTGCCTGCAGAGATGCTTCAGGAAAGCCTCATCAAGGCACCTTTAAAAAAAAAATTATTGTCGGGGTAAGGTATAGAGGAGTTACAGTTACATTCACCAGGTAGTAGATGTATTACTTCTCACCCACTGATACCCCTTCTCATGTTTTTGTCCCCATTTCCCTCCCCTACCTCCTCCCAATCATCTTGTTTCCCCCCTTCCCTTTCCTATTTCAAATAAACATATATACAATATACCAGGTAACAAAGTCAGATACAGTAACAATATGAGATTAACCAAAGGGCAACAAAGGAGAAGAGAAATAACACAGTACATTAAGAACGACAGTCACACAAGATAAAGTTCTTGTTTCCATATTCTAGAGATCCTTTCATTTTAGGACTCTCCTAGCAGAGGATTACAGTAGCTCAAAACCTAGGTACATAAGGTCATATAGGATGAGACTAAATCAAGGCCCCCTTTAACCTGGATACAGCCCTAGGCTACCTTCTGGACAGACTTCTTGAGAAACTAGGAAATGTTCTATAGGCTGCTCTCAGTTCTATAATGGGTAATGTTTGGCAAAACAGGAAATGCTTTAATTAACCTTATACTCAAAACCATTCCTTCTCGGAGGCTGTGTGTACACGTGTGTAAGCCACATCCTGACCATTGTTTGATCTGTATTTCTCCACCTTTCCAGAAGAACATCCATGTATTCTCTCACAGCTCTGGTGACTAGGTAAGTGTTAGCAGGATTTTTTCCTTCTGTGACCTGTAGGGACAGCCTTCTATGCCCTGTTCTAGATCTTCTGGTGTTTGCTGGCATTCCTTTGTGCTTCTTGTCTTGTCTCTGCCTCTAGTCACATGATGATCACTCTGGTGTCTCCTCTTTATAAAGACACTGCCAACATATTTGGGCCCAGCCTACTCCAGCATGACCTTATTTTAAGGGATGGCAGCAGCAAGGGTCCCACTTTTAAATAAGATCACATTCCAAAGTGTAGGAACTTGCAGGAGGGGCAGAGAAAGCAAATTTATAGAATTTTATAGAAGCCAATTGACGTTCACATTTTCTATTCATATTTTCCTATCAGTATGTCTGACAGCTGAAAACTGTCAAAAGGGCTAGAGTATAGTTGAAGTGAAACTGTCCAGTGAGCTCAAGGCTCTAAGTTCAAACCCAACATCACCAATAATACATCAAAATAGTCTAGGCTGGAAAAGTGGCTTAGTGGTCGAGTGCTTACCTAGCATGTATGAGGCCCTGGGTTTGATTCCTCAGTATCACATAAATAGAAAAAGCCAGAAGTGGCATGGTGGCTCATGTGGGAGAGCACTAGCCTTGAGTACTGAGAGGCTTAGGGACAGAGCCCAGGCCCTGAGTTCAAGCCTGGCAAAAAAAAAAAAAAGTCTAGGTCTACATGTGCTAAGTCAGTCAGGGTGAGTTGTTTGGCTTAGGGGTTAGACCCGGGCACTCAGGTGGTCTGTGTAAGGGCTGGGATCTGAACGGCAGGTGAACGCGGACTGCAGCGTCTGCAGCCCTCCAGCCATGGAGGTGAGTGTTCCTGACTCATCTACTGATCTTGCCTCTGCATAGTTGTTCAAAAGTATAATTCATTTCCACATTATAATGGTGTTCACTAATACCTATCTTTTGTGAGAGGGAATGTGTTGGGGATTGAACTCAGGGTCTTAAAGATTTCCGGGCATGCACTATACATACCACTTGGGCCACATCCCAGCCCTTATTTTTAAGTTCTGTTAAAGAATGACCAAGAACCAGGACTTGAGTTTCATACATCACATTGCAGTGCAGTGTTACAGAAGGGTTTGCCACCAAACCAAGAAGGTATCCTGGGGAGGAAACTCCTACATTACTGTACTTTTAAAATGTCCTTTTGTTTTCAACTAAAACTTGCGCGGAATTCAAGTCTGCCCTGAGGCATTTCTGTTCACAATTTTTATGGTGTATTACCAAAAGCATGCTGGTTTTGTAATGATTTGAATATAGAATGTCCCCCAGAGGCTCAAGTCCCCCGGCTTGGTCATCAGACAGTGGCACTGTTTCATAAAGTTCTAGGAACTTTAGGAGTTGCAGGAAGCACATCGTTAGGTACACAACTTTGAAGATTGTATCTGGTACCCAGAACTTCCTTGCTCTTTGCTTCCTGTCTTCCATATGGTAGTCAAACTCTCCCCAGGTCCCTACATCCACTGTAGGAGTGTTCTGCCTCACCATAGGTCCAGAAACACCAGTGCTAAATACATCTTTCATCCTTTAAGCTGATGTCTCAGGTATTGAGCCACAGCTAATATAACTAACAAAAGTAAATTAACACAATAACTGAGCTGAGCATGCTCCAAAATACACCTATTGCATGTTCAACAACGTGCTCCTTAACTGAGCTGCTTAGAAATGAACCTACACCTAATGTGCTTTCCTAGTAGTGTGTATAAGCTTCCCAAACAAAACACTTCCTTTGCTTAGGACACTGCTTTGGATGTAACACCCATGATTTCTCCTTACTTGATGTAAATGTTTTTCTGCTTCTTTATGGATTTATGTTCACCAAGATATGAACTCACTGCACTGGGTCACAGGACTGGATTTGGCAGAGTCTAAATAGAATGTAAAATGATTTGCAATGAGTTAAGTACACTGAATTGTAGTTGGCCAAATTTTAAATGATAATGGAATTCAGGTTGCATACAGCTGCACTGAACTTTTACTTCATTTATGATTTGGCCATCAGAACGATGTAGCTGCTGTTTCTAATGTGTTGTGAAAGAACACAACAATCAGATAGACCTGACCTTGATTTTAGGCTCCAAATCCTCATTTCTCCAAATAATACTCCCTCCCTAATCTATGCCCTGTTCTCAAGAAACCAAGTCTTTTCATTTACATGGCAAAAGGAACTTTGCAGAGTTGAATAAGGTACTGAGTCTGTGATGGAAAGAGTATCATATCCACTGTGGGTATGATACATGGGTCCTTAAAAGCAAAGAACATGGGCCAGGAGTTTGGCCTAGTGGTAGAGTGCCTGCCTAGCATTCACAAAGACCCGGGTTCAATTCCTCGGTACCACATACATAGCAAAAAGCTAGAAGTGGTGCTGAGGCTCAGGTAGTAGAGTAGCCTTGAGAAAGTCCAAGGACAGTGCTCAAGCCCTGAGCCCAAGCCTAGGACTGGAAAAAAAAAAAGCAAAGAACATTTCTCAGCTATGGTAGAGAGAAAAATAACGAAGGTAAAGTGTCATCGGGATGAGTTGTGCTGGCTCTGAAACTGATTGATGACGGGACCACAAGCCAAGGAATGCAGTCTCTATGAGCTGGAGAGACAAATGAACCAAGTTCTTCCAGACCCCCTCACCCCCCCAAGAATGCAGCCTTGTCAGTGCTTTGGTTTTAGAATATCTCATCTGCAGAACTGTAAGATATGCTTTCTTGTTTTAAGTCATTAAGTGTGTCACCATTAGTTAAACCAGCAACAGGAAAGTAAGGTACCTTCTTACTATCTGCGTGACTTTCTCAGTCTTGGTTTTCTCATCTATAAAATATGATAATATTGATTCTTGTAAAGAATATACATGGGCTAACTGGGATGAGGTATAGAAGATCTTTGTTAGAAGTCCAGGTCTGAGGAGTCTGATTATTGTCCCCTAATGCCTGGCCTGCAGTGGAAGTCTAAATGACATCAGGTGAGTATCTGAGCTGATGGTGAGATCTATGGTCTGTTCTTCCATGCACCAGCATGCATCGGCCTTGTCTTGGAACTCATTAGAATCACCAACTGATTTAGTTCATTTTTAACCAGATCTCCAGGTGATGTGTGCGTGCATGTGTGTGTGTGTGTGTGTGTGTGTGTGTGTGTGTGTGTGTGTGTGTGTGTGTGTGTGTTTGGAGATGTAAGAACCACTGAACTAGACGTTCTGTAGTACCAGAGGTCCAACAGAATAGATTGCTAGGCCCAGGATTTATGGTCCTGGGCCTTCAACATTTGTTTTGTTTTCTGTTTCCAGTTATTTTCAATATACAGAGGGTTGAGAGCCCCTGAAATAAATACTTAGAGATGCCCTTGAGTATACCTTTTCCTCTAAAGAAAACAGCTAAGCTATGGCAAGTTCTACTTAGGATCATAGTTTTACAAATTACTTAATAGAATAAACATTAAAGCAAAACAGAAAAACTCTCAATGGCCCTTAACTGTCCAATTCCCATGCAGGCTTCCTCCTGGCACCCAGCACCTGCTTCACTTAGAAGAAATCCTTAGACAACTCTCAGACTCCCTTGCCTTGAAATCTGGGCTGTTTGCTCTTTCAGAAGAGAAACCCAACTGCAATCACAACTTTCAATGATTAGATAACAGATGAGTGGTTTTAGAAAGCACTCTATTCCAGGAGTATTGCATCCTCCCCCAGTGTTGAGCACAATTATGAGAAAGCTCAGCAGTTTTAAGTAGGGCAGCCCAGCCATGTCTGCAGGTGGCCATCATCTTTGAATTGTACTTCAAGAACCAAAACTAAAGCAGCTGCTCTGCTCTCCAGGACTCCCGGCACAGAGGTTTGGGCTCTAGGCAGAATCTGCCAACTGTACACTCTTTGTTGCTCAGGAGCCCAAACAGATGAAGGCTCTGGAGGGAAGTCTACATTGAGGATGGGAAGCTGAGTGCCCACAGGGTAGAGAGCAGGAAGGGGAGGCAGGGATGAAATTCCTGAGCCTCAGGCAACTTTGAGACATTTGCAGCCTACCGAAAAATATACCAATGCGGCCATTCAGGGTTCAAAAAGCATGTGTGTTTATGGTAAGGCCTGATAAGTAGAAAGATGGATCCCCTGGCGGCCATAGTCCACCCATCTCTTGTTTGTCCCCTTTGCAGTTCTCAGATTATCTAAGATGCCACCTCCTCACGTAAGGAGAGCATCTTAACAATTCAGGTGCTTTCTTGCCTTTCTGGTCAGGATGTTCTGTTATACTTATATCCACAAACGTTATATGGCACCCAGGGAAGAGGGCTTTCAGGGTTCCTGAGCTGTGATGTTTTTCCTGGTCAGACTGTTTTTTCCTGGACAACTTATCTCCTGAGGCTGTCTGTAGATCTGGCCTTCTCTTTATCCTTCCTGCCCATTTGTGAGTGACGGGTCTGCCTAGCCTGACTTGCTGTGGAAGCCTTCTATCTCAGCAGACTCATATGAGTATAGAAAGCCTTTGCTCAGGTAAACCAGGCTCTTTCTAGGTGGCTATGATTCCTGTGGATTTACCAGGACAGCTTCTTGGTGGAGCTAGAGCCTCACAGGTTCTGCTCAGAAGATTCAGAATCGGAAAACACACACACAAAAAAACAAAAAACCACCCAAAACAACAAAGAAAACACCTTGCAAAGCCAAATTTCTGAAAAGTACGTTTGGTAACATTTCTGGACTCAAATCATAGGGTGTTACTGCCCTCACCTCTTCGACCGAACACCTGACAGGAACAGCATAAAGGAGGAAAGACTTACTTGGCTCTAGTTCATAGCATGTGGCCCCATGTGCTTAGGAAGAAAATCATTGCAGCAAGAGTTTGTGAGGTTTTACCTGATGGCAGACAGGAAGCAAAATGTAGGGACAAGATATCCGTAGAGAGCTCCTTCCTCTCCTTCAGCCCAATCTCCCACCCTATTTTTCACTAACTCCCAAGAATATAATCCTATTATGAATCCAACAATGTATGAAGTCATTGATTAAGTGAGAGGCACTCATGATCTGAGTCTCTGGGAATATTCTCCCAGACACCCAGAGATGGGCTCTCATTATTCCTTACCATCTTTCAATCCTGTCAAGTTGACAAAGAAAATCAATCATCACAGATGGTTTCCCTGAGCTTTCCAGGCCTCTGTCCTGTTAAGAAGACTGCTTAAGTTTTCAGGAAAGCCTCATAGGGGTACAGTAGAAATGGATGAATACGTTATAGCTAGGGCACTTGAACTCACTGTGGACAGTAGTACCTAATCTCTAGAGATGAGTCTTGTTCAGCCAGTGATCAGGCTGGCACTTAGGTTTCAGAAATTACTCTAAGGGCCTTATATGTGTTAGCTAGCTTTTCATAAGATCACACTCCCCTAAAGAGAAGAATTTGTAATACTGGAGATGAAATGCCTTTTTCTTGGTTAATACTTCAAATGGTACGAAGCAGTTTCATGCTGTCTTGTTCACATGGCTGATCATGAGTTAAAGTATGTGTGCCCCAACCAGGAGTGGATGAAAGCATGGAGCAGACCAGAGAAACCATCCCACCTGCTGGCCTTCCCAGGACAAGGGCTGCCTCTACAGCTTCTGCTGGTGATAGGCAGGAAAGGCAACCAGGGTACTGGAGAAATCAGAGTTCAAGTACCTGGGAGAGAGGCCACCTCCCCAGGGTCAGGGGTACAGTGGCCTCTGGAAGCAAGTCTGGTTAACTGCCTCTCATCTGAAGTCACATGACAGTAAGCTAGAACCAGCTGCTTATGTAGATGAACTCTTGCTTTCCAAAGCAGCTGAGGTTTGAACTCAGGACTTTCTGCTTACTAAGCAAGTACATGGCTACAGTTGAGCCATACCTCCAGTACTTTTTGTACAGGAAAATTTTGAGGTAGTCTTACCTCTTATCCTGGAAGCATATCCAGACTATGAACCACCTCTTTTTTTTTTTTTTTGCCAGTCCTGGTCTTGGGCTCAGGGTTTGAGCACAGTCCTTGGACTTTCTCAAGGCTAGCACTCTACCACTTGAGCCTCAGCACCATTTCTGGCTTTTTTCTATGTATGTGGTACAGAGGAATCGAACCCAGGTCTTCGTGAATGCTAGGCAAGCACTCTACCACTAGGCCAAACTCCCGGCCCTGAACCACCTATTTTAAGATTCCCCTTGTAGCTATAATCAAAGATGTATGCCATCATACCCAATTTCTTTTGTTGAGATAAAGTCTTAAAGACATTTCAATTAGGTCTGGCCCGGAACTGTGTTCCTTCTAATCACAGATGCCCAAAAAGGGAGGATGAGTCACCAGTACCTAGCTTCTTTTGTTCTTACTCTTTTCTTTTTTCTTTTTATGTGGTACTGAGGAATTGAACCCAGGGCTTCAAGCATGCTATGTAAGCATTCTACCTCTAACCCACATTTCTTTGATTCTTATTGGGCTTAACACCCAACTCTGAACCAATCACTGTGGCCAAAAGACTGGTATTCAAATGGACTAGGCAGGTCTGAGTCACATGCCCAACTTTGGAACTGGCCATAGATTCCTAAGTGTGTAATCTGAGTATAGAGGAGGAGAGGGTTAGATGATTGCTACATGGTGAGGACAATAATAAATGAAGTAAAAGGGATTCTTTATCCTGAAGCTATAGAGTAGTTGAAAAAAACGAGATTTGGTCTTTGGAATGTAAGCCCAAGTGGTTATTAGTATCACAGAGAATTATGTCTGCAGCAGCTTTCTCAGTGGATCCATCAATCTTTGCCATGTTTACTTTACTCGCTTTTTTTTTTTTTGGCCAGTCCTGGGGTTTGAATTTGGGGCCTGGGCACTGTCCCTGAGCTCCTTTTGCTCAAGGGTAGCACTCTACCACTTAAGCCATAGCACCACTTCTGGCTCTTCCTGTTTATGTGGTACTGAAGAATTGAACCTATGCATGCTAGGCAAGCACACTACCACTAAGCCACATTCCCAGCCCATAAGTTTGTTTATTTTAAGCCTATTTGTTGCTGTCTACCTTACATACGCTAGACTCCAACTTCATTCTGCATTTGAATTGATAAGACATTAGCTTTACTAGCTTGCATTTTTTTTTTTTTTTGCTGTGGGATTTGGTAGGGTCTCCCTTCCTCTTCTGCATTGTCTCATGAGGAAGCTGATCTCCAGTGAACCCATCCCATCCAGCCATTACTTTAGGAAGCAACTCAGGATGTTACCTCTCCTCTCCCATCTGGGTCTGTAGATTTTGTAGATAAACTTCTATGATCCATGACTAAGGTGGGTGACAGAAACTCTTGTCTTTAATTCATAAATCCTCTTACATGGGCTTTCCGTGGGGGGCGAGCATTTTTATGTAGGATTAAAGATTTAGTGAATCACTTCTGTGGAAGTCCAAATAGGAGATAGTCAATGGTGGGCATCCAATACCAGGCCAAGTATATGGACTCCTTGTCTTGTTGACAGTGGAGAGGCATTGAATATGTTTAAGCACAGGGAGCACACTGCTTATGAACACATAGTAAATACCAAGCCCTTTACTATCTACATGTCCCTACATAAACCATCTTATTTCATGGCCACATTATCTTGGAAGAAGAGTCCCCCCTTTAAGTTGGCAATTACTCATCTAAATTCTTGTCATTCTTGGCAGAAATCCTCACAAATACCAAGGATATCCAGAGAAATGACCAACTACCAATCTAACTTAATACACTTGGCAACTGGTGTGTTGGCATTTTGTTTTTCAGAGTGAAAGCTTGACAGAGTGCTCATCTTTCCACTCATTGGCAGAGTGACTGAGGAAGACAGGAAGTTGGAATAACAGTGAAAAGGAAATGATGCAGTTCCCTCTGCAGTCAGTCATTTCCCCTCTGTGCCTCTTGCTTTCCCAGATCGTTCAGATCTCCACCTCTGCATTTCCTTCCTTTCTCTTGGCTGGCAGTCTTACCACCCTGCCATTGATTGTTTGCCTCATGTCCTTTATATCCGCTCTCCTCCAGTTGGCTTTCCTCCCTTTCCTGGCCTTTCCCCCACAGAATGGTTCCTTAAACTTGCTGGAGGAAAGCCCCCTGCCCTCTGTCTGTTTACATCACTTTATCTGTCTGTCCTCAGTCTTAGAGGCTTCTGACTAGTGTCTCCCTTGTTTATTCCAGTTCTTGTCCTCTTGTCTGTTTTGACTGATTAGCTTTCTAGTGGAATATCACTTCCCTTCTGCTTATCTAGCCTTGTCCAGCTTTCATTTCCGTCAAGAACAGCAGTCTGTGGACCAGAAAGACATACTTGGTTTTTTTTTTCCTCTGATTTATCTTTTGTGTCTTTCTGTGTTTGTGATTCAGCTCTTCTATCCTCTAGCTATGTGAATCTGCAAGCTTCCTTTACCTCCCAATATTGCAGTGTCCCTCTCTGTAACCTGTGGTGCTGTAGTTATTTCTCCTATAGGATTCTTAGGAAGATTTGATGAGTCCTTTAATATATGGAACAGGTTTGGGAAATTGCCTGGCACCTAGTAGTTATCTGGTATGTAGCTCTTGTGATGGTGTTGATGGTGGTATTTTATTCTTCTGACACATCTCTTCAGAGGAGTTCCTTAAAAACAGCAGATGCAGAGGCAGATTTGGTGGACAGAGAAAGGTGTGGGTGACTGGGTGGGAGGACTGAGCACATGCCCCATGTCAGCTTAGGTTCTGATTCCTTTCATGGATGTGAGAGGGAAGCTGCCTGTCCTTCAAAGCAAGGAGCAGACAGTGTTTTTGCTTAGTGGATAAGTGATTACATGAAGAATAAAGTCATTTGGGTAAACATGGACTTGGTTGAAATTTCTTTTAAAACACAATGAAACAAAAACAAGCAATGCTCAGTAGGATTGGCACTCCATCTGTTTTGTTCCTTTCTGATGCTCCATCAAGTTTCCTAAATGCAATTCAGCTTTGAGAACATCTGGAATCAGCCAAGCATGTATTTTAAGCATTGACATTATAATCTGTATTTCTTGCTGCTTAGTTATGCCTGTCAGCTATTCATCGACCCTCAAAGATGAGGTTAGCCAGTGAGTTCCATTCAGATAGGGTTGTACCTCAGAGTGTATTGAGCATCCTGTGGGAACATTGTGTATGTGCACCTTATCTTTTTCCCAATTACAATGGTAATAATGTTCATCACGGAAAGATTGTAAAATAAAGGGTGCAGAAAAGCAGTGACAGTCATAATTCACTTCCCACAAATAGTAGCTCATAATATGTAATATGTATGTGTGAAGAGCAAAATAAATATGCCCACATTTATATTATATGTTATATGATGTATTATATACATGTGTGCATATATGTGTGTATATATATGTGAACATTCATATGCATATATTACTTACTACCTTAAAAAATAAAGCTAGGATCATATTGAATATACCTTTAGAACAGGTTTTGGTAATATATCCTGAACTTTTTTTCTATCCTTTATTTGTATGAATATAATATTTGAAAACATCCTTAATATTGGTGGGTGGATCTTCTGTCACTTGAGCTCCTCCAGGAAGCACTGTGAGAGGATTGAGTGTCTGTGAGACATTGAGGGATGACGGAAATTCCTGTGAAGGACAAAGAGGGGGCGGGGGGGAGGGCAGAGTCCTTTCTCAGGATGCTGTGAATGGAGAGAGAGAAGGGGGTGGGGACAGGAGGAATGATGCTGACAGGGTCTTGCCAAGGCGAATGGTGACAAAGGTGAACCACTGGACAGTTCTGGTGTTAGACAACAACGGTATGGCTCTGGGGCCCTACATGCCAGATCATTGACTGGAAGCAGCAAGGGAAACACATAATCCTACCGTGAACAGTGTGGTAGTTCTGCCGAGAAGCCACGAGAGCCTACTACTAGTTGACTATGTTTCCTCAGCAGGTTCTGAGGAAGGAAACCTTATGGCACAACAACCTGGCCATCCCAGATATATCATAAATTGTTAGCTTTATTGTTATCTACTTGGGCCATTTTCATTTTTCCTGTTATATATTATAAAATAAATTAACATATGTCTTTGTATTCCTCTCTAATAACTTCTTTAGAGTAGGTCAATCCATAGACTTATGTGTATTGAACATGGTGTACTGTTTTTCCCAGGCTACTTTTCAAAATTCAATTTAAAAAATGAAAAAGAATCAATTAATTCCCAGAAGTGGAGCTGTGGCTTAAAGTGATAGAATGTGCTAGCCTTGAGCTTGGGAGCACCGTAGCTCAGGGACGGCATGCAAGCCTCAAGTTCAAGCCCCATGACTAATAAAAAAAAAATAAAGTAGATCTGTTCTAAGTTGATAGAGCATTCGATGTTCAAAAGATAGTATAAAAAATTAAGCTATGTCATTAATAAGTTTGTATAGTGATTATATAACAATAGTAATTTTGACACAGTAAGAAAATGTATTATTAAAATTGACCTTACCAATTTATCTGAAAAATGTATTACGTGGCTCTCATGTTGAGCTTGCATTCTATTTCTGCTGTATCACAAAGGTCTAGATGACAAATGTTGGTCTAGAGTCTAGAAGGGAAAAAATGACAGCTGTCCTGAGGACAGAGAGCTCTCATTAAGTTCCTGGGGACAGAGATCCAGGCTTTGCATCAATGTTCTAGAGATAGGATGAAGTTTACCAGTTCCCTGTAATCTTCCAGCTGAGGAGCCCTCAGAGCCGAAGTTTAGCTCCTTTGTTTTGTACATGGAGAAACTAAGGCCCAGCGTCTTGTCACATGTTTTATCACAACTGGTTTATGGCAGAAAACTAAATGGAGCAGTGACTCCAAATACATTTTAAAATCAGAATTACTTTTTCTTCTCCATAAATATGTGATAGTTAAGCATGCATATCATTTGGTAAGAGGAAGAATTCATGATCAAGCTTCTTTCTCAACAAATTGATTACAATCATTAGCATGCTTTCACATCATGAATTATCTAATCATTAACTGTATTGAAAATACTCCAGTGCCAAACATAAATTGCAGGTCTGAGAATATGAGGTATTTTCTTGGCTAATTTTGTCATATGCAAATTATTTTGGTAAAGTGTTTTATTTATCTTTTTTATCTGATTGTATGACTTGTATTTAGGGGGCGGTGGTCAGTACTGAGGTTTGAAGTTGGGCCTTGCACTTGGCAGACCAGAGATTTACCCATGGAGTCTTGCCTCCGGTCCTGTGCTTGTTAGTCTTCATTTCTTCTTCTTTTCTCTTTTTTTTTTTTTCTAGAGGTCCATTAAAGAAGACTTCCGCTAGAGAAACCTAATTATTTTCTATTTCTTTTTTCAAAATCCTGAACCAAAGTCATGCCTAACAGTTCCGGAGTGCCTTAAAAGTGGTTTTGTTAAAGTGCTTGCCTAGCATGCATGAAGACCCGGGTTCGATTCCTCAGTACCACATACATAGAAAAAAGCCAGAAGTAGTGCTGAGGCTCAAGTGGTAGAGCTCTAGCCTTGAGAAAGTCCAAGGACAGTGCTCAGGCCCTGAGCTCAAGCCCAGGACTGGCAAAAAAAAAAAAAAAAAGTGGTTTTGTATAATCATCCTGATCTGTTGTGCTTATTTAGCTAAGCATTTATTGAGTTCATGTGGTCTGACAAGAACCAATTACTTAAAAATAAATATGATGATTTTTTATGGTCTAAAAGTCATTTGACACTTGGTACATTCTAAGCCAACTTGGGCAGAAAGGTCTGATAGACTATCTCCAAAATAACCAGTAGTAATCCAGGCTGGAGCAATGACTCATTTCTTAAAACCAGTTAGTTATAATGGTTCTGTGTATGATAGACAAGAGGACTTATTGGGTTTTTTTTTCTGGTTTTTCAATGTCTCTCTATTTTCTCTTTTATTTTATTTTTGGGAGATGACTATGACAGCCACTTGAGTGCTTGCCTGCTATTTCAAAAGGCCATGCATTTCTTTTTCTTTTTTAATTTTTTGGAAGATTTTGTTAACACTGATTTTTATATCATATTTCAAATGTTATGTTTAACAAACAAGTATCTGAGAAGGGAATTTCTATATGCAATCACTTGCACATAGATTTTAGAACATAATTAAAATGAAGCTGAGGGTTTATATGACATAGATATATATATCAATCTATATAATATAATCTTTCTTTTTATATAATTTCTTTTTATTTTTACTTTATTGATATGCAGAGAAGTTATAGTAATATGAATCCGGTAATAAACACCCTTCTTTTGGAACCATGTCTCGCACTTCCCTCACCTTCTCCCAGGTTTCCCTCCCATCCTCACCCACAAGATGTATAGTTCATTTTCCACATAGTATCTGGTAAATATCACTAAAGCATTTGTTCATTCTTTGTTCCACCTTTTCTGTGCCCCCTTATCCTCTCAAATACAAACAAACAAAGCAAAAGGAAAAAAAAACAAAACAGCAACAATGGCAACTGAAGAATGTCTCTTGTTTCCTTTTCTTGGAATTCATTTCATAAAATGTTGTATTCTATGATGATATGCACAGAGCTATTGCGCCTTTGTCAACCACTCCTGTGTCTATCCTCCTTTGAAAGCCCTGCATTTCTGAGGTAGTCTCTTATGTTTCAAAGAAAACAAAGATTTAGTTTGCTGCTTTAAGATATGGGCTGCCAACTAAGTCAGGAAAAAGAAATGTTTAATTCTAGTCATGAAATGAAAAGAGAGCCAGGGTTTGTAGCACTTTTTATGATCCTTATTATTATGAAGTCGGGAGAGGAGGATGGCAAGATAGGGGTCAGGTCAGTATGAAGCTACATAGTGAGTACAAGGCCAACTTGAGATCCATAGTGAAACTCCATCTATAAAAGAGAAACCACTCCCCAGGGAGGAAAAAAAACTGAAGAGACACTTTCTAAGTCTATCTCTACATCCCTGTTACATCTGCCACATGTGGGTTTTACATCTGCCTGAAAAGTGAACTTACATCAGGTCGAGCTTGATTTCTGAGCACGCAGTGAAATGTTAGAAATCTCCTTCAGAAGTACTTTCATTAAATTTTCTGCAGCAAAAAGAGTCCCTGGGAAGAACCAAAGAAATGGGTACTGGATGTTGACTTGCGCATGTGCTGTTTGAGGCAGGTGCCAGTGGCTCATGCCTGTAATTCTAGCTACTCAGGAGGCTAGAAGGGGAAATCGAGGAATGAGGTCCAGAGGAGGAGGAGACGCTTATCTCCAAATGACTGGGAGAAAACCAGGATGGCTCTAAGTGGTAGAGTGCTAATCTTGATTGAAACAGTTCCCAGGCCCAGATTACAAGCCCCAAGACCAAAAACAAAACAAAACAAAACACCCATGGTTTTGAGACAGCTTTTCTTCCATTCTCCTGGAGATGCTCCTTCAGAGTCCTTAGTTTATCCCCTTTCCCCTCCCAGCTTCCTATGCTGCACATTTTCCTTAGTTTACCTTGGTGTACCTGGATCTGAGGATTTTGAAACAGAAGAATGTTATTCGTCTTGAGAAGAAGTGTTCTGTTCCTCTCCATCTACCTGAGTTTTCTGACAACATAGCCTAAAAGTGGTATGTTGAGGATTCTCCATAGATACACAGCGACAGGATATTGCAGACATTTTATAAATTGGCAATATGTGAGAAAGTTGGGTTTATTGTGTCAGCTTCCTGATAATGTCTTGTATCTGTTCAATACTGATTTGGGAGATACTGTTTATTAAATGAAGGGATTTTCTTTATTTCTTAAATAAGGAGAAACCATCTTTGCCATAAGAAGTTAGAAATTCAAAGTTGGCTGGGCCCTGGTACCTCTGCCTGTAATCCTACCTATTAAGGAGGTTGAGATGTAAGGGTAATGGTCTGAAGCCAGCTGGGGCAGGAAAGTCCATGACACTTTTATTTCCAATTAACTAGAAAAATCTGGCAGTACTGAGGTTCATGTGGTACAGTACTACCCTTGAACATAAAATCTTAAGGGGAATAGCCATGATCTTAGTTCAAGGCCCAAAAGAGGCAAAAAGAAAGAGAAAGTAATTCAAAAATTCAAAGTTGCCACATCCTAGATATAAATCTGGATTACGGTGCTCCTTTTTGAATACCTACTATATGCAAGATGCCAAGCTAGAATCTTTACATGCATCATTTCAATCTCTGCACCTCAATCCTGTGGTCCTAATTTACATTTATACACCAAAATGTGTCCAGAGTATTCAGGTGATTTTTCTAACACCATCCTTCTATCAAGTCATCACTGATGTTAAGATCCAATTTTCCTCTTTGTCATATCATACTATAGGTGTTTATTACAGAAAACCAAAAGAGGTGCACTTTAACAAGCTCAGAAAAGAGGTCTGTCTCACGTCTCACTTTGTAGAGGATGCTTAATCACACATGGATAAAAAATACAAAGGGGTGAATCTGGGCACTGGTGGCTCATACCTGTAACCCTCACTGCTCAGGAGGCTAAGATCTGACGACTGAAGCTAGCCCAAGGCAGGAAAGTCAGTGAGACTCTTATCTCCACTTAGCCACACACAAAAGAAGCCAGAAGTGGAGCTGTGGATTAAGTGGTACAGTGCCAGCCATGAGAGAAAAAGCTAAGGGACAGTGCCCAAGCCCTGGAGGAGTGGGAGACAAACATATGGCTGAGCCAGTCACTGTTTCCTGAGGTCAGGTAGGTAATTCCTTCCTGTAGTTCAGGGCTTGAGCATTGCCTTGTCTGCTCCAGCCCTAGTTTTGCATGTGGTCCTTGGCAGCTGTGCCTGGGTCAGACATTGTCCATAGGAAGTTCTGCCATGCCATTTCTTTCATGTTGATTGTGTCAGGGGACACATCAGCCCATTCTTTAATTTAAAAGCCAGTGACTTCTCAATTTCCAAGTAACTGTAGGGTTTAGGAATATCAAGGGTTTTTTTTTTTTCGCTTGTTCTTTCTAGAAATATGTTCTAAACTAGAGGGGAAAATGCTGTTCAGGTGCACATAAGAATTATTAAAAGAACTATTTATCTTTGGTAAATGATTGCATATGATGAAATCTCTATTAGCCACCAGACTTTACTGCCATTAAAATGACTGGAACACAGTGGTATTTCAGGGGAGGAGGCCAGGCATAAGAAGACAAGAGGAGGGAACTTGCTCCATATTCCTGTAGCATTCTGAATTTTCTCCCCCATGAAGAAATTAAAATTGCAGTTTTTTTCTTTTCTGTTTCTGTGCCCTATGGTCCATTATTTCTTGACCTGATGAATGACAAATACTTACCTGAAAATATGAACCAATGAATAAGAATTTTGGTCTCGTGTGTGTGTGTATGTGTGTGTGTGTGTGTGTGTGTATGAGCGAGCACATGCAGACATGCGCACAGAGCTTGCTTTAATCTCCTCTACAATATAATAGATGTTAGGAAGCCATTTTATGTAAGTTTGAAATTGTACTTTTACGTTTTGCTCTAATAAGGTTTTTACTCCTGGATGTACATTGCAATCACTTAAAAAAAAGTGGAGTTAAAAAAAAAGTGGAGTCAATACTCTGTCCATTCTTCCCTTAGATTCTAAGGGAATTAGCTTTGTTTGGTGCTCCTGGAAGTCGGCATTTTCAAAAGCTTCCTGGTGTCTTTCCTGAGTTACTCTTCCAGGATTACTTGGAGCAGCGGTACCTTCTGGCTCGGGTGGCACAGAGGTGGTCATGTCAGCATATTTCTCACTGAGTCTTGTGGGAAGGAACTAGTTGCCTGCAAGCATTTCCCTAAATAGGAGACAAGGCTGGCAGCCCCACCAGGGCCCAGCTGAGGCTCCTGTACAGCCACTGCTTGTCTGTAGGTCATGGGCAGGCACTGAACTGCTTTCCTGAGGAAGCCTTACTCAGCTTCCATCTTTCCCACATTATCTTTCCTTTCCCCATTGTGAAGAGCACTGGCTTGTCTGACAAAACCCAGAAGGATTAAACATACAGACAGTTTTCTGGTAGAAATGAGTATACCTGGATCAAAACTAGATGCAAAAGTTATTCTTGCTGGGAATAGAGCTCTGACCTGTGTTGAAAGTAGGACTCCTTGGGCTGGGAGTTTGGCCTTGTGGTAGAGTGCTTGCTTAGCGTGCACAAAGACCCGGGTTCAATTCCTCGGTACCACATACATAGAAAAAAGCCAGAAGTGGTGCTGAGGCTCAAGTGGTAGAGCTCTAGCCTTGAGAAAGTCCAAGGACAGTGCTCAGGCCCTGAGCTCAAGCCCAGGACTGGCAAAAGAAAAGTAGGAGTCCCGAAAAGTCCTATATGTGTGATGGCAATGGAAGGGGAATCATGATTCTTTTGCCCCAACTCTTAAAATAAAAAGTCAGAACGTTATTTAGCTTCACTGATATCTGTGTACCAGGGACAGAGTCTGTGCACAAGACCACTCAGCTCAGCTCTACATGCCTCCACGCCATTTCGTTCTGTTAAATCTGTATGTTCTCAGTGTATCTCTGTCTAGTTATTTCTGTTAAAGATCTGAAAAATAGATTTGGCCGCATGCCTTTGCCCTGTGTCCTTTAAAGGAAGAAGGATATGTACAGATGTGCCTGTCCTGGAGTTTCTGGGAATGTAATGTGCCTTTCCTGGGTAATTTGTCAAGAAAGGAACCTTTACAGATATTAAGCAAGCTCACGGCATGGGTTTGACTGATAGTTTTATATATACACATTTTGATTAATTGGTATCAAGAACTGTGGCAGGTCTGAGCTTTTACCCTCGTGGAGTTAACAAATTATTCTGCCATAGTGGCGTGGAGACTGGCACAAGACTTCAAGCTCCTTGATAAGAGATAGGGACTTGATTATTGACAATGTTATCTGCCACTACATCACTGGCAATTTCTAGTGTCAGGGTGACACCATACAGGCCAAGTTGCCTTTGTAAAGGCACAGAGAGATACAGTCCAGAAGAAGACCTCAGCGCTTAAGGAATTATGATCTCTTATCCTGGACAAAGCACTGCTACCCTGTCCTCTGGAGGGAAGAACCATCTCTACCTTCCAATGCTGTTCACTAAATAAAAGTCTTTGGGGGTGGGGTTGTGTGGAGCAAGGACAGTCTTCTGCTTGTAAAAGCAGTCCTCTCCCTAGAGTAAGTGGGAAATAGCATGGAGCGCATAGAGAAAGTTGAATGCCAAGGGAGAGAGAGCAAACTTTATAAACTTCTTAGACCCCACACATTAAATGTCACAAATGAGTCTATGGATCCTCCCCTGGCTCAGTGCACATGTGCTATTGAACAAACCTAGTAGCCCCCAACTCTCACTACATGTTCAGCTTGTAGTCCTGTGACTTATCTTGATGGCTTTCTGTTTCAGTGGCTCAGTGAGTGTCAGCTGGCCCATACACGTGTCAGATTCACTTCCTGATGGCTGTTAAGATGATCAACTAGGCCAACAAGGCCTCTGGCCAAGTGGATATTGTCACCCAGGAGATTGGTCCAAGTGTCTTCTCTGGGTTCTCAAAATCAGCAAACCAACAATCCTTTCCAAAACCCTATTGGCCAACCTGAGCTCAAGGAAGGCTCTAGAAGGAGATGCCACCTCTTGAGGGAGGGGGAAATTTAAGCATTTAAGGCTCCCCCCACCTCTGATCTTCCACATTCCACATCCATGATGGGTAACTTCCATCCCATTCTCTAGGTCTAAGCTTTTCAGAAAGCCCTATCCCAATGTTTCTCAAGTCCTGGTCTCAGATCATGTGAGGTTAGGTATATTCGGTACAGCAGTAGCATTTTCTGTTTTCTTTAGCTTCTCTTCATTGTTCCTATCCTATGACTTAGTTTCATTTGCTTCATAATCCTTAATAGACCCTGAAATTATTTACTTGTTCACGTATATTAGTGTCTAGTTTTTTCTCAACCACAAAGCTATTGAAAAGTCAATATAGTCATATGAATAAAACCCTATTAGCGGAATGAAGACCATGCCAATAGAGCTGGTCATCTTTGTGGGAATTTGTGGATAACCACAAATAAACTCCTGCCTGACAGCTCATGGCAGAGGATGGAGTTACAGTAAGAAAGCTGTGTACAAAAAGACAAGGAAACTGGGTTAGGAGATCTTATTTTCAAGACCATAGAGATAAACCAATAACTCTTCCTACACTTGAAAAAGATTTACCTTACTAGGACTTGACTGTTATAGGTTAACATCGTAACAAAGAAAGAGTTGTTTTTTAGATTTTCCTGGATTTAGGGCACCTTATTGTTTTTAGATTGAAGGCTTAGGAAGCATAGCTGGCTCTTTACAAGTTTTATTAGCCTTGGTATAAACCACTCTTTCTTCAGAATCTGGAGGATTCTTTATTATTCTGACCTGAATTGTTTCAAGTGTCACCTTTATGGGATTTAAGGAAAGCTGGATATTTATCAGTGTTTAACTTTGTCTCAATGAACCTTAATCTTGGTACCAAAGATGTATCAAAATCTGCTTCTCAGTCAGAGAAACAGATCAAATATGGGATCTATGTTTTTGTATCTATACATCTATATACCTCTGTCCATATCCATATCCTTTTTTTTGCCAATCCTGGGGCTTGAACTCAGAGCCTGAGCATGGTCCTTGGGCTTTCCTTAGGGATAGAACTCTATCACTTGAGCCACAGCACTACTTCCAGCTTTTTCTATGTATGTGGTACCAAGGAATTGAACCCTGGTCTTCGTGCATGCTAAGCAAGCACTCTACCATTAGGCCAAACTCCTGGCCCCCCTGTCCATATCCATATCCATATTTATTTATCTGTATCTATGTAGCTTCTATCCATGTACATATTATAAGGAGTTGACTCATGTAATTAGTTCTGGCTTAGCACTTCTAAAATCCATAGGCCAGTTCTCAAGATTGGATCATGGGCAAGCTGGAACTCACAGGCAGTGGCCAAAAGTTCTATACAAGGAAACATTTCTTTTTTAAATTTAATTTATTTATTTTTGTCAGGGTAATGTATAGAGGGGTTATAGTTACATTTGCCAGATAGTAGGTGCATTAATTCCCATACATGGATACCCTTTCACGTGTCTTGGTCCCCATTTCCCTCCCCCCCACCCCCACCCCTCATCTTGTTTTCCCCCGTTCCCTATCCAATTTCAAATAACCAAATACAAATATATCCGATATATCAGGTAACAAAGTGAGATACTGCAACAATATGAAATAAACAAGGGACAGCAAAAGAGATGAGAGATAACATAGTACCTTAAGGCCGGGAGTTTGGCCTAGTGGTTAAAGTGCTTGCCTAGCATGCATGAAGACCCGGGTTCGATTCCTCGGTACCACATACATAGAAAAAAGCCGGAAGTGGTGCTGAGGCTCAAGTGGTAGAGCTCTAACCTTGAGAAAGTCCAAGGACAGTGCTCAGGCCCTGAGCTCAAGCCCAGGACTGGCAAAAAAAAAAAACAACAAAAAAAAACAAAAACCATAGTACCTTAAGAACAACAATCATTCATTATATGGCTTGGGTCTTACAACCAGCTGATTAAATGTCTGAATTATTCATAATAATTTTCTTTACTTGAGGTCAACTGATGAGAGACTTCAACTATATTTGCAAAATACCTTTTAGTATTTGATTGGTCAAATTAGTACTGAAACCCAGACAAGGTGACATATAAAAACACCATTCACTGGGCCTGGATAGAGGAAATGGGGCAAGTATTCCAAAAATCTGAATGTATTCCTTGGTGTCTCCTTAGGGGCTACTGAAGGAATCCAGTATTTTTGTTGTTGTTGGTAGTGGGGCTTGAACTCTGGGCCTGGGCATTGTTGCTGAGCTCTTCAGCTCAAGGCCCTACCCCTTAAGCTGCAGTGCCACTTCCAGTTTTCTAGTGGTTAATTGGAGATGAGTCTCACAGATTTTTAGTGCTTGGACTGGCTTTGAATCCTCAGATCTCCGTCTCCTGAGTAACTAGGATTACAGGTGTGAGCCACCTTGCCCAGCTGAAACCAGTATTTTAATAGAATAATCAGAAAATGAAATAACCACCTTAAATCTGGTTCATGTAGATAAGACTAAGGGATATTTCTGAGAAACATTGAGCAGATACAAAGAATGGGTGGCCCATAATCCAAGCCTTGGAGTTGTGGGTGGCTGAGCTGTTTGTTTCACATGGACTAATTCTCTAGTCTTGAATGTGCCACATCACTTCACTTTTCTCTCTGCTTCTTCACTTCTAAGTTGCTTACTACTCATGGCAACAGTTTCATTTTCAATGTAGCCATTGGAAAATTGGACATCTCCATGAGCACATGGTGCCTCTGCACCATTCTCGATGCCTGTCATTCACACCGGAAGCATTCCTGTAGAGAAGTTCATACAAAGGTAAAATTCAAAATACAGGAAAACTGGCATGACTACGTATAGTTCTTTTTGATTATCATTGAAACTGGACACCCTCTCAATTTTGAGCTACAGTCAAAAATTGCTCAGTAGGATACATTTCTCAGGCAAAAACTAACCTTATGCATGCCAGGGAGACTTCTCTGTCCCCTCGCCTGGCCTCTTCAGATGCTTGAATTGTTTCCCATATCTAACACCACATAAAAAACAGAAAAGCCCTCATTTCATTCAATACTAGAAGTAAACTTGAGATTTAAAAATATAATTGGGGGAATTATAAGTGTGGGGAGCAGATTCACACCAAATAATGGATATTTCACGTCTTTTTTCAGAACTTTTTTTTTAGAATTTTCAGGAAATATGACCTAGGTGGAAGGCTCACTGGGACCTGCCCGTGCTTGGAGAGAAGAAGCGTTGAGAGCAAACACACAAAGAGGGGAGATGGATGTCAGCAGTTTGGTTGAGGGCCAGCCCCAGTGACTTACCACACAGAAATTTCAAGTTCAGCTGATGCATGCTAGTTGAATCCATGTCATTGTGATGAGTTATACTAGGTTTGTGTTTTGAAAGGGAAATAGATCATGAACGTGGTACTTCCTTTTCAGGAGATTGCTCTAGGAAGTAGATGTAAACAAATGCTGGTATGGAACTATTGGTCAAAGCCAGTCTAGGATTTCCACAGGGAGAAGAAAGGGGTCGAAATCTTATATCTTTGGGGTTTAGCCATTGACTCCCCAAGGAGGCAGAGTGTATTTGGAACTTGATAAGGGTGGAGGGTTTGCTCTGGCTATGTCCTGAGGTAGCTTATTGGATATTGTGCTGTGATCCCAAGGCTCCTACAACCATGTGAAGTTGTGTGAGCTGGCAAAAGCTCTCTGGAATACCATAGGGAGGTATTTTTCTGTGAATACATTCAGTACAGGAAGAGTGCCCAGAAAGGGCTGGGCTGTGTTTTTCCTGCTGTGACTATTCCATTTGACTTTTCCCCAGTTGGATCCTTCCTGCTAAATTGATAAACACATGAAAAATATGAA